>NW_025999842.1:36446718-36450800 GCF_001458135.2 Marmota marmota marmota | reverse complement strand
TGAACAACAGCAGATGAGGTAGAGAGGGGGGAAGGGGGGAAGGGAGGGGAGGGGATGGGGGGATAGTAGGGGATAGGAAACGTAGCAGAATACAACAGTCACTAATATGCCATTATGTAAAAATGTGAGTGTGTAACCGATGTGATTCTGCAATTTGTATTTGGGGTAAAAATGGGAGTTCATAACCCACTTGAGTCAAATGTATGAAAGATGATATATCATGAGCTTTGTAATGTTTTGAACAACCAATTAAAAAAAAACAGAAAAAAAAAGAAAAGCTAGTTCAAGAATAGAAATGTGCTAGACCTTCAGAGATGGTGAAAGGAAGTTTGAAATGAAGTAAGAGCACAGGTAAGAGAGGCTAATAGGAGATATGAATAAAAAGTTACAGACAAAGACAAGAGATGCATCACAAAGTTGTGTGGTTTGGGTGAGCAGTGAAGGAAAAGTTTGTTTCAAAAACAAAACTAAAAATGAACTTTTTAGTGTATTCATTTCCATGTACCCAAGAAGCAATAAAGAATGCTATTTCACATGTAAAAAAAAAAACACAAATGGATCCTTCTCTAAAATAGACCATATATTATGCCACAAAGCAATCTTAGCAAATATAAAAAAGTAGTGATACTACCCTGCATTCTATCAGATCTGAATGGAATGAAATTAGAAATCAATGATAAAATAAAAACTAAAAGCTACTTGAACACCTGGAGACTAAATAATATGTTACTGAGTGAACAATGGGTTGCAGAAGACATCAAGGAGGAGATTAAAAATTTTTTAGAGGTGAATGAGAACACTGATACAACATATCAAAATCTCTGGGACACCACGAAGGCAGGAAAGTTCATTGCATGGAGTTCATTCCTTAAAAGAAGAAAAAGTTAATACATAAATGACTTAATATTACATTTCAAAGCCCTAGAAAAAGAACAACAAATCTACACCAAAAGCAGTAGAAGACAGAAAATAATTAAAATCAGAGCTGAAATCAGTGAAATTGAAACAAAAGAAACAATTGAAAAAATTGACAAAACAAAAAGTTGGTTCTTTGAAAAAATAAATAAGATTGACAGACCCTTAGCCATGTTAAAGAAGAGAAGGAGAGAGAAAACTCAAATTACTAACATACGTGATGAAAAAAGAAATATCACAACAGATGCTATAGAAATACAGAAAATAATTAGAAATTATTTTGAAAACTTGTACTCCAATAAAATAGAATATGGGCTGGGGATGTGGCTCAAGCGGTAATGCGCTCGCCTGGCATGCGCGGGGCGCTGGGTTCAATCCTCAGCACCACATAAAAAAAAATAAAATAAAGAAGTTGTGTTCACCGAAAAATAAATATATAAAAAATAGAATATATTGAAGGCATTGACAAATTTATAGAGTCATATTATTTTCCCATACTGAATCAGGATGATATACACAATTTAAACAGACCAATATCAAGCGATGAAATAGAATATGCCATAGGAAGCCTATCAACCAAGAAAAGTACAGGACCAGATGGATATACAGCCGAGTTCTATAAGACCTTAAAAAAAAAAAACTAATGCTAATACTCTTCAATCTATTTCAGGAAATAGAAAAAGAAGGAGAACTTCTAAACTCATTCTATGAGGCCAATATCACCCTGATTCTAAAACCAGGCAAAGACACATTTTAAAAAATAAAAGTTCAGACCAATATCTCTAATAAACATAGATGCAAAAATTCTCAACAAAATTCTAGCATATCATATACAAAAACATATCAAAAAGATAGAGCACCATGATCAAGTGGGGTTCATTCCAGGGATACAAGGTTGGTTCAACATATGGAAATCAACAAATGTAATTCATCACATCAATAGACTTAAAGATAAGAATTATATGATCATCTCAATAGACACAGAGAATGCATTTGATAAAATACATTATCCCTTCATGTTCAAAACACTAGAAAAACTAGGGATAACAGGATCATATCTCAACATTGTAAAAGCTATCTGTGCTAAGCCTCAGGCCAAAATCATTCTAAATAGAGACAAATTGAAGGCATTCCCTCTAAACCTGGAACAAGACAGGGATGCCCTCTTTGACCACTTCTACTGAAATTGGTTCTTGAAACACTGGCCAGAGCACTTAGAAGAAAGAAATTAAAGGGATACATATAGGAAATGAAGAAGGAAGAAATTAAAGGTATACACATAGGAAATGAAGAACTCAAGTTAGCACTATTTGCTGATAATATGATTCTATACCTAGAAAACCCAAAAAGTTCCACCAGAAAACTTCTAAAACTAGTAAATGAATTCAGCAAAGTAGCAGGATATAAAATCAACGGCATTTGTGTATGTCAGTGACATATCCTCTGAAAGGAAAATGAGGAAAACTACCCCATTTACAAAAGCCTCAAAACAAACAAACAAATAAACAAAAAACAAACAAAAAAACTTGGGAATTAACCTAACAAAAGAGATGAAAGACCTTTCAACAAAAACTACAGGAAGCTAAAGAAAGAAATTAAAGAAGACCTTAGAAGATGGAAAGATCTCCCTTGTTCTTGAATAGGCAGAATTAATATTGTCAAAATGACCATACTACCAAAAGCACTTCACAGATTTAATGCAATCCCAATTAAAATCCCAATGACATTCCTCATAAAAATAGAAAAAGCAGTCATGAAATTCATCTGGAAAAATAAGAGACCCAGAATAGCTAAAGCAATCCTTAGCAAGAAGAGTGAAGCAGGTGGCATCACTACAGCAGACCTTAAACTATACTACAGAGCAATAGTAACAAAAACAGCATGGTATTTGCACCAAAATAGACTGGTAGACCAGTGGTACAGAACAGAGGCCACAGACTACCCCACATAATTCCTTATATTAGACAAAGGTGCCAAAAACATGCACTGGAGAAAAGATAGCATCTTCAACAAATGGTGCTGGGAAAACTGGAAATCCATATGCAACAAAATGAAATTAAATCCCTATCTCTCACCATGCACAAAACTCAACTCAAAGTGAATCAGGAACCTAGGAATTAAACCAGAAGAAAAAGTAGGCTCTAATCTTCATCATATTGGATTAGGCCCTACTTCTTTAACAAGACTCCTAAGAATTAAAATAAAGAATTAATAAATGGGATGGATTAAAACTAAAAAGCTTTTTCTCAGCAAAAAGAAACAATCAGTGAGATGAATGAGAGCCTACAGCCTGGGAGCAAATTTTTACCAGTTTGCACATCAGACAGAGCACTAATCTCTAGAGTATATAAATAACTCAAAAAGCTAAATTACAATAAAACAAATAACCCAATCAATAAATGGACCAAGAAACTGAACAGACACTTCTCAGATAGTGATATATAATTAATCAACAAATATATGAAAAAGTGTTCATCATCACTAGCAATTAGAGAAATGCAGATCAAAACTACCCAGAGATTTCATCTTTCTCCAGTCAGAATGGCAGCTGTTAAGAATACAAACAGGGAAGATGGCAGCGAGGGGAGTGCATTGCCCCTGTGTGCTGCGTCACTGTGTGGGAGAATGACGAGTCAGGACGGCTAAAGGCTATCTTGTTAGGAATTTCCAGCAATAGTGGGGTGCTCCGGAACCTGGAGGAAGGATTTCCATCGCACGAGGATCGGCTATGGGGGCTCAAACGCGAGAGGTTTGTTGCACGGAGGGTCATGCTGATTATTCAGCAAATCGCCCCGCGGCTAGAGTCTGCGGTGCGCGCTGGGAAACGAGGAGATAGCGACGCAGGGATACAGCACTGCAGTTTCTGCCAGCCGTGCAAGCACCGAACTCAGTGCTGAATTCTGGGTTCGAGACGGGGGAAGGAAGCGGTCCAATTCGGTTCTCCACACCGGTCAGACCACAGAGGAGGCCAGCGGCCACCATCTTGGAGAGCTGACGTCACCATCCCTGTTTCTGACTGATCGCAGCTCATTCAGCCATAGAACAGGTAATTTCAGGCTGCCATTCGCCTGCGGCTTGCAGACAGATTACTCAGGCTCAGTGCTAAATAACCCGCGGAAACTGCTTCTTGGAGCGTGCTCTTATCAGAGCATACACCGAGCAGGGAG
>NW_025999842.1:36283204-36441835 GCF_001458135.2 Marmota marmota marmota | reverse complement strand
AGAGGATAGGAAAGGCAGCAGAACACAACAGACACTAGTATGGCAATATGTAAATCAATGGATGTGTAACTGATGTGATTCTGCAATCTGTATATGGGGTAAAAATGGGAGTTCATAACCCACTTGAATCAAAGTGTGAAATATGATATATCAAGAACTATGTAATGTTTTGAACAACCAACAATAAAAAATTAAAAAAAAAAAAGAATACAAACAACAATAAGTGTTTGCGAGGATGTGGGGGAAAAGGCGCACTCATACACTGCTGGTGGGACTGAAGAATGGTGCAGCCCGTATGGAAAGCAGTATGGAGAATGCTTGGAAAACTTGGAATGGAACCACCATTTGACCCAGCTATCCCATTCCTGGGTCTATACCCAAAGGACTTAAAAATAGCATACTACAGGGACATAGCCACATCGATGTTTATTGTAGCACAATTCACAATAGCTAAACTGTGGAATCAACCTAGATGTCCTTCAGTAGATGAATGGATAAAATGTGATACACACACACACACACACATATATATATACACACACACACAATGGAATATTACTCAGCAATGAAAGAGAATAAAATCATGGCATTTGCAGGTAAATGGATGGAGTTGGAGAATATAATGCTGCGTGAAGTTAGCCAGTTCCCCAAACCAAATGCCAAATGTTTTCTCTAATATACAGAGGCTGATTCATAGGAGGGTTAGGACAGAGAGTATGGGAAGACTACACAAACTCTAGATAGAATAAAGGGGAGAGAGGGGGAGGGAGGTGGCAAGGGGGTAAAAAAAGATGGTGGAATGAGATGGACAATACTACCCTAAGTACATGTATGAAGAAGACACAAATGGTGTGAATATACTTTATATACAAGCAGAGATACGAAAAGTTGTACTCTATATGTGTAATATGAATTGTAATGTACTCTGATGTCATATATAACAAATTAGAATAAAAAAATTTTAAAAAGGGCTAGATAGATATTTTAGGCCATTTACTGTAGCCATTGTAGCACAAAAGCATCTGTGGATAATGTGTAAAATATATGGGCATGGTTATTCTTCAACAGAACTTTTTTACAAAAGTGGGCTTGGCTTAGAGGTCATAGTTTTTGCTCTCTACCCTAGAGGATCTCATTCATAAGGAAGGAGCCTGGGTTCCTGAATGGCTGCATAAAAGCACCCTTCCCTCACTGCTAGAAGCCAACACTCACCCCAACTCACTCAACAACATGGAAGCCCCAAAACAGGCTGCACTGGTTACTGTGTAGGGGACAGCCAAGCTCAAACATTCATTGCTCTGTCAACTTAGTGTTCCATGTAAAGTGATTTTGGGCCTAGTGATGCCAGTTTCCACAATTCTTTACTTGCAGTCATTAATAATATCAAAAGACAGTCATGAGAGGCTAAGTATTAATTTTAAAATCTCCCCTTTACAATTACATGTGGGTGCTATGAGCTTAAAATTCCTAGTCTTTTAAGATGCATTCTTACAAAAAAAAAATACAAGCTACTTATGTGGATATTTTTACAAATACTTTCATGCCATAGGATGTCACAGGTTGAGGCTGCCTCCCCTGGCTTTTAAAGTGCAGTTACATTGCTGAAATTTCTCACTGCTGCAGAGGATCAACAGGCTGCTTGGCTCAAGATTCTGATCCATGTCTAACGAAAGATTCCATTCTTAATGAAAGTTTCCAGTCTCTGCAAACTCTCTGGCACAGGCTCTCAGATGTTAAGGATATTTGACATTGTTGGTCTATTCAAGTTTCAGTGGTTTGAAACCTCATCTTTTGCATTAATCTGCCTGGTGATTTTTAGTGTTCCTGTCATCTTTATTTATAAATAAAGAGGTAAGCACCCAAACAGTGGCTGGAACATAACAGGCATAGAATGAATAAGTATGTGCTGGATGATGTTTTAAATTGAATGCATCATAATATATTATTATAATGACTTAGTGTCTGGAGTTATTAAACTTTATTTGCCAAATCTCTAACAACAACAACAACAAAACAGTAAGAGAAGCTGGCACACGTGGGATTTAATTATAGCGGCAGATTTTGAAAGGTTAGGGTGAATCATGGAGCTCTACCTCTATCCTCAGAGGATGTAACCTGGATTATTAGCATAGGCAGTCAATATTAAGAAACTTGTATTGATTTTACTATTTTATAACTCATAGCAATTATTTTAAAAATCATCTGGCATAAGGATGAGAATAAAATATGCAGAATGTTTTTAAATGAAAATGTACCAGTGAAATTTTACAAAATTTTGCACTAATCATATTACCCAGAATAGTTGAAGTAGTCTTCTTGAACAAATCTTAAATAGCTCTCCCCTTTTGTACTCATGAATATTTGGGTGGTAAAAACATTTTTCTAATGCAAAAGAGAAGTTTTATGAAGCCCTTACCTTCCTAAGCTATTACTCTTTAAACAGGGTCACCTGTGGTTTCAGGCCATATAACTAATGGCCTAAGTAGAGTGTTTGAAGGGGGCTGGAGAGAACTTACCATGTTCATTTTTTATATCAATGTCTAGTTTGTTTTAGCAAAGTTACAGAGATAATATCTTCTTATAAAATTACTTTCAACTTTAACTACTACAGCAATTCTGAGGCAATATTAAACCTTGAAAAGGCAATAGACAATGGTTGAAGTAAGCTAGCTTGTCATCTAAATGTCAGGCAAAAAGGAATATTCTGCACACTCAATATTGGCTGCTATTTTGTTGAAGAATGCTTAGCTCATGATGGCATGTCATGAAAGAATTTATTGGAGTTTTATATAAAGAAACTTTTAATGTTTTTGTATTTTTGGTTATCACCTAAAAATTTATTTTAAGAAAGAATGAAGTCAAAGAATTCAGTTGAGAATGATTGACACAATATTGTCTAAATTTTTATGCATAAGATGGCCGTTTTGCTTTTCAAACAAGGAATAAGTAAGAACTCATACAAAATTAAGAGCTACATCTTGTTATATTTTTTTTCTTATTTATTTTTACTTTTGCTCTTATTATTTTTCCTAATTTTATTAGAGATTTTTAGTTAGTAATTGGATTCATCCTGACAAACTTGCACATGTATGGAAAGCAGTTTTAGCTCATGATCCACCCCTTTTCCCTCCTGTTCTCCCTTCTCCTCTCCCATTCTCCTTCCTCTACTCTACTAGATTGCTCATCTATTAATTTGTATTTGATTATTTAATTAATAGTCCGAAAAATGGAAGCAGATAGGGATTACTAATCCTGAGTCATATGTTTAATCAGAGAAATGCAGCACTGCTCGTTACTGCTCATAGATTTTCTAATTAATCCTTTGATAACCTCCATAAGGACAATCTCATCTCCTTAAAGTCTGGAGAGGATAAATAACTGGCACAAAGACAAAAAGAATAAATACAAGCTACAATTTAAATCTAGGCTCCTCTGAGTAAGAAGACCATGCTCTCTTTGCTATACCATAGTGCTCAGTTCACACTTCATACAGTACACGCCAAAGGAACCTTCCCATTCCAATTTGTTCTCTCCCTATGTGACTTAGTGATTTCTTTATCATAATTACATATTAGCAGGTTACCAGAACTCCTTGAAAAATCATTTTGGGAATTCAGCAAACAGCACAGGTGTCTGCAGGTGGAGAGTGTGTCTTCATTGCCCAGATGTGGCTTCTGAACAGCTTCACCTAATGTCCAAGCTGGCCTGAGCCAGTGCTTCCTTGTAATCTGGTGTAATTGTTAATAGTTCCCCTGTGGTACTGGATTATACAGGTGGGCCTAATGTAATCAAAGGCCATTAAGAGTGAAGCAGGAATGACAGAGAAAGATTTGAAGATGCCATACCATTGGCTTTGAAGAGAGAGCAAGGGACCAGAAGCCAAGGAATGCAGGTGGCCTTTAGAAGCTAGAAAGAGCGAGAAAATGGAAAGTTCCCCAGAGCCTGCTGAAGCAACACATTCTGCTAAACTCTGATTTTAGCTACATGAGACTTCCAACTTCCAGAACTATAAGCTAGTAAATATGTGGTAAATCATTAAACTCGTGGTAACTTGTTATAGCAGCAATAGGAAACTAATACCTTTTCAATTTCAAAATTGTCCTGTTTGCACAATTCATAAAGTTCATAACAGATGAAGATCTGACCTTGAAAAGTCAATATACCATCAAATTGGAAATCTTCCATATCCTGGCTCCCTGATTTTGGCATTAGGGGGCGTCTGGGGTCCAGGAAAGCTCATTTCCTGTACTCTTCGTGGATTGCTATAGATTGACTGTCCTGGATTCAGTAATGTTGTCAGGTAATAAAGAACAGAAATATATACCATGTTTCAAAAGTCATAAAATTAGAGATTACACAAGCACTATGCCATCCAGACTGTCTCATGTAGAATTAGGTTATTTGCTTCCCAGAATGGGGGCTTTACTGTCCGGTCAGCACAAAGGCAGAGATGCTGCACTGCACAGATGGGAGGGGGAAAGAATGGATTTTTTCCAAGAGTGTAAAGTGAGAAAGAGCAAATAATCAATGTTGGGCAAGAGAGCTTCATTTAGTCATTTAGTTCTGCCTGGGTAAGCAACATCTGTGAGAAAATAGCCCTCCCCCCTCAATTTGCAGATATTTATAACCAGACCAGAAGGTGGTTTAAAGACATCATGATTAAGTGAAAGAATAAACTATAACTGCAGGCTGTAGTAAAACCAAATGAGATCTCAGAGGTCACTGGTCTGATCCCCAGCACTGAAGCATGAGGACCTTCCACATTCTGTGTTAATATTCATGTCCTGTCTCTTCTAGTAATGGGAACTCCTGCTTCCAGAGACCATCTATTCCACTTTTGGATGAAGACTTATTAACAGTGTTTCTTTATATTTAGCAATAATCTTCAACCCTCACCCTTTGGTTCAAGTTCCACTTGTTTGCAGCTACATACTGCATGTCTGAACCAGGACTTACCCCTGGCTGCACACTGGCATCACATGGAGAGCCTTTAAGCAGCAGATGCTTGGGCTGTCCCAACTGGGGAGAGTGGAACCCAAGCATCTGTATTTTTAAAACTCTGTAGTCATGGATGGAGATTACTGGCTTGAACCCTTTGTTTGTATAGTTACGGATGCCTCATCTGAATTAACTCTTTTCTTCCTTAGGCTGTGACTTTCAACCATCCCTCTAGAAAAGCAAATGGCAGTTACTACTAACAGCCTTGGGAAGGAGAAGCTGTAGGGAGCAACCAGGAAGGCTCTGGAGGCCCAAAGAAATGGTGGGATTTTACATGATTTCTTCTATATTTATAAATGTATAACCCAAAAGATTATCTGGATTTCATCAAAATTAAAAAATTCTGTGCAGCCAGGCATGGTGGCTGATGCCTGTAATCCCAGTAGCTCAGAAGGCTGAAAGGACCATGAGTTCAAAGCCAGCCTCAGCAATGGTGAGGTGCTAAGCAACTCAGTGAGACCCTGTCTCTAAATAAAATACAAAAGAGGGCTGGGGATGTGGCTCAGTGGTTGAGTGCCCCTGAGTTCAATTCCTTGTACCAAAACAACAACAACAACAACAAACTTCTGTGCTTTGAAGAATTTTCACAAGAAATGAAAAAAAAAATCAGAATGGGAGAAATGTTGGCAAACCACATATCTGATAGTATCTAGAGATTTAGTATCCAGAACATGTAAAGAACGATTGCAAGTCAAGAATAAAAACACAAATAATGTAATTTTAAAATGGTCAAAGCTGGGCCTAGTGGCACATGCCTATAATCCCAACAGCTTGGGAGGCTGAGGCAGGAGGATCTCAAGTTCAAAGCCAGTCTCAGCAACTTAGGCCCTAAGCAACTCAGCAAGACCCTGTTTCTAAATAAAATATTAAAAAGGGCTGGGATGTCTCTCAGTGGTCAAACACCCCTGGGTTTAATCCCTGGCACCAAAAAAAAAAAAAAAAAGGTCAAGAGATTTAGACATTTTTCCAAGGAAGACATAAAAATATAACCAGGTTCTTCTTCCAATATCTTCCTCAAACATAAATATACACAAAAATCCATTACTATAAGCATTTTTGTATTTTGCAAAATTTTTGCTTTGACCATAAATTCCTCATAATGATAAAAGTAACTTCAATGTTCTGAATGAGGGTATCTGGATATGGTGGAAAAACCTGGGGACCAAGGCTACTCCTAGCTCTGACCCCCATCTGTGGAGCACAAGAGTAACCCCAGAGGCAGGCAAGTAGAGATCTGAGAAGAAACCCTGGGTTTCACAATGACTATTTGAAAATTCAAGAATTTCCCTGAAGAGTCTTTTGTAAACTCCTTAAGGCAAAAGAAAGTTATTTTTTTTAATTTAGATGTAGATTAAAGGAACATTTAGCTATTTCTTTGTTTATATTAAATGTAAATTAAATAACTATTATTTCTTTGTTACATTAACTGCTGTTATTCACAAAACAATTAGAAAACAACACAAGGCAGTGCTTCTTCAAGAACCAAGCCATGTGATATCAATGGCAGTGAAGGAAAGGAGAATAGAGCATTTGTCTATATCCTGACATTGTTGTTAAATCAACAGGGCTTTGCATAAACTGCCTCTATGCTGTATGCAAAGAATTTTCAAATTATTTTAAATAAGATTTTCAAATTATTTAAGACATTTGTGCTTCAAATTAGAAGTGATAAGAACAATTATATAAATTTATTTAAATAAAAAAATAGAAACATTGGATGCGAGTGGAATTTACTATGAGTTAATTCTCCAAATGACATTAGCCAAAAAGAGCATCAAAATTCCATAATTAGCTGTTAAATAGTAATTTCCAATATTTAGCAATGTGTAGAGACATTTTTGGATGTCATTACTGGGGGATACTACCAATATCTAACACATTAAAACCAGGGATGCAGCTAACCATTCTATAATGTGAAGGACAGGCTCCTGTAACAAGGAATTGCCTGATCTAAAATGGCAATAGTGCCATGGTTGAGAAACCCTTCACTAAACAAAGCATAAGCAGTCCATGGAATACTATATGGCCATTAAAAATAATCTTATAAATTAGTGATTTTTCAATTCTGTATATTAGGGTATGTGATGGATCACCTGAGGGGATCTTAAAATGCCCCATTCCCAATAATCAGGATCAAACTCTTTGGGATAGAATCTAGGCACAGCTGTGTTTTATATTCTTTCTTGGTGATAGAAATATATAGCCAGATGTGAGAGTCACTAATTTAGACCCACATTATATACAGACATTAAATAACATGGAAACATATATATTTTAAATTTAAATAAAGCATGTGGCAAAACTATGTACAGTGTAATTAAATTTCTATTAAAATATATATGAACTGTAAAATATATGTGCACTGTAAATATATGTATGCATTGTAAAATGGGACCAAAGTGTAAGGGCACTTATTTGTATATTCTTTCTCAGAATTAGTATGTATTTATTTGCAATAAAAGTCAATAAATCACTCTGTAAATAGTTTGACAGTTTCTTCTAAAATTAAATATACCATGACCGTACAACCCTGCAATTATACTCTTGGGCATTTATCTCAGAGAAACAAAAACTTCTGTTTACACAAAAATCTGTACATGAATGTTCCTAGAAGTTTTATTTGTAACAGCCCCAAATAGAGATAATTCAGTTGTCCTTTACCAGGTAGGTGGTTTAATACACTCTAGTACATCCATACCGTGGAGTACTACTTAGCAATAAAAATGATTAACTACTGAATTATGCTCAGTGAAAAAAAGTTAATCCCTAAAGCCAACATATGTATAACTGCAATTTATATAACATTCTTGAAATGACAAATTTTTACAAATGGAGAAGAAATTAGTGGTTTCAAGAAGGTGGAATGGGTGAAAGGGAAGTAGGTAGGATTATAAAAAGGCAACATGAGCAATCCCTGTGGTGATGGGAATTTCTTAATGTGGACTCCATCAATGTTAATATCCCAATATTCTTGTATAGTTTTGCAAGATGTTACCAATAGAGAAAAACAGATAAAGGATTATGGAGTCTCTCTGAATTATTTCCTAAAATTGCTTGTAAATCTATAATTACCTTGTGTTAGGCAGCTTTTCATTGCTGTGACCAAAACACCTGACAAAAATAATTTAGTAGAGGAAAATTTTATTCTGGGCTCATGGCTTTAGAGGTTCAGTCTGTGGTTGGCCAGTTCCACTGCTCTGGAACCACAATGAGGCAGAACATGATGGTGAAGGGTGTGGAAGAGGAAAGCTTCTTAGCTCAAGGCAGCTAGAGAGCAGAGAAAGCAAGGAGCCAGGGACAAGATATAATCCCCAAGGTCATGCCCTCAGTGACCTACTTTCTCCAGCCTCGTCTCACCTGCTTACAGTTACAACCTAGTAATCCATTCAAATCATTAATTCATCAAATGGATTAATCCACCAATTCAATTACCACTTTCATAAACTCATCATTCACCTCTAAACACTCCTGCCTTGCCTACTGTGAGTTCTTTTGGGGGGACGCCTCACATTCAGACCACAACATCTTTATCAGTTTAACGTTTTTTTAAAAGAATAGGAATCAATCTTAATGAGAATAAAAAGCAGCTACTGTGTTGGAACGAGCTCTGCCTTAAGGAAATACATTTCAAATAGTGGCAAATATATGATATATGGGGATTACATGGTTTCCTCATCAACAAAGCAATACATAAGGGCGAGTAACACACAAGGGAAACATACAGTGGAAGGAGAGGATGGTTGCAGAGTTTTAGAATTTACATGATACATCAGCCCTCTCAGCTCCTAATGCTTGCAAATGTGAGGAACCCCAGGTCTAAGCTAAAGTCAGCGGAGGTGGCAGATTTAAACAGGAATGGGCACTGCTCAGGTGCTCCCTGTTCCCTCCAAAATAGTGATTTTCAAATTCAGAGAGCATTGGACTCACAGGAGAGCCTGTTAAGGCAAACATTCCCAGACATGTCCCCAGACACTGATTCTGTGACTCTGGGGTATGGCTCATAAATCTGCACTTTTAAACAGGCTCCTGGGGTGAAAACAGACTTTTAAGAACGCTGCTCTAAGGGAAGCTGAGAGGCGGACTGGGTCTCCTCTGCCCAAGAAGTGATGCTTGTCCTCAATCAGAACAATGAATTTCAGTTGTATTTCCTAAAGGGAGATTAAAGGGATTCTTCTAGTAAGGGAACTTATAAAGTCAATTACAAGGTTAATTGCTCAGAACTGAATTCATGTTAAGGAATGGTCTAGATATGGATTCTTAACTGCAGAGAAGAGAAAAAAAAAATCATGGCCATTTTGCTGTAGTAAGATCATGGCCGGGTAGTCCCTAGGGTCTGTACAGTGATTAGCATTTTGAGGGATCCTGGTTCTCCCAGCACTGTGGTCCAGTGGTCAAGAGCAACATGAGGGGAACATATCATGGTTTTCTTCTTTTTACCCTTATGAGTACTTGGGTGACCTTCCATCAGGTGGAAATGAGCTTGGAATCTCTTAGAATAAGGAACACAGAAATTAAACTATTTAGACAAAACAAATTATTAACAATAAATATCATCCAGGCCTAGGTTGTTTCTTTTAGCTGTTATATTTTTGCCTGTGTACTGGACAAAAAGCTCCATATAAAATAGAAACTCAGGGAAAATGGGGAAATGTTGGTTAAAGGGTACAAACTTTCAGTTTTAAGATAATAAGTTCTGAAGATCTAATGTCCAACGTGATGACTGTAGTTAATGATAATGTATTAAATGTCTGCAGTTTGTTAAAAAAGATCTTAAATATTCTCACCACAGAGAGGAAAAAACAAAACAAAACTGTGGTGATGGATATGTTAATGAGCTTGATTGTGGCAAACATTTTACAATGCACATGTATATCAAAACATCATATTTTATATATATATATATAATTGACAAAAACTGGATACACACACACACACACATACATATTTATCTCTCTCCAGTTTTTGTCAATTATGCCTCAATAAAATTGGGAACAAGTAGGGACTTGCACACTTATCCCAGCCCATAGCCACGGCCACTTTCTCACTCTCTGCTGTCTTTCAGATCTGTTTCTTGTCCTTCCAGGTACTAGTCTTGTCTGTGTTCTTCTCAGTTTGTTTCTGGGCTTAGGATATTTGTTCCTCTTGATGATAATTCTGATTATTCACTTAAGTTGCTTTGCCTCTTGTCATCTCAAATATCCACTGTTTCCAGCCCACCCTTATTCTAAGAGATTCCAAGCTCATTTCCACCTGATGGAAGGTGTTCTGCCCACTAAGGTGCCCCATCATCTGGCCATGCTGGTGTGTGCTGGTGATATTAACTATAATACCACTGATGAAGTACATGGTCACCAGTGACCAGGTACTGTCTCTCCTCCTTTTGCCTGTCCTACTTTGGTCTTACGTGCTTAGACATTCCATACTTGGCCTGCTTCACTCTGTGTTTTCAAAGGACTAGTGAAGGAATGGCAAGTGGGTCTCTTCACACATACCAATTCTAAGCCATTGTTAATGGATGCAGCAAGTGTGGTGTTCAGAACAGCACTAGACCTTGGTGTGTCATAATCAATTAGTCATGCCTGCCTTGGGTGAAGATATGTGTACGGTCTTGCATTCTAAGAGGGGGCCATCTTCTGACAGGATACTTTCTTCCTTTCTTCAGGGCTGATATATTAACTGAAAATGCCTCACAAGATCTCTTTGCATTCCTTTACTCAAACTCAAATCTTTCAGAATAGAAACTATTTCTAGTGCATTAGCATTTTCCATTCATTTTTGCTATAAAAATATCTGCAAAGTAGAAACTGCAAGAATTGTGTCTTTTCTCCAAAGAGAACATAATCTGCCAATGCCTTTGGCAGAACCCATTTTGTGCTTGTAGTGCGGGAATTGGACAAATCTTCCTAGCTACAGGTCAGAAATAAGTGTAGCTTCTGGGCTGAATGGTATAGGGAAAACTGTTCCCTATTATTTAGTCTCTTCCTTCTGTGGCTGTTGCTTATCTTTTACCATCAATTGAAGTTAATGGTCTAGAGACAAAACTTAGCCTCTGTCTTAGAGCTGAAATGTGAAAACCCAAATCATGGGAGCTTGCTTACAAAATTGCATTCCTATTTTCCACACAAAATCAGTGTGTCCCACGTCCCAGCACTCTGACCGGTGTGTCATGTCTACAGAGTGTCATCTTCACATGGGAACACTGACTCAACTTACCTTGTAGTGGAAGAGAAACAATCCACAGAACAGGCTGTACAAATCCGCTGTGAGCAGAGAGAGGTTGACCGAGGTGGCGCTGGTTTTCTTTATGACAACTGGCATAAAGCTGTAGAGACCAAACATGCAGGCACTAAAGCCAACATAGAGCAGTCCTGGGGGAGAGTAAAGAGAGGAATGTCAGTGCCTCCTCCAGCATCCTCAGCATCCCCACTAGGAGGACCAAGAGGAATCTTGCACCCGACCTACGGCTCACCGAAGGCAGTTTTTCTTCCTCCATATTAATTTTGCTTGCCCCTATAAAAAGTACTTAAGGGTAAAAACTTATTTCTATATGTTTCAGATCCTATGTTTAACAAAAGTGACATTAGATCTACATAAAAATTTTGAGCATGAAGTAAGTAAACTTGGTACAATAGCCCCCTCTAGTGTGGAGGACATGCCCTTCACTCCAAGAGGAAGAGGGAAATGCGTTTTCATTATTTCAATAAGGTAGATCTTGTGTGTATATTCTGTCATAGTAATATCAGAAGGTTTTTGATTCTCCATCAGAAGTTTCAATTCTCTAAAAGTAGCCAATTTCCCTATACTTGGGTTTCACACTACTTGTAATTCATTTTCCTCTTAATCAAGTTACTAAAAACGCAATAAATACTACATAACCTATGACTAATACATGAAAAGACATAAAATTAATTCAGTATTTCTTAAAGAACTCTGTGATTAACAGACTCTGAACAGATCCATCTTTAAGTCACTAAAAATAATCAAGTTTGGATAGAATATAGTCCACACTATTTTTTTTAAAGGGCATCATTGATTTGCATCATACCATGTCTGCGCTCCAATGTTCCAGAATTCTTCTACTCTTTATTCATATTACCTAGCATGCCCTGTGTGGATTCTGACTTGTGGGTTCTGATGTCTTATATTCACTCATTTACCCAACCATTATTTACTGAGTACCTTCTATACCCTAGGGACTCTGCAATGGGCTAGAAATACAATGAAACACAAGATGGACCAGAAGCTTAGGGTTGCTATTTGAGATCTGCAGGAGCGGGTAGTGGTTAGAAAAGGTGATTAGATAAAGCTGCTTTGTGGAGATGACATATACCTTGAAGGCTAATGGACTAAAAGGAGACAGTAGAAAGCAAGGGAAGAATATTTTAGGCAGGGAGATCTTCACATGAAAAGAACCTGAGAAGGGACAGGGTATAAAATCTTTGAGGAGCTGCCAGGGTCCAGAATGACTGAATGGGCAGTCACAAGAAATGAGGTAGGAAAATTAGGAAGAGGATGTATTATACCAATACTTGTGTCTTAGAAAGAAATTTATGTCCTATTCTAGTTGCAATAGGAAGACACTGAACAGTTTGTAGCAGGAGTTTAAAGTAATCTGATTTTCATTTTTAGATTACTTTGTCTACTCTGTATAGAGCAGATGAGAAAGAAGAAAGCCTGGGAGGAGACCAGTGGAAAATTCAGTATCCTAGCCCAGGCAAGAGAGATTAGTGGCTTGCCTGGGCTTGCTCCCAATGGCAGGGGAGAAGAAGGAAGGAGGCTAGATCTGTGAAGACTCAACAAACCCTAGTGAGGGACTGAAGGTGGGTAGTGAGGAAGGGAAGGTATCAAGGATGCTATGAGTTCTAGCTAATTTAGAAACTAGGTGAATTATGACAGTATTTACTGAGATGGAAAGAACTAAGGGAGACTAGGTTTTCAGGGGAAATAAAAGCTCCATTTTGAAAGTCAAATTTTAGATGCTTATGTATAATCCATGAGGATTTGTCTATTAGAGAGCTGCATAAGTCCTTGGAGGGCTCAGAGAAGAGGTGTGACTTTACAAGCACACTTGCTAAACCGAGAGAGTAGAAAAACTGGTATACAGCAGACTTTCACTCTACTAATCAGGCTAACTCAGACTGCTACCGGCTTAAACATATTTTTTAAAGCTGCAGAAATTAAATACAGGGGGACACAGTGGAATAGATACGCCATCCCAGTGGTCTGTTTTGTTAGGTGAACTAGTGCTTTGGTGTACGATTACCCTGTTTGTAAATACCGCAGTCAATCAAATGGACACACTGTTAACAGGAGAGTTGGCCTGCAGTCCCATAATAGGAAGCCATGAACCCAGTCAAGGGGCCTCAACTGTCTACACCTCAGATTCATTGATAAAAAGAAAGGTGTACCCTTAATTAACTCCAAGATTCGCCCTGCTATGTGGTCCCATTATCCTGTCTTCAAGGGAAGGCCAAATCTTGATTGGCCTCCTTAAAACAAACAAAACAAACAAACAAAAAAGGAATCAAACCAGAACATCAAGTACTGAACCCCAGTACATTTTCTTTCCTACGACATTTGACTTTCACCTTAGCCTGGATTCATTCATACATCCATTAGTACAATATGGCAAATGGGACAAAGGGAATATTTAAGTTATTTACTGGACTTCCAGCTGTGATTCTAATGTTTCTGCTCCCCAGGAGCATACTTCAGCTGGATTAGGTTGTATATTTTACTTGAGTTTACTGTTCAGATAATCACAGCCAGTCTTGGTGTTCAGTAGAGTAAAACAAAGGAATAAAAACTATAAGAAGTAGTATCTTGCTTTTAATCATTCTGTATCTTGCAACTGTCCCACACTGTAGGAAATTACAATCTGTTAAAACTTTCTTCAAGTCCAGAAAATATAAAACATTTATCCTTCCGTCTACTCTAAGGAAAAAAAAGATTTTTTATTTTGATAAAGTAAAAACCATATGAGCTGTCCAAGAGATTCTAAGAGGTAGATCAGTGTTGTGGAAAGAGGAAGGAGAGAGATTCACTGACAGATGATGGAAAATGAAGAGAGACTCAGATTATGTTCTTTTACCCCAACCAATATGAGTTCTTCAGAGATCAGAACTTGGGCCACTCTTGGGTGACTCCCCAAGGAGTGTGAGGAAGGTGAGATGATGCTGACCACCCTTAATGTTCCCTGCCTCTTTGGTCTAGGAGTGGCAGTAGGTGCTATTCCATGTCCCAGTTCCCCAGACAGAAACTGCAATGTCTACCTAAAGTCCTCCCCTTAACATTATCTCCACCACTTCCCATTTGTCTATATTTTATGAGATGGGAGAAGGTAGAATGGCATCCATCTTCTTTGCTGATATTCATTCATTTGCTCATTTAGCAAACACTACAAACACTAATTCATAGAACTAACTGGACATAACTTTCTTAGCCTTGTATTTGAATACACAACCAGGGTAACTCTGCATCATGTACAATCACAAGAGTGGAATCCTAAATAGAAGTTATACTCTTGTACTTACAATTTGCCAAAATATATTCTACTGTTGTGTATAACTAAAAAGAACAACAAAAACAACAACAATAAAAACACCTTCTCTGATAGCCATGTGCCCACAATCAAGCTAAACAAGAAAAAGTATGTAGTTGGCCAGTGTGAGGACAAATGTGGCCCAGGCATCACAATTTCAAACCCAACCCTACAAATCCTTCAGAAAGAGAAGGATGGATATTTGATTCCCCTTCTGGGCCATTTGGGCCTAATTTCCAATCAAGAATTAAATGGATGACTGTGTAATGTGTTCCTTTTACACTGTCTTCATCATCTTGAACTACAGAGGACTGACATTTTAATGGCAGTCTGGGAGCTTAGGATAAAACTATCTTTTGATGACACATTTAACTAACACAGAATTATAACAGAGCCTCGGTGGACATGCACATGACATCCACATAATTAGAGGAGAAGTTCTTTTTGATCATTATTACTAAAGTCAATATCAAATTAATTCATACCCACAGACCACTGCATGTGAAGTGCTACTAAGCACAAGTAACATTTGAGAGTTGTGGCTTTGAGAATCACAAGGCAAATTTGCTTCTATAACCTGCAGCTGCTTTCCTTTCCTGGCTGCCCCCCTCTGCCTTCCCCATCCTCTCCTCTCTACTCATTTTCATTTAATTATAACATCCTATACATACATTTGAGGAAAAATAAATCACAGATCTTTGATGATATAAGGACTGAGCAGCCCTTGAAATCACTAGTGATATCCCTTCGGGGATGTCACATGCACTGCCATGGCTCACACGTGCCTTCAGAGGAAATGATGTCCCCAGCAAGGTGGATCTGGAGCATAGGGGCCCAGAGGTAGGTAAAGTGATGCAGGGGACTTTATGTCCTTGTTCTCTTCCCTTGTCAAAGGAAGCTGTCAGTTGTGTCAAATCTATATAGGCTGGAGATGGCTTGAACAGCAAGCTCCAGTGTTGTAGAAACATCTGTATTTTTTTGCCTTCCATTTTCATTCATTCTGCACACATTTCTCAAGCGCCTCTTGGCTAAGCCAAATTCCATGTTCACTACTGGGACCCGTGTGCCTCCGGATAGACATGGAGGGTACCTGCTGAGGGCATTCAATGGCAGTCCCTTCACGGGCTTGCTCTGTGATCGATCATTAGAGCATCACCTAGGATTTGAAATTCTTGTCCTCAATATTTTAGAGGAAAGTGATTCTAGAAACAGGTGGAATAGGATATGCTCTGGATGACTATTAACTAGCTCAAAGCATGTCTGGTATTTTCTAGGTTCATTTGGATACCGAAAGGATTAAGGATTTCTAATGTGCAAACTGCTCCTTTCTGAAAAGGTTTTTATGGGCTCAGAATGCCCATTACATTGTTTCATTTCATGCTTTTTTGTTAAGTTCAGTTTTTTCCCTTTTACTAAAGTGCCGCTTTTTAATGATCACATCAGTTTTGTGCTTCCTGGCTAGACAAAATTGCTGTCATTTCTGTGCTACCACTGCCTCAGGGCATTTTCCTTTCTGGTTGGTCTTTAACCTAATAACACACTTCTGTGTCTATCCACCATAATGGCACCTTGACAGTGATAATGTGAAGAAGCTCAAGTAGGAAACATGATGAATTACACAATCTGGTCTCTCACAGTGTACAGGAATCCCTGAAATGAAAAGGGATTTCACCATCTTTTCCCCCTGCCATTCAAAATCCCTCCCTTGTTCATGCACTGCGCCCAATCACATCACTCTTAAGATTGCTAAAAACAGTATCTTAGGTGTGCAAACCTCTTACCTATTTGCCAATCCCAGGGCACCTTTAACAGCTCCTTATGCTCCATAATAGCTCTGCAAATTCAAAGAAAGCAGACCTGATGAGCAAGATGATAATTTGTTCTATTTTCTCCCTTCTCTTGATTTGCCATATTTATACAAATAATAAAACAACCAATTGAATTTCAAAAATAACTTTGAGCCATACAGAGGCAGCCTGTGATCTTGCCAAGAGTGGCCAGCAGTGGTGAGAGCTTCCTGGTGGCTATGGTAGAGCTCAAGACTCCACTGTCCTCAAATAGTCCACCCAGATCCTTTGTTCCTTCTCACTCATGTGCTTTCTAAGAAGCAATTGCCCAGATTCAGAAAATTTCTGTGCTTGCAGCTTTAATCAATTTTCTGATTGGGCATTTTCTAGAGTAGTAGTTCTCAAGGATAAAAGTATCTTAAAGTCATCTGGAGACTGTGTTAAAATACCACTAGAGAGCCTGATTCTGCAGGTCCAGGTGGGGCTCCAGGAGATGCATTTTGGACAAGCTCTCCTGCAATGCCAGGACTGCTGGTCTGAGGACCATACTTTGAGAACTACTCAATAGAAGAGGACCAGGAGGTGAGGCTGGCACCACTCCACCAGCATTGCTTTGGTGCCAGTGTGCCTTCAATTATCCTATTTGCTAAACAAGCCTTTATTTGGCAACAAGTGTCCCTCAAAGGGCTCAGTCATCAATAATGGGCTGTGACTGAAGCAAATGAGCACTAAATCTCTGAATATATATTTTGGATTCAAGTATAATAAGCCATAACATGAGCCATCCATCTACAGAACATTGGCTATGAGTAGCTGATCTAGAAAATTCATTCTCCTCTCCCAAAGTTCAAACACCAAACTTAGGAACTTTAAAATGCCACCACAGTTTCAAACTAAGTTCTTCTCAGATAGTCTTTCCCACCTCTATGCTTTGTTTGGTGAGTTTTTTCACCAGTATTCAGGATGCCAAAATCTGGAGGCTGGCTAGAAATAGCCTATATACAAAACGTGTTTAAGGTGATGCCACATTATCTTCCATTAGTAATTTAAGATGTTGAACCAACACAATTACAAAATACTTGCTTTGCGGATAGAATTTGATGTGAGAATTAGTCACCTGTAGAAAAGGATTTGGTGAAATTAGACTGGAAGTTATACTACCATTCTTTACTTCTTACATGAAACTAAAATGTATGTTCTGTACTGATGGAAAATTATGATTTGACACTTATTCTCACAACAAATTGAGGTACTGCATAATTCATTAAGTGATGATTTATATGCACTAATTCCAGGATTATTACAGAACTTGTGCTTTTGATTTTTTTGAAGCTTAATGAATATTGGGTTACACTTTCATGTTTTTAAGGAAGATGGAAATACTTAACTCTAATAAATGAATTTGATATATGATCCATGGGCAATAAAAAACAAGTTTATAAAAGGGCAACTTACAACCAGAGGTTTCCTAGTAGTTATCGCTAGTAAACAGAATGTCTTTTTGTGGAAGTAACACTGAATTGTGATATTTATGCTTAATTTTTCTACCTCTCTAAATAATAACATGCTTACTAGGTTGGAAGAATGGATGCATTTTTAATGCTTTCTTGAAAATTATTTTCCAGGCCTATTAAGTGTTTTATAATTTATAGAAATTTGTGTAGTTTGAAGGAAATTTATTAATAAATATACTTTGCACATTTCATGAGACCTTTGTGTGGGAAGTTTGTGACTGCTTTTCTGCCTTGATTTTTATACTTTTAAGGACAAAAACTTTAAGAATAAGTTCCATTTATTTGCTCCTTGAATTTTTTGTTATTTTTTTTACTCACAATTGGATTCCACTGAAAAATGCACCAAAGAGACCAATCATTCCCAGGAATTCCACTCGGCTCAAGGTTCGGATGATGTATTCTTCCCAGACGTTAGAGATACCATAGAGCGTGGCTCCGCCTAAGACCAGAAGGTCCCCTACCAGCTTATTTTCCCCTAGGAACCAAAGAGAATAGAGAGAGCCTCATTAAAAGTTTCTTAATAAGGGAATCTGGCTGCAGCAAATGGAGCTTCCTTTGCCCATTCTATTCTGACATTTTTATATGAAGTCCTGCGATTTCCAGTTGAGATGGAGTAAAGATTTTTTTATCTGTACTCTCTCTCTCAGTGTGTTCTGATATAAAAAAGGTTTCCTATCTGGACACAACCAGAAGTTTTCCCTAATCAAGAAGGGGACTCAGTACTTTCAAATTGATTCTCTCCATCAAGTTCAATGTCTGCGGTCCAGTTATGTGTCTGTGAATACATGCTGATGTGTGCATGTGTTCTTTTTGTTTCAGGGGAGTGAACTTGGCTTAGAACAAATAGGATCAATTTCCTCCCCTCTGCTCTACATGGTGAGAATAAATAGAACAGAGCAGGCAATACTACATTTTGACCATGGGCAAAATGTGCACATACATGGACAATGAGATTAAGAGGATTTATGAGCTGAAAATTTTCAAATTTCCTGAAGAAAATAATGTATAATGCAGTATAACGTTAATATTTTGCTTTTTTTTCCATCAAAAAAGTAACTTGTTTTAAACTCAATTTTGTTTTGAGTCCAATTTTTAATGAACGTTTTCCCAGTATTTCCTGTAATTAGGTAAATTCTTTCCACTCCAGGAAGGGTGGAGGTAGGGAACAGGGGAGTTGAATCAGCGGCAGCAGGGCCTCACTGATGGGCTCTGTACCCACGTGGGCTCTGGCTCTAGGCTGCAAGAGTTGGCAGGCCAGAAGCT
This sequence comes from Marmota marmota marmota, assembly GCF_001458135.2. Classification (NCBI taxonomy): domain Eukaryota; kingdom Metazoa; phylum Chordata; class Mammalia; order Rodentia; family Sciuridae; genus Marmota; species Marmota marmota. The sequence continues at coordinate 36,422,732 of NW_025999842.1, read as the reverse complement.
TAGCTGATGTGGCACTCTGGGGCAATGTGAGGTGTGGGGATGAGAAGGTGCTCACTCTAGCATGATTCTCAGGAAGGGACTCACCTGGACTAGCCTTGGATTCCCGGATTAGTTGGAACAATCTAAAACTGTAGAACTGGGCTCTCAATTGGGAGCACAGGGCATATTCTAGGTAGAGGTTTCACATGAAAGCCTCTAGGCAGGGCTTGAAAGAACTCTGTGTGGTCACCTTGGAGCATTGGGTATCTCCTCTAAGTGGTGCCACTTTTTCTGAGGCAACGTCCCATTCCTGGTAGGGATTGGGGAGAAAAAGGAAGAGACTCTGAAAGGCAACAGTTTGCAGAGTCTATTCTCAAGGGAGTGGAGCTGAGAATGAAATTGTAAGGGCTAGGAGCTTTCCCTGGGTCCCTGGGGAGCTAGTCATTGCTATCCAGCAGATGAGCTGAGAACTTAATGAGGTCTTGGTGAGAAACCAGACCAGGTAGAAGGTCCCTGCAGGCATCTTCTGGGGAAGTTAGGGTTGCTATGACAGAGTGTGAAATCTTCAGCAAGCTTTTATGTGTCAACTAAAAAAATAATGAAAAAATTTAAGAGGTTCATTTGAGGAACACCTCATAAGATAAAATATACCTATAGCCTGAATTATAATGAACACAATTGAGTGTCTTTTCATTCAGGAGACATTTAAGAATCTTGTGATGACACAAAGTCATTATTATGAAAATCACTTATCATTACACTAGGGGAGTATGAAAGGTCTACTTAGTAGAATTCTTGGTCAATACAATTAATTTTAAATGACTGGATTAAGGAAAGCTAAATCATAATGAAATGTTTTAGTGGGAATTAGGAGAATATCAATTCTACCTTTTAAAAACCCTAAGAAGACACACTGTTTTGGTGAATAGTCTTACCAATTTTTTCAAATTTCACATTTGTATAGCTGTGGACTACTCCATGAACTGACCTTCACTATAAGAAATGTATTCACCAGTACTTTGAGTCTCAATAATTCAGTGATAATTTTGGATAATAAGAATTCAATTTTGTGTAAGTGCAATTTCAGAAATATTTTCAGAGTTACCAGTGATAAAAAGATGAAATAATATTTATTAGAATTTTAACTGTTAATTATATTTATCAGTTTGTAAGTAATTCTGAAGTGGATCCATGTGCATATAGCATATGCTATAATTTGAATCTTAAATGTTCCCCCAAGGTCCCTGTGTTGAAGGCTGGGTCCCCAGCTTGTGGTGCTTGCTATGGAGAGGGGTCAGTGGGCATGGAACCTTTAGGAAATGTGACCTAGAGGAAGGAAGTGAGGTAATTGGAGGCGTGCCCTTAAAGGGGGTATTGAGACCTAGCCCCATCCTCTTACTCTCTTTGCCTCCCTACCACCATGAGGTGAAGAGGCCCCGTCCACCATGTGCTCCTGCCATGATGCACTGTGCTACCACAGGCCCAAAGAAACAGGACCAATGGGTCAAAACCTCTGAAACTGTGGATCAAAATAAACCTTCCTTTTTTATTTTAAGTTGATTTATCTCCAGTATCTGTTACATTGATGCAAAACTAACATGGCATGTTTGAAAATTTAGTTGATTAACCACTACATAATTTTATACAACCATATTATATAATGAACTGCTTTATATAATAAGGGAACTAATATTTTGCATCTAAAATTTGTGTCTAATTAACTGGAAATCACTATGTACTACTCCATATTTTATGAAGTTAATGTAGTAGATCCTGACATGGCGGTACTAGTTCATTAAAAAAGTTTCATGGGTTAACACTAGGCAAAGGAAAGCTATCATCTCTGTGTGCATAAAGATACATCAAGTGATAACATTTTCTAAATTTTGAGTAAATGGGAACATTTGAAATGATGAAATGTTCATCTAACCTGAAACTTCTCTTCCTCCTTTGAATAGCGTACCATTGATATCTAGGCACCTATTGTTTTCCACTCCATGCCTGTGACTTGTTAACTTCCTACCTGTTCTCTTACAAATAGGGTTGAAGGGCATGGATTCTCACTTAGCTTTATATTCTGAGAATGAATCTGGGGAAATAATGCATTCTCAATAAATATCTAGGTGAACTGAGCTCACTGAAAAAGTCTGAATTCAGGTAGAGTTGGGAATAGTCACACCTCTGTCACTTACTAACTGTATAATATTGGACTAACTACAGGGTCTTTCTAAACTTCAGTTTCCTTACCTTAAAATGTGGTTATTGTGAGAATAATAATACATGTAAAATGCCTAGCATAGTATCTGACACTAAGTGTTCACAAGTAGTAGCTAAAAAGTGAATCAATCATTCCCTTTGAATAATCATCTGTCTCTTTGTGTTGGGCCTTTCTCATTTTGGATTACTCCTTAATTCTAATCAACCAAGTCATAATTGTTTTTCAGGAATTGGTTTTCCAATTATTAGCCTTTGATTTTTCTTTTCCCCTCCTGAGATAGGATCTTACTATGTTGCCCAGGCTGCCTTCACAAACCTCCCTTTCAGCCTCCTGAATAGTTAGGATAATCGTCATGTACCACTGCACATGGCTTCCTTATTAGATTTTTGTTTAAGCACCAGAAATATCATGTTTGGAGGGATATTTGTGCACATATAGTGATAGAAGGAGAAGAGAAAAGGTTGTTAAGATCTAATGATAAGTTATATTATCCTGGAATACTAAAGACTATTAGTACAACCCATGTAAAGGTTCTCATACCACTGAATACATTTGAGTCTCAAATACTGGAATCATTTGTTTTGTTTTTCTGGAACTCAATTTGAGCTCCAAAGTCTGACATCTGGGGAATTTTCTCCACTCTGTGCAATTCTGGAAGTTGTTCACCCTAATTTACTATATTAATGAAACTATATATTTCTGGCTAGATTTCACATCTGGGCCAGATGATTTAATAACAGGCACTCTTACATAAAAGTTTCTTATCTTCTCTGAGCCTTGATTTCTTCAGCTGCAAAAAAAATGAGAATAAAAATTCTTTGCACAGTTAAGATTAAGATAATACAAGAAAGCACCTGACACCAGTGGGCACTTGACCAAAATGTCACTTTTATTTGTGTCTAATTATCTGGCTCCTTGAAAATACTTTCTTTCTCTTGAAATATATATAAAATTATGTCTAATAAAATTGTTGTTATGGGTAACTAACATCTTTGATAAATGAACTAAATGCAATGAATGTTTTATGGTAGAGAATATTCTGAAGGGCAAGGAAATATGTTTTATAATAAGGAGCTACTTTAATTGTATTTTATTTTAATCCTGTTACCTTCTAACCTTCTATTTTATATCCATAAGTTTTCCCAGGGAGGTAGAAGTCATGGAGATATGTCTCTTGAGCTTTCCCAAGCCATTTTTATGCATTCCAACATATATAATATTCTCAGAAGCAATTTCCCTTGCATCTCTCTCCCAGCCCACAATGATAACAGCAGTGATGATCTATCAGAAGGGGACTTTAAAACTGACATGGAGCTCAGATGGCACAAAGAGGCTATATATATTAGGATCACCAATATTTACTGACCAACTTGGAAAAGACACCTCCTTTCATGTGAGCTCAAAGGTGTGGGAACTTCCTAGGGTGGGTGCTTAGTTTCTGTAATGGGCACGGAAGGAGAACACAAGTGTCATTTGTGTCTTCCCACTATGTATGCCACTCACAGGCTAAAAGGCAGGGTCTCTCTCTCCCAGGCCATGATTAGATGCCTTCTCTTTACCTCTGTCTACAGAAGGCAGACTTGATGGTCAGGTGTCTACACCAGCACATCCCAGGTACATCATCCTAAGCCCTGACATTTATGTTTTGTATCTGGAGGGCCTGATGCCATTTGAGAAGCTTCCTTCAGAAAGGTTAAATCCAATGAGTAATTCCTAGATAGTGGGTGAAGAGACATGCTGACAAAGTAGAATTAAAGCAATTACCTTAATTATAATGAGGTCAAAGTAACTGAATGGGCCAAAATCAATGTGCTGGGGAAGAGAACTGCCAAAATCCTAAAGTAAGGTGAAACATGGATTAAACAACATTAAAAAAAGGTCAGACGTTCTTTTATCCTGTGAGAGGCCCCTGATAAAGTGATGATCATTAACATAGAGCTGAACACATCATTAAAGTTCTAGAGAGTGCCTGAAGTATTGTGGAAAAGCTCCGTGTCCTAGGCTAGTTAATACAATTGAACCAACTCTATGCTAATGATACAGAAAAAATGGGGCAGTGTATTTTTGGTAATGATACACACCACTTTTAGGATGATATTGATCTCAAAATCAATGTGGGGTTTTCCCTTCTTAAAAAATACTTTATATGATAGCTTAAATTGCCACCAAATTTTATATTTTTATTGAAGCAAAGTATGTCCAAATGACCCCTTTCATCCTATATCTGGGTTGGCCTTAAAATATCATCCCATGTACTTGGTCACCATTTCAATAGCACAGAGGGGCTCTGTGACAATAGTTTAATTTTTGTTAACACTGGTGCTTTAGATGTCACAAAGGCAATAGTGCTGTGGGCCTGACTCACATGGGCAGATGAAATACCACTTGATGTTTTAGCCATGTCCACATTAAAAAAGAAAAAAAAAATGACCATTTTGAAAAGGTCCTAAAGGACTTACTGTCTTTTTCTTAAGTTGTACTACTTTTCTAACACTTCTTTTGAAACCAGAAAACATTTTTTAATAGGATTAGTGTATACAATCCATGTTAACATTAGAGGCTTAAATATTCAGATTTATCAGGACAAGTGGTCTCCTTGACTGTGGAATGTAAGATGATGGCCAGGATGGCCAGGATTGGTAGAAAGATTTTTTTTTTAAGGATACAGAATTCTTCTTAGTCTGTGTTTACATAATACCCAGAAAGCTGAGAAAGTGTATTTAAATTGAAACTTTAGGACTGGTCACATTGCATCAGATAAAAGTACCATCTGATTAGTTCAAAAGAGATTATTCATATCGAGATCACTGATGACATGTAAAGACACAAATTTGGCCCTTTGATCCGATATCTATTGATATGCTTGGAATCAGTGTTTCACAGGGGAGAATTGGAAAATGCCAGAGTGTGTACTGTTAGACATCTATCTGTTGAGGTGGAGAATGATAATGTTGTTCAGGCTGTGGTCCTAGGAGGCCAAGACTGTCCCTCTTTTGCTCTGTCTTGTGTCATTAGCCCCCAGCAACAGGAACTTTGGGGTCTAGTTCTTGCTGTCCCAGCTCTGTGACTTTGGTTGCTCTTATATGTCAAATATAAAGAAGGTGAACAAGGTCCTTTCTTGCTCTAAAGTTCTATGGGGCAACATAAATGACATCATTTTGGAGACTTTCTATGACCTAGTCTCATAAAGTGCAATGCCCCAATTTTTAGTTTTTATTATCTAATTTCCTAAGAAGAAAGGGCAATTCCAAAAACTATAAAAAAGTAGAGACTTTCTATCCCATGCCTGATGTTAACATAGGCAGTCATTTTTTTCATGTTCCCCAGACCCTTCTGTATTACAGGATCTTGGTGTATTTTAAAGAATTACAATGCTTTTTAAAGTATCTTCTGGAAATCTCTTGCATCGGGGCTTCCCAGTAGGTTCACAGAAATCTGATGAGTTAATCACGAAGCTTCATCTTATGAATCATGAAACTTCACCCACAAGCTGTGATTAATATCAGTAGCCCCTCCCTCACAACAAATAAACAAAAATCCATGCAAGAGGAGATGGTACATAGCTCTTCCTTGTAAAGATATCCCACACTCCTGATCTAGCCTCTAAAGGTTAAATACCCACACTTATGCTAAAAAGCCAACTTTCATCTGGTAGTTTGAAAGCCCAGTCTTTCTCTGACTTGGCAGAGGAAAGGCTGGGGTATGGAGGAGTAGGGAGGAGTGTGGAACACTCTGTGCTCCTAGAATGAACTGTCTCATGAAAACTCCTCTCTCTAATCAGCTGGTCTAGGCCAGTAGCTTTGGCCTCCCAAATTTCCTCCGAGTAGATGGTAACTCCACTTTAAGCACTGTCTGCAGGTTTCTGAATTCACCTGCAGGCATAATGCCCCCTTCATTCACTCGAGAAACATTTATTAAGTACTTCCTGCATGCCAATATTTTAGGTGTGGGGAACAAACACGAATAGGACACAGACACTGGCAAGACCAGGTTCCTAAGATCCTTGTTTCTCCCAATCACAAACATTCCATTTCTTGCTTTGGTGTCCCCTGCAGAGGTCACCAACCTGGTGACCACCCAAAGACTCACCTGCTCCCTGATGCCTTCCCACGAGCACATCGGCTCCTACCATGCAGCCCATTCCCAGGATGCAGACAACAATGCCGATGAAATGCACAGCCTTGTACCGGATCAGCAGGAAGAACCAGGAGAGCAGAATCACCACTGGGATCACAAAACAGTCCAGGAGCTATTGGAGGGAGGAAGGTACATAAGAGGAGGTTCAGGAGTGCTGTACTTGTCACTGAGGAAACCATGTCACTAATTCAGCTCTGTAGAAAATATTTCCCCTGAACCTGAGTTTTTATGTAGACCCAGAACTGATTCAGTTAAAACAGAACTAAATGCAAGTTAACTTTAATTTTTCACTTTATTGTAAACATCCCATGAGCCTTGAGGGAAAGAAGAAGGCAAATCAATAAGGCAGGTTGGCAGTGAAATTTCTCCTGCCCCTTCTGGGGTGAGGGCAGCATTGCCTCCCTCTTCTTCAGAGCCCTGGTGGTCTCCACTGGAACGCTTAGGCACGCAGAGGAAAGATCCAGTCATTTCACATGATTCCATTACTTCAGGAACAGATCTCAGAATGGAAGGTGAGGGTATTAGAACGTTTATTTAATTTAGAATTTAGACAGAACTTGAACTTAATTTCTCCCAGACAATTGTCTCCCTACTACCAGTAAGAGTTACTTAGTCTGTCCTTGTCATTTTACTCTTAAAAGAAAGAAATGCTGTGCCAGGTGCAGTGGCACAGGCCTATAATCCCAGCAACTCAGGAGGCTGAGGCAGGAGGATTGCAAGTTTGAGATCAGTCTCAGCAACCTAGCAAGACTCTGTCTCAAAAATAAAACAGGCTGGGGATGTAGCTCAGTGATAGAGTACCCCTGGGTTCAATTTACAGGAGAGAGAGAGAGAGAGAGAGAGAGAGAGAGAGAGAGAGAGAGAGAAACAGAACTCTAAATATTAATACAAATATTAGTCTTAAGGCTTTATAAATAGATTTAAATATTATTGTTTTGAAAAGTTTGAACAAAAAGTAGAAAAATAACTTTGACTTCATTTTTATGCACAAGAAATTAGATTCCATGTGACACGGAAGCCCCCAGAGTTGGTTCAGGTTGCCTCGATCACATAGAGATGTAATATGGTGAAATGAGAAGATCCCACATCAAGAGTCAAAAGACCTGAATTGGTGAACTAGGGCCTGACTTGTAGCTGTGTCCCCTTGGGTATAAAAAACGCAGAAGCTCCAGATTCTTATTAGAATGAAGACAACAATTCCACCAACTTTCCCCAGCGATCAGTGTGAAGCTCAGAGATAATACATAATCAAAGTATTTTGTACAGTGTGAGACACTCAATGCCTGTTTCCAAACATGTGTTCTGTGCTGCACAGAACTAACTCTCAATGTCACCCCTGGAAAAAACTCTGGATACACTAACCAGGGCAGGGTCTACAAGAGACAAACTAATGTCCCGGAGAACTTCAGACTCCATGTGCCAAAGAAGAAACTTGTGATTTATCCTGCTGCTCAGTGCAGCTCCTTGCTAGAATCTTAAGCAAGTGACTTTATCATATAGCAACTAGCATGGGTAGTGATCCCCCATGCTCCTCCACTCTCATGGCCTGCATCCTATTGATCACTAAGTTCTGCCACTTCCACCTTTGAAATGTCTGCCATGCCTATTCCAGCCATGCTCTCCCACTTGTGCCAGCTACGCTGAGCTAGCATCCTCTCCTACTTGCACCTAGCTCTTCCTTCCTGCCTCAGGTCCCTCACTCATGAACCCCCAGCTTCTGTAATGTTGCACCTCAATTCTTGAATGTCCTGATTCCTTTTCCTTCAGATCTGCACTTGGGTGTTGCCTCCTCAAGAAAGCCTCTTGGATCTGTAGGTGAGGTCAGGTCCTGTTTGATGCTTTTGTTGCACTGTGCTTCTCCTTCATGCTGCCAGCTGCAATAGTACTGAATTAACACGGAGGAATTGGCATAATATCTGACCTCTCTCCTTACCTGGAGGTTCTACAGCCTGAAGGACTGTACTCCCACCGAGCAGAACACTGCTAGGATCATGAGAAGTATCCAATAATAGTTATTGATCAAATATATATGAAGATTTTTTTTAATGATCAGAAATATCAAATTAGAGTCTCTAAAATTCATTAAAGGCTTGGATATTTGCAAAGTATCCCTGAATGTCAAAGTGGTTTCTTGGCAGTGTGAATAGCACTCAAAATTCCCTCCATCCCCAAAGCATTTTTGTGACCTGAGCAGACCCTCATGCATCTCTAGGCACTGGTCTTCCCCTTTGCAAAATGAAACAATCACTCAGAATGGAAAGCTGTCCCGGGGGTTGCTGTGAGATGATGAGGTTAAACTGAGGAAGCATCATATGAATACTGAGCAGCACTGTGAGGCTGGGGCCTGGCCCAGAGGTTGTGGCTCTCCTGGAGGGACTTGGTGCAGGAGGTGGCAGCAGGTAGGATTGCATTGCAGCCCACAGTGGCTCACTGCACAGTTAATTAGCAATGTAAGTTAACGAGCCGACTTGATGTGGTAATATGTGCTAAGGCAGGTTTTACAACTGGCCTCAGATGCCGCTTATGTATATTAGGAAACTTCAGTTTGCCAGTGAAAACTGTTCACTTAAGCACAAAACAGTTGGTGATTTGTTCTTAAAATTAAAAATGATTGAATCAAGTTGAAATTTTTTTTGCTACATGCCTCACAACTGGGATTTCATTATCTGGCTGGAAGCCCTCGGTCAGTAGAGCTGAAGGTCTCCATTCCTGAATTATTGAGTGCAAACTAGGCCACTTTCCAATCTTCAAAGAGGGCTGAAGTGAGTCTTTTTGTTTCCAGTGTAATTAGAAACCTCCAAGCATTTGATATGTCCTGGGGTCTATTTCTTATTGGTTTTAGCTAGAAAATCCTTATTTGTGTCTGGTGGTCCTGTTAGTGAGGGAAGGTTTTCCAGAAAGAAGGGAAAAAAAGCATACAATCAAGCCAGGGTTTCTGGGACATTTGAATGAGGGAAGGGTGGTGCTCAGCATACAGTGGGGCTCAGTAATTGGTGACTAAATGAATCAATGAAGGAACAGACCTGTAGTGTCAGTGACTGTCTGAAGGGACATTAGAGATAATTGACATTGATATTGGCATTTGGAGGAGGACAGTTTTTCATTTTGGAAGAATGTCCCATGCTTTCTGCAGGGTATTTAGCATTGTTGGCCTTGTCTATTAAAACACTCCTACACATTTACAAATACCCCCAAGGGCAATATCTCCCCAGTTTAGAATCATTGAGATCCCATTCTTTAAAAGGGGGGACGTACAGTCACAGGAGGTGGAGTGATGTGCCCAAGGTGCCTCATATTATTGGCATCAGCAGTAATTATACAAGGGCAATTTTATGGTATTTTATTGGAGGTCAATGACAGGAACATTTAATTGTTACAGCTGGAGGTCTCACCATGGTATCTGTAACTACAGATAAGAAACTGTTTGGCAGCTGTTGTTTAGTAATTAGGCTATTATTTTTTAGTGATTTTTAGCCTCCAGACTTTCCCCTCATGGTCTTATAGCATAAGACATACCGACAAAATAATTTTCCAACAGTTTTCTGGTGGCTTGACTTCTTAGCAAAAAGGGTTACTAGAGTAATAAAAGAAAGAAACATCCTAAATAGCTGCCTACAACTGGGACTGTAAGAAAAGAAAAAGTAAACAACAACAACAATAAAAAAAAATGACCTCTGCTTTTTTAGAAGATTTAACTATTTTATATCCATTTCTCTATTCAAAAAGAAAGGAAAAAATATCACAGCAAAAGAAGAGATGAATAAATATTACTTTATAACTATCTTATAGCTCTAAAAAATCTCAGAGACCATTAAAAGTACTTCAGAAAGAAGAGTATTCATTGTCCTTAGGTTTACATAATGTATTCTTTCTCTAAGGATTTAAACCAATTTTACTCTCCTTATGTCATAAACCCTCAGCTCAGATAAGATATGCCAGACAGGTCTATGATCCAATTATCTGATTTTATTGATAGAGACACTGAGGCACATAGTACATGATGGCTGGGGCAACAACTCTGAAGCCCTGGTAACAGCACCAGCATTATTATTTATACCTCGTAGTTTTACATAACATTTGCAGAAGGTTGCATTAAGTTCACACTTACAGTTATGTTATTAAAAGATAACATAATTTAACAATTATGTTATCTTTTAATCTTCATAACAGTCCTTTAAGGGAATTATGACTGAACCCATTTTTTTAATGAGGGTTCAGGAGTAAAGCCATTTAGTATTAGAATTGGGGCTAAAATACAAGTTTCCCAACTCTTAGAATAGAGTTCAAGTGCACCTTCTAGTAGTTATAGGTCCAAGATGATGCTTTTAGGATAACAGAATATGTACTTGTGTGTGTGTGTGTGTGTGTGTGTGTGTGTGTGTGTGTGTGTGTGTATGACTGTGGTATCATTAACTCTCTTCAATATTTCTCCTTTTTTTTCTTTTCCACTTTAGCTTATTTCTGACCATCTGTGTATTTCCCTACAGTCTTGGTTGTGCCCTGTCCTACACACACATACCATCCCTCCCCTCCTGCCAGGTCCTCCCCCTCCTGCCAGTGTCCCTCAAGCTTCTTTCCTTTGACCTGCTACTTCTATTTGGTAGTACTCCCTAGATGACCTTGTATTCTCCTTCAGACACAGATACTTCTTTTTAAATTTCTATTTATTTACTATTAGGGCATTATAATTATACCTAATAGTGGGATTCATTGTCCCTTTTCCTCTGTTCCTCCCCACTTCCCCAGGTCCCAGTCCTCTACTCTACTGATCTCCTTTCTATTTTTATGAGACTCCCCTCTACACCGTTTTTTTTTTTTTTCCTTTTTCCTCTTCAGCTTCCAAGCCTCTGCATTGTTGGTGGGTATCCCCAGTTGTATCCTGGTCTTGCAGAGTATTTTCTAAGTCTCTGGTCCACAGGAGGATGCATTCCAAGTATGGGATTCAGGGAGAGGCACAGGCCCTGGAACAACTGCATGAGGTGGAGGTGGAGGTGGAGGGTTGGCTCTACTTAGCAATTCCACCAGGGGCATAGGGTCTTTGCTGAGCAAATTCTGGGACATCCTCTCCCCGGAGGGGTGGAATGGGGAGGTCTAGGAGAAGGAGATAGAGGAAGTCTGCTGAGCCAGCAGTGTTCTTGCCTCATCCTTGCACAGATTAGGTGCCAGCTGCTCCTGCTGTATGGCTCCAAGAGGAAGCTTCCACTCTCTATAGGATTCTCATCCTCTTCTCTTATTTCCCTGGCTCTTTTCCTGTTGAGTCCCTTCCAAGTCCTGCCCTAAGATGGCTCTACATGATAGCCAAGCCTACACTCAAAGTTGACCTGCCCAAGCACCTGTGGGCACATTGGCCCCACATCTTCTCCACTTGCATACAGTCTGTTACTCTGAAGTTGTGCACTTTGATTTAAATTTCTACAAAATTTGTTGGAGGAAAGCATGTTTTGTTTATCTGTCATACAATATATGGCCTTTTGTGACTGAGTTCTATCACTCAGCATAGTGTTTCCTGGTTCAACCATATTATAGCCCATTCCATTCTTTTTCATTGCCAAACAATATTGAATATACCACATTTTGCTTACCATTCACCTATTGATGGACACGTAGGTTGCTTCTACTTTTTGGATACTATGAATGATTCTGCAATGAACATTGGCACAGGAGTTTTTGTTGGCAAACATGGGTATCATTTCTTTAGTTTAACTCCGTATTTAACATTTTGAGGAAATGCTATACTGTTTTATAAACTGGCCACACCATTTTACAACCACACAAGCTATATAGGAGGGTTCTAATTTCTCTACATCCTTGACAACATTTTTTTTCTTAGATTTTAGCCATCCTTGTGGATATGAAGTAGTATTTCATTATTTTTTTTTTAATTTTTATTGTTGGTTGTTCAAAACATTACATAGTTCTTGATATATCATATTTCACACTTTGATTCAAGTGGGTTATGAACTCCCATTTTTACCCCATATACAGATTGCAGAATCACATCAGTTACACAACCATTGATTTACATATTGCCATACTAGTGTCTATTGTATTCTGCTGCCTTTCCTATCTTCTACTATATTCCTAATGACTAATGATATTGAGAATCTTTTAACATGCTAGTCATATTTATATCTTCTTTGAAAAACTGTCTTTTCAAATCATTTGCCTATTTTTAAATTGGAGATTTAAAAATGTTTCTTATATATGAAATCATTTTTCCGTTTTTACACATTCTTATTTGTTACCAGTTCTCCTTAAATATAAATGATGTTTCAAAGAATATATTTATATGTAAACCTGTGAGTGTTTAAATATTTCCTTATGATAAATTCCTAGCCATGAAGTTATGGTTTACCAACAGTTAAAATTTCTTAAAGTATATCATCAAATGTTTTTCCAGAAAGTTAGTGGCCATTTATTTGACCAGTCTTAATACTGAATATTCTAATTTTACTACTGTACTCCTATCAATTTGTGTATTATCTTTTTTACAAGTTGCCAATTTGTATCAAATTAGATATGAAATTTTATTTTTAAAAATTTTTTGTGATATGGAGACTGAATTCACAGTTTCCTATATATTAGGGAATCCCTCTACCACTGAGCTACATCCCAAGTCCTTTTTATTATTTTATTTTGAGACAGGGTCTAGCTAAATTACCTGGGCTAACCTTGAACTTGTGACCCTCCTACCTCAATGTCTCTAGTGTGTGGGATTACAGACATGTGTTACCATGCCCTATTGAAATTTTACTTTTTAAAAAAATTAGCTATGTGATCACTGATAAAGCAAACCATTTTAATCTAAATATTTATGTAATTAATATTTTTTTTTGAGAAATATCTATTCATGCATGGTCTGAGTTCATTTCTTTCTAATGAAGTAGTATTATTACTGATCCATAAAATTCTTTATATATCAAGGATATTTGTTAAAATATTTTTATAATTTTTTAAACATTTTTGTTTATGATGCTTTTTAAAGGGCTTAAATATTTATTCCTAAGCTTATTTTCAGAAATTTCTTTTCTTTCTCCCAAAGCAGCTTAGTTACCTAATGTCCTTTTAGTTATTTATGTTTTTTTTTAACATCTAAAATTTTAATTTATCTAGAATATTTTGTGCATGAAATTTAGGCTAATGTCTAACTTTATTTCTTTATTTCTTATAATAGCAACATTATTTGTTGAATAATGTATCATTTCTCTGACTGTCTATTGTATTTTCTCTACAGTGTTTCTTATACATTCAGATCTGTTTTAGGGCCATGTTATGTACCATATTATCAGGAGTCTCATGTTGCTTTAATTGCTGTAGATTTAGAAATACATTTTAATGTTTTCTAATGCAAATTGGTTTTCATTGTTCGTTGTTTTCAAAATTATATTGGCTATTCTTATCTGTTTTTTTTTTCAGATGAAATTTACCATCATATTTTCCAGTCTTCACCTCTTTCCACACACTCCAACTTAGAAAAATTCAAAAAACATTTATAGCATTCTTATCTCATTGTCAAATGTTAAATAAAGCCTTTGTGGACAAATCTATGCTTTTTTTCCAGATTCTTTTTCCTCTTTTGGTACTAGGGATTGAATTCAATGAACTGAATTCAACCACTGGGGCCACATCCCCAGCCCATTTTTATATTTTATTTAGACATAGGTCTCACTGACTTGCTTAGGGCTTTACTAAGTTGCTGAGGCTGGTTTTGAACCTCTGGCCTCAGCTTCCCCAGCCATTGGGATTATAGGCATGTGCCACTTACACCTGACTTTTTTTTCCCCAGATTCTTACAGAAATTTACGTGAAACTTTGAATTTCAGTATTTGCATTTATTATACTTGTCAGAAAATATCAGATGGGTATAATAAATTATAATTTTCATGTCAGACAAAGAAGATAGAGGGTTTATATTTATATTAATCAAAGTAGAAAATGTAGGTAGTCACATTGCACTTAAATGTTATATTTTAAACTACTGTTAAAATTTTATATAATGCACTCAAAAAAGTTATCTAATGGCCAAAATATAAATGACATTTATTTTATTTTTGGAAAGAATGTCATTTTGCCTCAAGGGAAAAAAAAAACCACCAAATCATCATAAAGTTAGTATATTGTGGTGTTTGGTATTTTCTGACATACATGCTCTGTAACATGGATGACATTGACAAGAAAATCTATATAACTAAAAAGGGAGAATTGTTCTGCAAATTAATAGCAGGCATTTCAGGAAATCTCTATTACATTCTCATTTTGTACTTACAAATGGAAAAACTTGGCATGACTTGTCCTGTGTCTTCAATTTATGGCCCTTAACTATCTTCAGAAAAGCTGAATGTAACATTTTGTTTACATTCTGATAAAATGTCTATTTAGAGACTGTCCTTTGTGACTAAAATGCTCATATTCTGCTTTCTTCTCTTATGTTCAGTGCTTGTGGTTCCAATCACTCACTTCTCCAGAATCTAACCAGCAGAGAATAATACCTTGCTCCATTTGAAACTGCCATTTGTGTAAGTCAAATTGGTTGAATATTGGCAGTTTCACATGTTTGCCTAAAAGACCCAAGAAAGCATAATGGAAATCAAATACCAGCTGTATTAATGTTCAACCTGGTTTGGAAAAGGCAGTATTGCTTCCCATCGTTAGCTACAATTTTAACTTTACCTAAGCTTGTAAGTACATCTGCTGGGAGAAAGGGTCACTGGGTCTTGCACACTGTCTCAGGGATCTTTGACAAGAGCCAGTCCTTAACTACTCATAAAGCCAGCAGAAATAAAGCACTCTGAAGATTGTTTCTTCTTCTTTTTTTTGTTTTAAGGCATCAAAATCCCACTAAGATGAATGAATTGAAAAAATTCAACATATATATACAATGGAGTTTTATTCAGCCATAAATAAAAACAAAATTTGCAGGAAAATGAATGGAACTTGAGAATCTATGTTAAGCGAAATAAGCCAAACTCAGAAAGTCAAGGGTTGTATGTTTTCTCTCAGATGTGGAAGCTAGAGATGAAAGAGAAAAAGAGATGTGGGAAAGGGGAGCTCATGGAAATTGAAGGGAGATCAGTAGAATAGAGGGAAAGGATCAGGGGAGGCAGGAGGGAAGGGAAAAGGGAACTATGGGGAAAAATATTGGCCAAATCATATTGCTATATTGCATGCATGTAAAAAAATGGAACAACAAATCCCACCATTATGTACAACTATAAGGCACCAATAAAAAAATATGGGGAAAACCCCCATCAAGTGGTAAAGTCCATTATTGGGGACTGAATTAGATATTTTCCCTTTGGGGTGGATAGAGTTTAGGAGAGAGTTTCTCACATTCATTCAGCTTGGGGAAGGGGATGGAAATCTTTCCCGATCTGGTGGTATCATGGGAGTTCAGGAACTTCTCCATATTCCCTCTACACCATGCTTGGTTTAGGTGACATACTTGTTCATGTAAAATTTCATTTCTTGATCAAGGATCTACATATCATAATATTAGACATAAAAATCTCTGGAAGAAAAGTCAGAATTTATAGGAATAAAATGTTAATATTAGTTATCTTTGAATGGGATAACTGATTCTTCACAAGCCCAAGGCCCAAATTCTCTATGGTTTTCAAATTTCCTCTCTTGAATATATACTACTTTCAAAAACAACATGTTATGAGAGAGTAAAAATCTACCAGTCAGATCAGTCTTCCTCTAGGGAAGTGGATGGTTTACATATTTAAAAAAAAAAAAAAAACCCAAACCCAACTGCTCCCATTTCTGTAGAGCATAATGAGGTGACCTCATCCCTCAGTCAAATGCTCTCTGCCCAAAGGAGACTTCTTCACCAGCCTTCAGCTCCTCATTATCGCTCCCCTCCAGCTATTCACAGGGCCAAAGCTCCCTGACACAGCCCAGTTGTCAGAGGCCGCACCTGAGGCAACTGGTAGGTGATTCCAGGAAAGAGCATTCCCCTCCTCTTCCTTTCTCTGCTTCTAATTGGTAATTCTCCCTGGTTTCTAACAGTGACATATATTTAAATTTTGCATCTCCAGTGAGTATAATAGAAGCATTAGCAGGGAAGGATCTTTACAGAGTCAAACTTCAATAACACACACACACATACACACACATGCACACACACAAACTCTCAACAAAAGTCCTCTTAAGGCTGACAGTCCAGCTGAACAGAGTAGACTACAGTTTGGGAAATGCACATTCACATGCTATCAATAACCATTTCTATCCCACGGTCTGCATATGTAGCCCTCCCACAGTCATTTGAAAATCCAACCAGGAGTATGGTACCAGGGGATTGTAGCTTTCATCTGGTACAGACTTTCCTGGAGACAACTACCACCGTTTCCCCTAACACCCTTCTCACCAGAGTTTTTCTTTCCTGGGTTATTTTATGCATACTATGCTCCCTTTGACACCATACCTTAGGCCTTAATGTTTATGTTTTACTCTCTTAAGATGTTTCTGCTAGATGAAGATCTGAGTGGTTATAACATGTCACTGCACTTACTACATGAGAGCCATTTGTCAGGAAATGTCCTATTTACACAATTTAGAAATAGATTTTCACCAAACTACTTTTTTTTTTCCTACTGAGGAGGATTTTTGTCACCTTGTGCCTGTCATCAAAACTTCCCATTTGCTCAAGCATGTTCACTTTTCTATTTTGGTTACAGAGAGAGAGGCAGGGAGAGGGAGAGAGAAAGACAGGGAACTGCCACGCACTGAAAATCTGGGACAAATACCTAGAAATCTAGGTGACCAGAAGACACAGATAATTAGACACAAGTTCTCTATCTCTTTTGTGGGGAAATCTGCCTCAGGTGAGACCAGATTTGTCCTAGAGGAAGAATTCCTCCTGGGTGAGCATCACTGTGATTCATCTGAACTTTAATTACCTTAAAAAGCTCCGATTGCCAGCAAACTGGACTCCAGAAGGAGAAAGCAAGGAATTAACATTTAGTGAGTGGTTACTATGTGCCAAGTACAGTGATAGGTTCTAATTTCCTCCATTTTTACAAAGGAAGAAGCATAGTTCTAAAGAGGGTAGATAACTTTCTTGAAGTCACACATATTTGTGAAGAGCCAGGGATCTCAATCCACTATTTCCTTACACAAAACAAGCTTAAGTAATACAGGCACAGTTAGCACAGAAACTACACAGGGTGCAGTTCTAATGAAGGCTGCTGAGGTCTCGTGCATTTAAATACAGCCGACTCTGATGCTACTGGAAAACAGTCATTGGATGGGAGTATTCCTCTGCATTTTATATTTTAAAGATAATATAGGTTAGAAGACAATGTGTATGAGAATTACAATCATTTGTTTTTAGCGGTGAGTCTCTGATACTGTGTGGCTATCTTGAGTGCTTTGCAGAACTGGTTGCCTTAAGTCAGCCAAACCCTAACTTGTATTTTTTTTTTATTTATAGGCTTTATGAGCATAAGAACATTAACGGTAACATTAAAGCAAGTACACATTTCAAAGCACATATTGAAGGAAATGAAGGTTTTCTGATAAAATATTAATTCTACATTAATTTTGCACTACTTTTGATTCCTCACAGCATTAAACCAGCAGGGAGAAGCAATTTCAAAAGCTAGAGGAAAACATTT
Organism: Marmota marmota marmota; assembly: GCF_001458135.2. Lineage (NCBI taxonomy): Eukaryota > Metazoa > Chordata > Mammalia > Rodentia > Sciuridae > Marmota > Marmota marmota. The sequence goes on along the minus strand of NW_025999842.1, from coordinate 36,404,780 downwards.
TGTACTTTTGCGGATCTATTTCTAGGTCTCACTCACTATTTTGATTTTGTTTAAAAAGAAGGCAAAAAAATCAGATTTTTATCATCTTATACTAGTCGTTTACTTGTTCATTCATCAATGTTTGAATGCCTACTATGTGCTCAGTGTTGCTAGAGGTGCAGGTGATACCACAGTGAACAAAATACTGTATGCTTAGGACCTGATGGATAGTTGCCAACAAACATTCACTTCTTTCTTGCAGTTCATGCTCAGTTTCTTTCCCTAAGGACTTGCCTGGCACTGAAGGTCACCCTATCTTCTGTGTTTTGAAATCCTCCCTTCCTTCTTCCTCTGGAAGAAGCTACCCCATGCTCCAGCCGCAACCCCATGCTCCTCCTGGATCTTCACCCCTTTTAACTGTCAGCTTTCCTTCACCATATTAGTACTTAATCTTAATGTACAATTGCTCGGTAGCTATTTGTCTTTCCCTCTTCACAGTCATACTGTAAAGGATTAATCCATAGTCACTGTCTCTGGTATCTTGGTCTCACCCATTTTACAAGCTGGTCCTCAAGTGATAGTGTGTCCTTATCCAAGATCACCAATGCTGAATGTATGGCCAGTTTTCACTTCTTACCTTACAGAACTACTGCAGCATTTAGAATTTCTAACCACTCTCTCCTTGAATTTGCTCCTTCCTTGATTCATCTGTCTTTTTCTTTTCCCCCTCTAACCTCTCTGGCCCTTTCTTCTGTCTTTTGGGGGACACATCTAGCTGGTTTTTGTTCCTCAAATTTGGTGCATCTGAGGGTTCAGTCCTTGGCTCTCTTATTATCACATTCTATATATGCAATTCTTGTTTCCTTTCCTGCCAAACTTTTTGGAAAAAAACTTGCGTTCAGCCACAGTCTCCATCTCTCCAACATCCACTTGACACCTCCAGTTAGTGCAATCTGGTTTCTATTCCCTACACACTAGTAAAATTACTCAAAAATACATTCCCTGCTTTTAATTCAGCAGATACATTTGAATCCCCACGTTAGTGAAGAATCTGACATTTCTTCCTTCCTCTGGTGCTCCTAACCCCTGTGCAGATCTGCTATGAATGTACCAGAAATGCCTACCAGGCCAGCATGACTCAAACATACACCAGGCTGTTCCTCTCCTGTGATTCCTCCCTAGGTGAATGGGACCTATGGTGATTTAATTGCTCAGGTGTGAACCCTGTGACCGACATCCACAGGTCACCCCTTCCCTCTTGAAGTACCTTCTTGACTTTGGTTACAGGACATATCACATTCTTTCAGTTTTCTTTTCATGCTGGCTTCTTCTCAGTCTACTTTCACCTGGACTCTGAATGTTGCCATGTCCTAGAGCTCAGTTTTGAGTTTTCCTCTCTTTTCTACTTATACTCACTCCATTGGGGTCTTATTAGACCATGACCTTCAGCACCTTCTACATGAAAATGACAGCCAAGTTCATAGTTACAGTTCTTACCTCTTTGCTGAGCTCCATTCACATACAGCTAGCCACCTACACCAAGCTCTGATGAAGCTTAAAATATGTGACCAAAGCAGAACTCTTAGCTTTTCTGCTTCACATCTTCTCTTCCCAGTTTTCTTCGTTTAATGATATGGCATCACCATTCACCCAGTGGCTCAGGCCAATAATTAGGAAATCACTCTGACTCTTCTTTTTCTCTCCAACTTCTTTCATTCGTTCATACAGGTGCTCAGAAAATCCTGTTGGCTTTTCTATCTACTTCTAGTCAGTTCCACACTTAGCATCTGGCTTTAAGCTACCATCAACTTTCAGTTAGTGGCCTCCTGTCTAACCATGCCCACTATTACTCCATCACAGTCAGTTCTCCCTGAGCAGCAGTGGTGCTATAAAACACAAACTAGGTCACACACCAATCTTCTACTCTATATCTTCAGATCAGTGTCATAAGAACAGATCCAAACACCTTTCTTTGACTTAGAGACTGATATACTCTGTCTCCTAACTCTGAATCTCTTATTACTAGTAACTTCATTCTCTTTCCATTTCTTTATTGTGCAAGGCTTAAGATCTGCACTTTTTTTAACTGTACTCTTTGCTCAAAATATTCCTTACATATTTTTTCATATTTTAGTCACTTGCATTATTGTGACAGAGATACAAAATAAAAACTAAGGATTCCCTGGAATGGAAGCTTCGTGCGGGTAAGAAGAGTCTTTTCCCTGCCCTATGTCTGGTGTGTGTGTGTGTGTGTGTGTGTGCATGTGTTTGTGTATGCTCAACAAACATTTGCTCAGTGCATGAATAAAACAGTTTGGTTCTTCTTCACCCACATATCAAATAAGTAGTCTTTTCTTAGCCACTTAAATATCTTTAGAATATCTTCACTCATCCTGTCTGCTCCTTTGAGTTGAGACCATACAAGTGAATTTTCTGAATTGCAAATGCCATCGTGTTATTCCTACAGCAGAAAACTTCAGTATTAAGGCCAAAATCTCTGATGTGGATTATAAACTGCTTTGGGATCTGTCTCTGGCTACTCTTCATCCTCTTCTTTGAAATTTTCCTCCTTGAAATTCCATACTGTCAGTTATATAAGAGACTAAGGTCTAGAGACTGGTTGTACATTACACCTAGAGTTGACATTACCCTATTGCACCCTTAAAATTTTAAGAGGGTAGAACTCATGTTAGATGTTGTAATCACAATTTTTAAAAAAATGAGTAAAAAACTAAAACAAAAAACTCCAAAAGACAAAAACACAATAATGCATTAAAATATTTTTATTTCTTTAACATTCCTCTTTCTTTCCTTTCTTTTTTTTTTTTTTTTTACTTACTTCTTTGCACATGCTTTTCCCCCTATCTGGAGTTCCCACATCCCTCTCCCTTGCCGCCCCTTGTCATGGCCCACGCAGTCTTATTTTTCAGAGTTCATTTTAGAAAATACTTCCTCTAGGTTCCCTGAGTCCAGATAAGGTGTCCCCAGAGGGGGTCCTGTATTTCCCTGGAATTTGTGCTTATCATGATAAAATACCTTCCATAAAGACAAGAATTTTTCTCTCTCATGTTCAGTTTTATCTTCTGCAGTTAGGATGATGCTCAGTACACAGTATATTAGTATTTTATTAATTCATTTAAAAATATTTATAGAGCATCTTTCTATATGACAGGAATTGTCCTAGGAAATACAGAATCCAGGTAATAAAAAAAAAATCCCTATCCTTATGGAGCTTTTAATCATATATAGGAAAAGACAGACAATTAAATAAAATAGATAGTATGTGAATGGTGATAAGGACTATGTAGAAAAAGAAAACAGGGTGGGGGCAGGGAGTGAGGAGATAAAGATTTTAAATAGGGTGGTCAGAGAAACTGAAACTGCATAAAGCTGCATTTCCTAGTTTCTGTCATTATTCTCTGGCCCAGATGGTGGCACAGTCCCTAGCCTACTCACAGAGCTTCCACCTAATGGCCCCAGAAGATGCCCAGTCATGCTCTGTCTTCCTGTTCGAGAGCACTTGAGTTAGAAATGAGCCCAACTCAGAAGTTATAAACAAGAGGAAAGAAAGGAGGAAGAGGGGCTAAAAATAATTTCTCTGCCATTTTCTCAGATGTGGGTGTTTCTGTGAATTCTCATTGTCTGTGATTTTAAAAGTCTCAGCAGCTTTAAGACTGCACCCTTCTATCTTAGAGAAGCTCCCAGGTTTTTACTGATTTATGAACAAGCACATCTCCTCACATGCATTGCCAAGGGAGACAGGATACAAAGTATATTTTTTTTAAACTTCTTTTTTTTTAAGCACAAGAACTCTCTCCTAGTTTAACCATTTATTACAGTGGAATGCTGTGTAGTGATCAACACAAAATGAGCATGTCTGTCAATGGAAGTTGTAAAGGCTTAGAAGTGTTTTGATGTGCATCCGAGCCTGGCAAAGAGCATCAGGTGGTCCTCCAAGGAACCCATCTAGGCAGCACTGAGGGAATTGGCATCTTTGTAACCACAGAGAGGGAATAGCTCCAGGACAGGATCCTTTTCTCAAACAATGGAAACATAAGCACAGATGGGGAAGGGAAACCTGCACTTGTACCCAGGTTTTGGGATGGAAGCCCTCAAAAGGTTAGTGCCTTCAAACCTGCCTGGTGTTGGTATCTTTTTCTATTCAGGCTGTAAACATACCATAGACTGGGTAGCTTATAAAGAACTATCTTTCTCACAGCTCTGGATGCTGGAAATCTAAGGTCAATTTGGTATCTGGTGAGGACTCATTTCCTGGTTCATAGATGACTGTTATTTTGCTATGTCTTCGCATGATGGAAGGGGCAGAAAAGGTCAATGCATATCTTTTAAACAGAAGATATGAACAAGAATTCTTATTCCTAAGAGTTTCACCCTCGTGACCTAATTACCTCTCAAACAAGCACTCCAAATGTCAATATGTTGTGGGGTAAGGATTTCAATGCATAAATGGAGATTCACAAACATCAGTCAATAACAGATAGGGAGGCATTAAATATCTCCAAATAATAGTGTTCTATTGCTGCTGTAATAAATGGCTACAAATATCATGATTTCATTTTCCAGGACAGGATCCTTTTCTCAAACAATGGAAATATAATTAGAGATGGGCAAATTTATCTCATAGTTGTGAAGGTCGGATGTCCTAAAACCAAGGTGTTGCTAGGGCTGTGATCCATTTGCAGATTGCAGGAGAGGTTCCCCTTCCTGACTTCTGTCAGCATCTAGAAGTTGCTTGCATTTCTTGGCTTTCTCCATTTTCAAAGCAAGCAGTGTCCCCTCCCTCTCCCACTCTCCCCACCTCTGAGACCTGCTTCCGTTGTCACATTTCTTACTCTTATTCTTGTCCCTGTCTTCCAAGGACCTTTGTGATTTACACTGGGGTCACAGAGATAATTTAGGATAATCTCACTATCTCAAAAATTATTAATTTAATCACATCTGCAAAAACTCTTTTGCCATTGAAAGCAACATATTTGTATATTATAGAGATTAGAACCTTGACATCTTTAGAGGGACATTATTCTGCCTAGTATTCCAGCTACATTCATGCATAAATAAAGGTAGGTCTTGAAAATAATGGAAGTTTTTTTTTTTTAAAAGGGAAGTAGAAAATTGCCACTTACTGAGCAAGGTGTGCAGGTGTTTACATATCTAATCTTCTGGAATTCATTCATCTGAACATGGTTGTCATTCAAGATAGTCACTCTGGAAGGTCATGGTTGTATTTTAATGAAGCTCTCATCACTCAAAACCATTTTGACTCTTTGAAATTGCCTTCCAAGCACTCATTAATGCAAGCAATTGCTCATTCTTTGAGGTTAGGTTTTATTATTTGGAAAGAACCAAAATGCTAGATTAAGCTACGTAATACTTTCTGGATCAAAAATGAATGAATGAATGAACAAATAAATAAATAAAATGACAGATCATAAAGAAACCTACATGACTTAAAATTGTCCCTGAAGGACATTTCAAAAGGAGAAACTCTAAAACATTAGAATAAGGGTATAATATTAGAAGATAAGCACTTTGAAGGACAATATGGATTAGTGTATATGTTTTGCTATGTTTATTAAACCACTTTGTTTCTGTCTTATATAATAAAATATTGTTATTATTTCAAGGACATTTTTGGTTAAAAAGTAAAGATAACTTACATAGAAAGATGTTTTTAATGAAATCATTTTGAAATTGCTTATTTCTTAATTCTCATGTTGTATTCCCTAATTATAGAATCCATTCATTACAAACTAGCTCTTTTCAAGTCTATTATCTTTTCATCTTGTGTCCTCTAATTAAATGCTTTATAGGATATTGCATTCTTTTTTTTTTTAAAATGAGCACAAACTAGATTGCTGGCTTTAAAAATCCTCAAACCTTGTATTCAATACAAAAAAATCTTTGATTTTCTCCTTCATCTCATTAATAATACTTAATGTTTCGAAAACCAGGGAGCAACTTGCAGAAAACTATGAGAAATTATCAATTATTTTATAGATTTTTTTGAGAAAGGCAGGGAGGGTGATTTGGAATAAAAACATGACTCTAAGTTTCTCTGAAAAAATTATTATTTATGAAAATCACTTAAAGGACAAATCAACATGTTCATCCAATGAGTACACATTAATGGTCAGTATCTCAAAATGTGGCTAACTGGAAAACTCTGAGTTTCTTATTTAATTAACATTAGTTTTTTTTTAAAAAAAATCAAAGTTACTAATTAATAAGATTCCAAGATAAAGAAAGAAATGAGTTTAAAATTTTTCTTTACTTTTCCATTACAAAACTTCAGATTTTGAACACATCTCTCTCTCTCTCTCTCTCTCTCTCACACACACACACACACACACACACACACACACACACACACACATCCCTAGAGGCACTCACTAAATCTACTTGTACTCCTTTACTTAAATGAATGAAACATTGATTAAAACTCTTCAGTTTGTACATTTGTCCACCCTTAATCCCCCCAACTGTAGAGGGCATCCCTTTTGGAGGTTTAATATTGTCAATAGTGACAAATCCATCTGTGTAAAGAGGCTTGGGGAAACTGAGGCTGGGCTTCCTGTTCCTTCCTAGTTTTGTTTTCCCTATCTACTCTTACCTGTCAATCATGCCAGGGTAGGCAATTTAGCCACTTGCTCTGAGAATTTATATATGAAACTAATATAATACCAGGCTATAGGATTGTTGCACTTTCTAGAAACTCAATGTATGGAAATAATACTTAAAGAAATAAGTATGAATCATTATTCATAGTACAAAATGATATTTGTATTTGCAAGAAGTACTCTAGTTTATTTCCTAACGTGTTAAGAAAACAAATCAGGGCTGGGGATATAGCACAGTTGGTAGATTGCATGCTTTACATGCACAAGGCCCTGGGTTCAATCCCCAGCACCACAAAAAGACAAATCATTTACAAAAATGTACTTGAAAATATTCTTTCAGGAGCATGTTCACTGCAGTCAGGGCAGTACATCTGTAACACAGGAGAAATTTTCCTGCATTTATATATCAAGCAATAGCATTCCAGAGCTGTAAGGTGTTTTTAGCCCCTGGTACTATGAAAACATGATTCCAAGTAGGATATTGCCACACTCGCTGGTACAATTCCCTCTAATACTTTTACTCTAAAATAGAGTGGGTTGGAAGAATTTTGTTCATACCTAGGAGTAACCTCATTAATCTTTACAAGATTTCACCTCTATTGACTGGCAAATGGTCTCACCTGAGCTAACACAGGGTAATCAATCAGTGTCAAAGCTAATTGGAATGTGGGTTTCCTAGCTTTCACCTTTGTCTCAAGCAAGTTCTTTCACCATGCTCACTTGGCAAGCAACTATAAAATTCATCTCTCCTCTGAAATTTTCACTCCAAGAGTGAGAGTGTATGAGAGGATGAGAGGATGGGATGGTTAGGCAAACTATACCGTCTTTATTTTTTTTTCTTAAATTAAATTGATGGGAAAAACACATGAAGTAGAAAATGTCTAAGTAAAAGGAGCTGGTATTTATTGAGTACCTACTATGTACTAGAGGCATTGCCAAGAGAATGATACCTAGTGTGGCCAACTGATTATCATGAATATCCAACAAGCCTGGAAATGTTGGAAAAGCAGTGTGGGTACTCTTGAGGGGTCAGTTACTAGGAAGAACACAAGAACTTCAGTGGAGAGGGTGTTAGAGTGCATCAGAAGCTAGTAGTAGGATAAAAACAATAGAATGCATCATTAGTGGTTGCCTTACTTTTGTTATCAGGCTGGTGGAGAAACATGGAATATCAGACACAATATTTTGTTTGCATACCATGATTACATCAGGGGAGAAGGATTTTTATTCTCAATTATAGGTAGGAAAAATTGATGCTGAGAGAGAGAGCGGGGGAGGAGAAAAAACATGTAAGGGCATCTCACTTTTTTTTAATAACATGTGTGCACATCATTGGAGCCTAAAATCACCAGTGGCCTGCTTTATTGTCAGATTCATGTTGTCAATGAAACCTAGATTTATGGATCCTGCTTAAATGTCACCTCTGGAGTCTTCCTGTCATGCACTCTTCCTCTCTAATCCAGGACATTGTGTGTATAGCTCAATTTCACTCCACTTCACACTTCATTATAATTTGTTTACAGATCTGTCTTCCAGAAAAATTGGAATAAAACTTTGGGAAATTTAATTTCCTCCTTAAATCATGCCTTGGACAGTCATTTACCTATAAAACAGCCATGAGGGGAATGGGGGGACATATTCTTTATAGAACTGAGAGGCTGCTGATCAGTTTTAAAATACCAAGTTGACTTTATAGACTTCTTTAGCAAGGAAGGGTCTAGAAAATCAGGATCACAGAGAGAGAAGAGATTGTTCTGCAATTCTCCCTGCAGCATATCAAAAACCAATTGTCAACTATATGGGAGTTTCTTCCAGAATTTGGAAGGTTGCCACTTCCTCCATCTGGGTTGAGCCAGAAGACCTGGTACCTCTAGAAAGAGGAGGATGGGAGACAAGAAGTCCATGCCAAAAAGAGTAAGGGAATCACTCATTCCTCCCACCTGTGCAATGCTGGAGAAGCAAAGGAAACCTACTGAGGAGAAACAAGCTTTGAATCCTATATGCCCAGAGGTGCCCTTTCTGAATTGAAGTCACAGAGGAGAAAGAATGCCAGAGAGTTTGAGGGGGAACTGAAAGCAAAGTGTTGGTTCCCTTTAAGACAGCCCAAAACCAACCCGAAGAGGCCACATCAGAGAACAAACAAAGGTGAAGTGTGGTTAGCAGGGTACCATTGCTCCTAGAATTCTCCCAGCTCCTGTGGGGATGGAAGATGTTCAAAAGTCCAAGTTCTGCAAAGAGGGGCAGGCTGGTTTACCTGAGGTGGGTGGGGGAGGGTGAATGTTGCAGGAACCACTCAGACTGGACAACAAATACATTCTCAGCCAGATATTTGGAATATTACAATATCACAAGAATCAAGGATGTAGAGGGCAGGGGTGCAGTCAGTAAGGAGAGAGGCAGTTTCTGGGGTGGAGGGAACAACAGATGACAGCAGAATCCAGACACAGAACTGAGCAGCAGCTCCATATCCAATTCAGAAAGTGCACACCCAACTACAGGTCAGCTGTCCCACAGTGGACATTAGACCAACACGAGGCCACAGGTCCCACAGAGCCCCTTGAGACTCATGTGCCATTTAAGAAATTAGTGTAGAAGGAGGGAAGGCTGAGAGATTGAGCATTTGTCCAGAAATAACTGAACTACCCCCCGAAAGTTTTTAAACTGAGATTGGCCAGTTTTATATTTAATTAATCTTTTTCTCTTCATCCATTGTTACTTGGCCAGCTAGAGAATATTTGGGGGAAGGTTCGCTATGATGATTAAATCAATTATAAGATATAAAGAAGGTGTAATTGCTTTGGACATCTAAGTGTACCACAAATGAGTCGGCATCCAAGCTATGCCTACCACACTTGAGCTTCTTGTATGCTGGGATAGATTTTTCTTCATCAGTAAATCCCAAGAACATGGTAGGATACTTAAAATGTGTTTAGTGTCCTATGCCTATATCCTGTGTAAATAAATGAACACCACTGTAGTGATCACTGGTGTTTCGTGGCCCAGTGGCTGGGCTTTAGAAATTCATCATTTCCTTTATTAACTTATTTATTGAAATATTTGATACATTTTAATGTGTCATGTGCATGATGTTGTGAAGAAAACAAAAATGCATTTTTTAAAAATTTATTCAGACACCAGGAGTTCATTTAGTGCATGTTGTAGATCAAGTCCACTGGTCTCACTTCCAAAGACCTTCAAGGAGGAGAGGAAATATGTAAACCAAATACTATCATATGTAGTAGAAAGTGAAAGTTACCACAAGCAAAGTGAAGATGGAGAGATGAATAAAGAATCCAGACAGGATCAAATGTTTTCCTATCTTGCAAGCGTGGATGCACAGAGTGAAGTGGAAGAGAGAAAACTACTCCCCTTCTCTTGCTTCCCATGGCTTTACTGATGGTACCTGGGGACTAGTCAATGAGATAAAATATGGAAGCGGCCTCTGTAGATGAAGGTTCTATAGAACATTTAAAGACAGATATAGGGGAAGGCATAGTAATGGAACTGCAGAGAGACTGAAGAGAGTTTAGTATATTCCTCTGAAGGTAGGCAGGGAGTTATATTACATATTAGTGCAAAGATCTGACAGAAAACATGCAGCACCCAATCAAATATTTAGATTTGAGCTGATGTATTTAACATATTTTCACAAACATGGGAATAGGATATCTGGACTGAAGAAATCTGAAAGTTATTCAGATAATCATATTCCCTTTGGGGGCAAGAACTTTGCCCAGTTTTAAGAGTTTTACCTTTAAATGTACTTTGAAAATATCTCTTGAATAGTCATTAAAATTCACAGTCCTTCATCAGGGACAAGTAAAAACAGCAAAAATAAAGAAAAAATGCAGCCTAAAAAGTGGAGTTCATATTCATAAACTCAAGCCCGTGAGTCCTGTTTTCTAATATATATATATATATAGACGTGCTTTCTCTTTGGGCTCTTCCATGCAGGTGGAAATTCAAATTGCCTACAGATGAAAAATCAGTTCAGTGACTTTCATGAGTCATAACACTTTCACAGTGGGCCACCATTATGTGCATCACAGGTAGGAAGTTCATTTCTCCTGTGTCTCTATGGAACTTCAGCATACTTTCATCATCATGCTAACTATATTGTATTCTGTGAATGTAGCCATCTGTCATCCCATGGCAGGATTCAATAGTTGGGTTCCCTCCATCTAGCTGGGGCACTTGTTAATCAGTAGTGGAATTTCTATTCATATGGTTTCAACTTTAGATTCCAGAGACACACAAGAAGGTATACGCTCCCTGGCCTTTCTCGGCCATTGATACGATTTAATTAGCCTACTAAAAATCCATAAAGACAAGACCCAGAAAAACCTGAGCATTATGGAAAGCAAAAAGACAAACTGGGGTTTGTATGTTTCTCCATGCTGTGTGGAATCAGTCTCTGAAATGAATGTCACCTTGCAAACTAGGGAGGCTGGAATTTGTTCTGTGTACACTTCTACTTACTAAAGTCAGGGAAGTGGGGCAGAACAAAAAAAAATCAGGGCCGATAGGAATATTCTCTTGTTCTCTGCTGCTGATGGAAATTGCTTAAAGAATGTGAAAAGCTCTGACATGCACACAATGCAGGAGGAAATGTGGTGCCACAGGTACAGACCTCTCACAGTTAGCAAGTGTACTAGAAACTGGTTCAGTGTGAGTTAATTTTAATTATCGAACTATCATATTTGAAGAGAACTGCTTTCTTCTTTTTTCACAGCAGCACTAGTTTAATCTGTTTGTATTTCAGTACTACATGGCTGAAAAAAGATGCACAATCTCTGGCATTTCTACCAAAATAGTTCATATTGCAGTTATAAAAATAGCATAGCAGTTAAAATATATCCACATGTCATTGTTAATCTGTCTCACAGCCACAGCTACAACCTATTCATTCTCTACAGGTAAGAGTTAAAAATCCACAAATGTGTCTTTAAAATAAAATCCTTATAAATTCAACATGATGTTACTTTCTCTCTTTATATTTTCTAATAAATGAAACAGTTGGGTTTCTTCGATGTCTCTCTTTCATCACATTTTTTCCCACATAGAAGTTATCTTTTTTTTTTTTTAACCACTTTTAACTTTCTTTAGCCTCTGATTATAGAGGGAAAGTTAAATTTTTTCCTCAAAAAGATGTTCAAAGTTACTGGTCATTAGAGAAATAATTAAAACTGCAAAGAAATATTGCTCACACTATTTAGAATTGATGCAATATAAAATAATAATACTTAAGTGCTTTTGAGGATGGAGAATAACTAGATTCCTCATACACTGCTGACAGGAATGGTACAGTCACAATGGAAATTCCTTTTGACAGTTTCTAAAACAAAATATGCACTTACCATATGCCCCAGCAAATGTACTTTTGAACATTTATCCCAGAGAATTAAATACTTTTGTTGATACAAAAATGTACACACAAATATTCATTGAACCTAAATTTGTAAAAGCTTAAAGCAGGTTTATATCTAATGTTTAATCTGTTTCTGTTTCTCATTTGCTTAGCTACTCTCCAAATGAAATTTGTCCATTTGTGACTCTGGGGTTTGGTTTTGAGTTCTTCTGTAGGCAGTAATTCTTTACATATTTTTTGTAGTGCTGGATTAGTAGTCATTAATTATTTTATTTTCTGCTTGTATTAGAAGGATAGTTTTGTTGAATATAGCAATCTTAGCCCTCATGGATATTAGAATTTGTAATGAGAAATCAGAATAAAGTCTGATATGATTGCCTCTCAATGTGACCTGTATTTTTCTCTTGAGGGTTTTGAAAGTCTATCCTTGTTCTGCATTTAGGCATTTAAATTACAATGTATCATGGAGAGGTTTTTTTTTTTTTTTTTTGATCATGTCTATTTGGGGTTCTGAATACATCCTATATCTGAGAACTATAGAATATTGGAAAAGAAATTGGACAAGATCTCAGAAAAATGAAAAGACCTCCTGTGTTCATGGCTAGGCAGAATTAACAGTGTTAAAATAGCCATATTATCAGGAGCTATATGCAGATTCAATGCAATCCCCAACAAAATACCAATGACATTTTTCATAGAACTAAAAAAAAAAAGTCCTAAAATTTATTTGAAAGAATAAAAGACCCAGAATAACTAAAGCAATTCTAAGCCAAAAAAGCAATGCTGGTGGTATCACAATACTTGATCTGAAAATATACTACAGAGCTACAGTAACAAACACTGCATGGTGCTGGCATTAAAATAGACACATAGACCAATGATAGAGAATAGAAGACACAGCAGATCTGCCTCCACCGACCAGCAGACACCCGCCAGAGCTCAGGCACCAGCATAGATCTACCTCCGCCAACCTGCACAGGAGCCCAGGCTCAGGGTAGGCCCCAGTCAATCCTGCCCAGCCCAGGACCACCTTCAATGACCTGCATGGGAGCCCAGGCTCAGGACAGGCACAGGTCTGGATCCCCTCCACAACCACCTGGGAGCCCAGGCCTACCCACTTTCATTTTGGGTCACTGCAACCATCGCCATAACCTTCCCCACGCAGTAACCTCTACCTTGCAACAACAGACTGGGCCTAGAAGCAGCTGCATCTAGAAGCAGTCATCCAAAAGCCAGTGTAAGGTCCACCCTTTCAGCCCCATCTCTGAAAAACATTGTATCCATCTTGGGGCACTTCCACTGCTATCTCAGGTTACCTCCGTTATTGCTGCCACCACCTATAACTGCAGTAGCATCAATCACAGGACACCAGCAGTGTCTGGAAGCCCAACACCAAGGTGAGGTGCAGATAATCTGCACAGATACTAGAAGATAGTAGGGTAGAAACTGTAATACCTCAGATCTACACTGCAAGAAAGGAAGACACATAGACAATATGAAAAAACAAGGAAAGAAAGTACCCCAAACAAACCAGGATACTACAATAACAGCACTCAGAACCTATGGACAGTGCGGTTGATGAAATATCAGAGAAGGATTCAGGATGTTCATAATTAAAATTATCTGTGAATTAAAGAATGACATAAATGAGCAAATACAGGCAAAAATTGATCACTCAACAAAGAGATAGGACAGCAAATACAGGCAACCATTTATGACACCAATAAAGAGAAAAGGGAGCAAATACAGGTAGCAAAAGGTTACTTCAAGAGAGAGATAGAGATTCTGAGAAAAAAAAAAAAAACCAATGAGAAATCCTTGAAATGAAGAAAACAATAAGCCAAATAAAAAACTCAATAGAAAGCATAACCAACAGACTAGATCACTTGGAATAAAGAATGTCAGATAATGAAGACAAAGTATACAATATGGAAAATAAAGTTGACCACACAGTGAAGATGTAAGAAACCATGAGTAGAACATCCAAGAATTATGGGATAGAATCAAAAGACAAAAATCTAAGATTTATAAGGACAGAGGAAGTCACAGAATTTCAAACCAAAGGAATGCACAATCTTTTCAATGAGATAATATCAGAAAATTTCCCAAACATGAAGAATGAATTGAAAAATCAAATACAAGAGGCTTATAGGACACCAAATGTATAAAATTACAACAGTTCTACACCAAGGCATATTATAATGAAAATGCCTAGCATACAGAATAAGGATAGAATCTTAAAGGCCACAGGAGAGAGGAATCAGATCACATATAGGGGGAGACCAATTCATATCTCAACAGATTTTTCAACCCAGACCCTAAAAGCCAGGAGATCACAGAACAACATATACCAAGCTCTGAAAGAAAGTGGATGCCAACCAAGAATAATATCCAGCAAAAGTAAGCTTTAGATTTGATGAAAAAATAAAAAACTTCCATGATAAACAAAAGTTAAAAGAATTTACAACTAGAGAGCCTGTACTACAAAATATCCTTGGCAAAATATTCCATTAAGAGGAAATGAAAAAAAAATGATGAAAACTGACAGAGGGAGGTATTACACTAAAGGAAAAACTAATCGAAGAAGAAAGCAAGTCAAGTCAAAACCCCAAAATAAACACAAAAGGCTGGAAATACAAATCATGTCTCAATAATAACCCTGACTTTTAATGGCCTAAACTCACCAATCAAAAGACATAGGCTGGCAGATTGGCTTAAAAAAAAAAGACCCAACAATATGCTGCCTCCAAGAGATTCATCTCAGAGGAAAAGACATCCACAGACTGAAGGTGAAGGGTTGAAAAAAATTATACCACTCACATGGATCATGGAAGCAAACAGGGGTTTCCATCCTCATATCAAATAAAGTAGACTTTAAGCTAAAGTTAATCAAAAGGGATAAAGAATGACACTTCATACTGCTCAAGGGAACCATACACCAAGGCATAACAATTATAAATATATATTTCCCTGAAAATGGAGCATCTACATTCATCAAACAAACTCTTCTCAAGTTCAAGAGTCAAACAGACCACAACACAATAATTCTGGGATAGACCTTCCAAACAAACAAACAAACTATATAACTCAATAATACAATCAATAACTTACAGAATACTCATCCTTCAATGAGTGAACACATTTTCTTCTCAGAAGCACATGGATCCTTCTCTAAAAAAGACCATGTATTATGCCATAAAGCAACCTTTGCAAATACAAAAAAGTAGGGATATTACCCTGCATTCTATCAGATCATAATGGAATAAAATTAGAAATTAATGATTAAGAAAAAAATAGAAAATACTCCAACACCTGGAGACTAAATAACATGCTACTGAATAAACAATGGGTTGCAAAAGACATCAAGGAAGAGATTAAAAATTCTCAGAGGTAAGTGAGAACACTGATACAATGTATCAAAATCTCTGGGACATTATGAAGGCAGTACTAAATGGAAACCTCATTACATGGAGTTCATTTCTTAGAAGAAGAAAAAGTAAAAAAAAAAAAAAATAAATGACTTAACATTACATTTCAAAGCCCTACAAAAGAAGAAAAAATCTATACCAAAAGCAATAGGAGACAGGAAATAATTAAAATCAGAGCTGAAGTCAATGAAATTGAAATAAAAGAAACAATTGAAAAAATTGACAAAACAAAAAGTTGGTTCTTTGAAAAAATAAAGTTGACAAATCCTTAGCCATACTAATGAAGAAAAGGAAAGCGAAAACTCAAATTACTAACATACATGATAAAAAAGGAAATATCAAGATGGACACTATAGAAATACAGAAGATAATTAGAAATTATTTTGAAAACTTATACTCCAATAAAATCAAAATATAAAAGGCAATGACAAATTTCTAGAGTCATATGATTTGCCCAAATTGGATCAGGATGATATACACAATTTAAACATATCAATTTTAAGTGACAAAATAGAAGACGCCATCAGAAACCTACCAACCAAGAAAAGCCCAGGACTGGATGGGTATACAGCTGAGTTCTACAAGACCTTTAAAGAAGAACTAATACCAATAGTCTTCAATTTATTTCAGAGAATAGAAAAAGAGGGAGCACTTCCAAACTCATTCTATGAGGCCAATATCACCTTGATTCCAAAGAAAGAAAACTTCAGACCAATATCTCTAATGAACATAGATGCAAAAATTCTCAATAAAATTCTGGCAAATTGAATGCAAAAACATATCAAAATGATAGTGCACCACGATCAAGTGGAATTCATCCCAGGGATGCAAGTTTGGTTCAACATATGGAACTCAATAAAATAATTCATCACATCAATAGACTTAAAGATAGAATCATATGATCATCTTAATAGATGCAGAAAAAGCATTCGACAAAATACAGTATACCTTCATGTTCAAAACACTAGAAAAACTAGGAATAACATATCTAGGGACATATCTCAACATCATAAAAGCTATCTCTGCTAAGCCCCAGGCCAACATCATTCTAAATGGACTCAAATTGAAAGCATTCCCTCTAAAAACTGGAACAAGACAAGGATGCCCTCTTTCACCACTTGTATTTAACATAGTTCTTGAAACACTGGCCAGAGAAATTAGATAGATAAAAGAAATTAAAGGGGCATAGATAGGAAAAGAAGAACTCAAATTAGCACTATGTGCCGATGATAAGATTCTATACATAGAAGACCTCAAAAATTCCACCAGAAGACTTCTAGATCTAGTAAATGAATTCAACAATGTAGCAGGATATAAAATCAGCACCCATAAAGCAAAGGCATTTCTGTACATCAGTGACAAATCCTCTGAAAGGGAAATGAGGAAAACTACCCCATTTACAATAGCCTAAAACAAAACCAAAAAACCAAAAAAAACAAAGAAACAAAAAACACTTGGGAATCAACTTAATAAAAGAGGTGAAAGACCTCTGCAACAAAAACTACAGAACACTAAAGAAAGAAATTAAAGAAGACCTTAGAAGATGGAAAGATCTCCCTTGTCCTTGGGTAGGCAGAATTAATATTATCAAAACGACCATACTACCAAAAGCACTGTACAGATTTAATGCAATTCCAATCAATTTTTCAATGACATTCCTCATAGAAATAGAAAAAGCAGTCATGAAATTCATCTGGAAAAACGAGAAACCCAGAATAGGTAAAGCAATCTTTAGCAAGAAGAGTAAAGCAGGTGGCATCACTATACCAGAACTTAAACTATGCTATGGAGCAGTAGTAATAAAATGGCAAGGCAGTGGCACCAAAATAGACTAGTAGAGCAATGGTACAGAATATAGGACACAGAGACAAACCCACATAACTACAGTTACCTTATATTAGACAAAGGTTCCAAAAACATACATTGGAGAAAAGATAGTCTCTTTAACAAATGGTGCTGGGGAAACTGGAAATCCATATGCAACAAACAAAATGATATTAAACCCCTATCTCTCAACATGCATAAAACTTAACTCAAAGTGGATCAAGGACCTTGGAATTGAACCAGAGACCTTGCACCTAATGGAAGAAAAAGTAGGCCCAAATCTCCATCATGTCGGATGAGGTCCTAGCTTTCTTAATAAGATTCCTGTAGTGCAAGAATTAAAACTAAGAATCAATAAATGGGATGGATTCAAACTAAAAAGCTTCTTCTCAGCAAAAGAAACAATCAGTAAGGTGAATAGATAGACTACATTTTGGGAACGAATCTTTACCCCTCACATATCAGATAGAGCACTAATCTTTAGGGTATATGAAGAACTCAAAAAGTTAACCTCCAAAAAAACAATCAATAAATGGGCTAAGGAACTGAACACACGTACTTCCTAGAAGATGATATACAATCAATCAACAAATATATGAAAATATGTTCAACATCTCTAGCAATTAGAGAAATGCAAATCAAAACCACTCAGAGATTTTATCTCATTCTAGTCAGAATGGCAGCTATTAAGAATACAAACAACAATAAGTGTTGGCAAGGATGTGGGGCAAAAGGCACATTCATACATTGCTGGTGGGACTGCAAATTGATGCAACCAATCTGGAAAACAATATCGAGGATTCCTTGGAAAACTTGGAATGGAACCACCATTTGACCCAGCTATCCCACTCCTCGGTCTATACTCAAAGGATTTAAAAACAGGGACACAGCCACATCAATGTTTATTGCAGCACAATTCACAATAGCTAAACTGTGGAACCAATCTA
The DNA here is from genome assembly GCF_001458135.2 of Marmota marmota marmota. Taxonomy (NCBI): domain Eukaryota; kingdom Metazoa; phylum Chordata; class Mammalia; order Rodentia; family Sciuridae; genus Marmota; species Marmota marmota. The sequence continues at coordinate 36,386,596 of NW_025999842.1, read as the reverse complement.
GATACCCTTCAGTATGTGAATAGATAAAGAAACTGGTATATATACACAATGGAGTATTACTCAGCATTAAAAGAGAATAAAATCATGGCATTTGCAGGTAAATGAATGGAGTTGGAGGATATAATGATAAGTGAATTAGGCCTATCCCCCAAAACCAAATGCTGAATGTTTTCTCTCATATAAGGAGGCTGATTCATAATGGGGTTGGGGTCGGGGAGCATGAGAGGAATAGATGAACTCTGGATAGGGCAAAGGGGAGGGAGAGGAAGGGAGGGAGCATGGGGGAAAGATGATGGAATGAGATGGACATTATTATCCTAAATATATATATGAAGACACGATTTGTGTCAATCTACTTTGTGTGCAACCAGAGATATGAAAAATTGTGCTCTGTATGTGTAATATAAATTGAAATGCATCCTGCTGTCATATATAACAAATTAAAATTAAAAAAAAAGAATAGAAGACACAGAGAAAAACCCACACAGATACAATCGTCTGACACTTGACAAAGGTGCTAAAAACAAACATTGGAGAAAAGAGGAGACATTAAAAAGCAAATGGTGGGCTGGGGATGTGGCTCAAGCAGTAGCACACTTGTCTGGCATGCGCGGGACTCTGGGTTCCATCCTCAGCACCACATAAAAATAAAATAAAGATGTTGTGTCCACCGAAAACTAAAATAAATAAATAAATAAATATTTTAAAAAATTCTCTCTCTCTTTCTCTCTCTAAAAAAAAAAAAAGGAAATGGTGAAAGAAAAACTGGTTATCCATATGTAGAAGAATGAGACTAAATCTTTATCTCTCATCCTGCACAAAAGTCTCAAAATGGATCAAAGATCTAGATTAGGAATTAGACCAGAAAGTATGCAAGTCGTTGAAGAAAATGTAGGGTCGACACTCCAAAATACAGGTACAGGCAATTACTTTCTCACCAGAACCTCTAAAGCTCAGGAAATAATGCCAAAAATTAACAAACAGAATTGAATGACATTAAAAAGCTTCTTCATAGTACATTAAAATTAAAAATGTGAAAAAAAACCTCACAGAATAGGAGAAAATCTTTACTATCTACTCTTCTGACAGAGGATTAATAGCCAGAACATTTACAGAATGCCCCAAACACTAAAAAAAATCAATAATGGATAGATGAACTAAACAGACACTTCTGGAAAAAAAAAAGAAATACAAATGGCCAACAAAGATAAAAAAAGTGTTCAACATTATTAGCAATTAGGGAAATGCAAATCCAAGCTTCAATGAAATTACATCTTATTCTAGTTAGAATGGCACTCATCAAGAATATAAACAAAAATAAATGCTGAAAAGGAAGTGAAGAAAAGGAATAACTTTTACACTGTTGGTAAATTAGTACAACCTCTACAGAAATCCGTATGTAGGTTCCTCAAAAGGCTATGCATGGAACAACCATATGATCCAGCTATATTATTCCTGGTTATCTATTCTAAAGTATTAATGTCAGCATACTGTACTGATACAAGCATACACATGCTCATAACAGCATAATGCACAATAGTCAGGAACCAGCCTAAGGGTCCATCAATAGATGAGTGGATAAAGAAAATATGGTATATATATATATATATATATATACACACACAATGGAGTTTTATTCAGCCATATAGAAAAATGAAATTATGTCATCGCAGGAAAAATGAATGGAACTTTAGAACATTATTTTAAGTGAAATAAGTCAAACTCAGAAATTCAAGGGTCATATGTTTTTTTCTCACATGCGAAAGCTAGAGAGAAAAAAGGAAAAGAAAGGTGTGTGTGAGGGGGGAATATCATGAAAATTGAAGGGAGATGTATAGAGTAGAGGAATGAGACTGGGAGGAGGAAAAAGGGGAGGGAAAGGGGAAATACTGGGGAGTGATATTGGCCAAATTATATTGTTACATAGCGTGCATGTACAGTATGTAACAACAAATACCACCATTATATGCAACTATAATGAACCAATAAAAATATGGAAATAAAATAAAAGTTAAAAAAAGCCTAAAGCTGGAAATAAAACAAATGCCCTCAATGGATGAACAGGCTAACAAACACTGGTATATTTATATTACAGAATACTACTCAGCACTAAAAAGGAGCAAACTTTGATAAAGGCAACAATTTAGATAGACTTACGTTGGGTGAAAAAAGTCAATATCAAAAGGCTAAATATTGTATGATCACATTTTGCACAGCATGTTCCAGCTGACAAAATTCTATAGATGGAGAACAGAATAGTGGTAGCCAAGAGACTGGGATGAAGGTGATTTCATAGGTGTGAGCACAGGGAGTTCCTTTGTTGTAAGCATGGAGCATCACCTTGGAAAAGACAGCATCTCACCACATTTTTTTTTTTTTTTTTTTTTTTGCAGAACTGGGGGTCAAACCCAGGGCCTTGTGCATATTAGGCAAGTGCTCTACCACTGAGCCATATCCCTAGCCTGGATGTTCCTTTGTTGTAATGGAACAGTTCAATATTCCATTCAAGTGGTGGTTACTTAAACCTATATATGGCTTCAAACTATATAGAACTACACACACACACACACACACACACACACACAAATGGAGATAAAAATGGATGAAAAACTGAAGAAGTTAATGATACTCTATCGATGTCAATATTCTGAATTTTATACCACACTGAAGTCATAGAAAATGTCACCAGTAGGTTTGAAAGGTTCAAAGGGCTCTACATATTTTTTAAATTTCCAGTAAGTCTACAATCATTTCAAAAATAGTTTCTTCTTCTCAAGCTTCATGTATCAGCTGTGACATTTAACCATAGTCTGGTGAACACACTGAGGAACACAGGAGTAAAGGAGGAGCGGCTCTCCATGTCTCTTTGCTCTGTTTCAGAGCCCTGCTTTTGAGACGATCAGAAAACAAGTATATTTGGTCCTCTTCAACCATTAATGAAGACCTTCTTATTAAAAAAAAATGTACACTCGGGTCACAACCTATCCTAAACCTTCAGTGTTCTGTTACCTACAAAATCAAGTCATGCTCTTCATCGATTATTGAAAACCTTTCACAATATGTTCTATAAAGTGGCTCAAACTCAACTTTTGGCTCTACCATCCTCTCTTCCTTTATGATGTCAATTTTTCCTCCACACCACAGCCAGAGTCATCTTTGGAAGTCAAATTGGTCACATTACCTTCTAGTTTACAACTTTCTGACGAATTTCCACCATACCCAGCAAGATCTAAACCTTTGCGCTGGTCCCTAAGCTCTATGGGATTTGTCCCTTCTTTCCTCCTCTAGCCTATCTTGCACCACTCGTTTCTTCAGTCTCCTTGTTCAGTCACATGACCTTGGCCAGAGCCTCATCCTTGCCATGGTCCATTCCACCAAAAGGCCTTGATCATGTTGTCATCTTTGCTGGATCTCTTCTCTCCCAGTTGATCTTCTAGTTCTTTTTTAGCTTTCAGTTTCACTACTGGTTTTTAGAAAAATCTTCCCCAACCTTTCAGTTTAAACCAGGGTGTTTTGACAAACATTCCAATAAAGCTGTGTTGATTCCCTTCAGAATGCTTGATTATTAATATATAATAATAATTGATATATAATAATGATATATAATAATCCTTGATATATAATAATCCTTGATTATTATATATTCATCTCTTTCCCTTTTGACTGAAGCTCCATAAAAATACAGAGTGTATGTACTTTTGCTAACAAGCATGTTCATCATCTAACACAATGCCTTGAACACAAAGTATTCAGTAATTATTTTTTAAGTGACTGTATGAATTGAATAGGAACGATTGTTCTTCAAACATAGTCCTTGTGTTTTTGTCTCAGTCTTCAGTTTTGCCATTGATTTCATGCGCAAGGTTAAATCCACATTTTATCCTCTCCACATTTTATCCAATCTCACAGACCCATCTAAACGGGCACTTTCTTGACTTTGCAAATAACCATCATCTTTGCCTCCTTTGAAAAATCATAGTACTTGGACATCTGTTCTTTTGCTTTATTTGGTGTTACTATCATTTAAATTATACTTCTTTTTCCCCTTTACCAGTCTGGAAGGCAAGGCTGATTCATTTCTATTTACATCACTGCACTAACTAGTGCATTTCTAAATGCACTAAATTTAGAGGCTCCTAGAATATATATGCAGGTATAGATATAAATGTATTTTGCTTATTGAGTAACATGAGTTAATGTAATCAATTGATATTTATAGAAATAAGGGATGATCATTATAGGTCCTTGTTAGTTTCACCAATTTACAAGGAGCAAACAGAATTAAATTATTAAACAGCAGTACCTACATGGTTCCCAGAGCAAATGCCCTCTGTCCTGACCATTTATTACCAGGTTAAAGATTTATTTATTATAAGTGGCAAAATGGTTCTATAATTGTTAGATTCAACTTGCCTATTTACTTTCTCTTTTTCCTTGGTCAGGAATTACAACGAAGAACCAATTCTATATCATTAGAATTTTAGTTTTTCTGTTTTAATACAGAATTAAAATAAATTTTTTTTTTCTAGAATGAGATATTCAACAGGGTGTTTTAAAGCTAATTTAAGAAGGGTAGCAGGTTGAGCCAGATGTGATGATGTACACCTGTAATTGCAGCTACTTAGGAAGCTGAGGCTGGAAGACTGCAAGTCGGAGGCCAGTCTGGGCAGATACTGGGAAATACTGTCTGGGAGATACTGTCTCAAAAGTCTGGGAGATATTGTCTCAAAAGTAAAAGATAAAAATGAAAAGGACTGGGGATGTCACTAGTAGTATAGCACATAGGTAGCATACACAAGGCCCTAAAATCAATCCCCAGCACACATGAGCACGTGTATGAGCCATAGACAGGCACATGCAAAAGGAAGAAAGGCATTAGGATTAGTGGTAGTAGACAATGTGAATTGAGTTAAATACTCAAGTGAGGCCCAAGGAACCTATGCCAGAAATAATTTGTCACAGTTCCCACACATAGAAAAACTTGAAAATAAATTTTGATGAAAACCATAAAACTTAAGAGACCAACAATTGGTTGTGATTTTTCAATAGAGAACAAGAAAAGAAAAAGAGGAAAGAAAGGAGATAAAAGAAAAAAAGATATCAAATATATTTCCAAATTGGGAAATCACCCCTCATTTTCCCCTAGGTCCATTTCTAATTTTTGATTCTAGGCTAATGGGCCAAGTTCCACAATGAAGCTAAATTCCACTCTTCTTGTATATCTATACCTGCATATATATTCTAGGAGTGTCTAAACTTAGGTGGAAGACTGTTGGGAATTTCTGTGCCCCAAAATGCTAGAACTTAATGCAATTTAATTAACCTCTTACACATTTATAATCTAGTATGTGCTGGGTTTTCTACTGGGTACTAGAGACTCAGAGGTGAACAAGAAATTATACTTGTTGTGAAAGAGCTCACAGTTTGTGGAGCAGATGGAAATGTGCGAGCATTATTCTTAGGTAAGGGACTAGAAATAGATCTCAAAAACAAAACCTTATGAGGGCACAGAAAAGACAGAAACTTCTTCTTATTATGGGGCTTTTGGAAGTGAGGTGGGAGTTAATCTGGATGTGGGGACATTGTGGTTGGTCCTCCCGTATCTATCCACTTCACTCTATTTCCTCAGTTGGTGACAAATAGATGACTGGCTGGAGTCATGGTCTGGATATGAGGTGTCCCCTCAAAACTGTGTTAATGCAGGAATGTCCAGAGGTAAAATGATTGGATTGTAAGAGCTGTAACCTAATATGTCCATCCTAGTTTGAATGGACTGGGTGGTAACTGCAGGCAACTGGGGCATGGCTGGAGGAAGTGGGTGATGGGGGCATGTCCTGGGAAGGGTTCATCTTCTCTGTGACCCTTTCCTGGCTTCCCTCTCTGCTTCCCTGAGCTATGAGGTAAGCAGTGTTCCTCCATCATGCCTTTCCACCATAATGTTCTGCCTCCTTGGGCCCACGGCAATGGAGTGAGCCAACCATGGACTTAACATCTGAAATTTAAATAAATTGTTCCACCACTAAGTTGCTCTTTGTCAGGTGTTTTGGTCACAGAGGATGAAAAGCTAACACACACAGGTGAGATTGATCCCATTCTGACTCTGGGATTGGGATTTTTTTCTATAGAAAATTTTAGTAGGACTCCTATTAGGAAATATTTGTCTCAGTTAATAAGAGGAATCTCATCCTGTATTGGTTTCAGGGAGTCCAGGTTTAAGTCAATTAGCTCACAGAAATATCCTGGCCATTAGTGTGGTCCAATCAGAGCAGAGCTCTGGATTTATATTTATTGGTTGTAGGCAAACACATTTTTTTCTCTCTCTGTGGTCATGAAGGAAGAAGCAGATAGCCCCAATTTATGCTGGCAGCTGTCTAATGGCCATGAAAAGATCCTGTTTTAGGACAAAGCCAGAGAAAGGGAAAGAAGAGGGGAAGATGGAAAGAAACTGAGCATCTGATGACATCATTAAAACATCTGATCAACTACCCTGAATAATGCTCTTTCTTTACATGCTCCAGTTAGAAGAATCAATATATTTTCTTATTTTTAAAGATACTTTCGATTGGGTTTTCTTTTATTTATGAGAAAGCATCCTGCATGGTACACAGGGCCCTGAAATGAATAGGATTTCAATGGGTAGGACATGGAGGAGAGATGGATATTCCAAGTAACAGAAAAAACTTGATCACAGGTTTTAGTGTATTTATAGAGCATCTGTAGTGGGAGGTAGCCTATTCTTATATCTTGTTTCTAACTGAAGAATAAGACAAAGGAAAGGAGAGGTAGGAAAAGAAAGCCCAAAACTCTTTCTAGTGGCAACTTTAGATGGCTAATTGTACTAGATAACTGATGTTGACACATATCAATATTTTTGTCTGCATGATTTTTTTTTCAGTACATCTAACATTGAAAACACATAAAATGTTTTAAAAATTAAATTTGTGGTAACTTTACCAATGAATGAAAACCCATTTCATTTATATACAATATGTAAATTGTTATTATAATTATGACATAGCTAAAAATGACATATATTTTTCCATTTTAAAGCTTTATTATATGGAGACATAAATATGGGACACCATAACTACCACTGTTAAAGAAGAGGTATGAGCCTAATTATTCTCCCTTTGGAATCTGCAACTACATTATGCATGTGTTTTCTTAGAATTCAGTGAGATCTAAAAGAGAAAAAAAATAGAGAGAGAGAGCACTCCTATGATGAGGTTAACCATATTTATATTTGATGTATTTATGTCTAAATGCAAATTTATGCATGATGCTGTACTAGGAAGAATTATAAATTATTCTCTAAAAACATGGTCCTTGATTTCAAGATGTCTAAGATCATACCAAAAGCAGTGTTGGCATACAGGGAAGAGAGGATGTGAACATGTCCAAATGTTTTATAACCAAAGGAAATATTATATATATATATATATATATATATATACACACACACACACACACACACACACACACACACACACACATATGTTTGTGTGTATTTATATATATATTTATTTATTTTAATTTGGCTTTTTAGGACTTTCTTTCCTATAGGGGAAAAGATGAAAAAGAAAAAAGTAGAAATAAGAAATTCAACTTCAGTTGAGTAGGACCTTTAAAATTCAAGAAAAACAAGATGAGAGAGAGAGAGAGAGAGAGAGATTGATTTCACACAAAGAAAGAAAGGGAGGGAAAAAAGAACAAAAAAGGGCAGTGCCAAATGCCAGAATGCAGTATTTCTGGGCCCTCACAGTGCATCTGGATATTATTGCCTCATACCTTCCAATATCAGTCCAAAAGCTGCAAAATGTTAAGGACTAAATAGAGGGGGAAGGTCAGGTTTCCTTACCAGTTAGTTCACTTCTTGCTTCAGTGTGCATCTTCACTAGAAACTCATCCCACAAATGCTCTCAGAATACAAATTGCATAAAGAAATGGTCCTGGAAAAAATGTCACCATAACTATTTGTTTTTCAAACCATCTGCTATGGTTTGAATGTTTGTATCCTCCAAAACTCATTGATATTTATTTGCCATTGCAGGAGTATTAAGAGGCAAGGCATTTAAGAGGAGACTAGGCCATGAGCACTACATCCTATGGGTGGGATTGGTTTGCTCCCTCATTCTCTCTCTTGCTCTTCTACTTTCTACCAAGGGATCATGCAGCTGAAGGCCTTCATAAGATGCTGAACACTTGATATTGAATTTCCTGGCCTCCAGAACTGCAAGCCAATGAGTTTCTGTTCATTATAAATTATATAGTTTCAAATATTTTGTTATAGCAACAAAACCAAACTGAGTCATCAGCTTTGAAGTTCATTTGGAAATCAGATGGTGGGAAAGTTAAGTTTTAGCTTCCATAACTGTGGGTCAATAGATTTCTATTTATTATAAGTTACCCGGTCTCAAGTGTTTTGTGATAGCAGCAAAAATGGAGTAAGACATCATCTTTAAAGCTCACTTATAAATCAGGTGGTAGGAAAGTGAAATCAAGATTACTTCTCATCCAATCTATATGATCTAAATTTATTCAGGTGCTTTGTTTGCCTATTTGTTTATCTATATTTTGTTGTTCCTAGGCAATTAATAGGATGGCAAAAATTTTTGTTGAAGTATCAAATCTAAGCCAAATCTAATATTTGAATATGTTTTATGTTTTTCCTGGAGTTTTGTAATTGCTATGAGATTCATAATATTGTTAAATGAAGAAAAACAAGATTGAAACAAGTAGTCAAACTTATCATTTACAATGTAATAAGGAATATAAATGTCTGACAATTGTGAAAAACTAGGTTAAATTTGCATTTGTGTGTGTGTGTGTATGAGAAAGGGAAAGAAAGAGAGGAAGGGAGAAAGGTAAAGAAACACAGTAACTATCTTCATGCCATTTTAGGAATTTTATCCTTATCCCTTTAGGAAAAATCATGTACTTTCAGATTACAAATTCTACATACTGAAACAAGCTAAAAGAAAAGATTATTAAGCAGCTTGATTATTTAATCAGAGTCTATTAACATTCTAAAAAGTTAGGTTGTGGTAAAAATAGATTTATTTTTATACTTACTAATAATTCTCCTGCTGACACAAGATTAATTGGCAGCATTCAAAGCCACAAATTATTTTCCTACGTTGCCAATGATTATTGTGATGATTCAGAACAAAGAGGAAAAGTTCTTGATATTTGAATTAAGAAAAATTAATGACACATGAATGAAGCTCAAGTTAATTTCTATACAACCAATCCTCCTTCTATTGGAAAATTTATAGGAGAGTATTCAGATTTCCAAGATATTAAACTGAATGTAAACTATAAGGGGAAATTGAGAAAAGAAGAGCCACTGGTACCTGGATGCTGGTCAGGGTCGTGTACTGGTAAGCCTTGACCACCAGGTAATTGGCTTCCAGGTCTATCAGTCCCAGGATCATATACTTCCACCATCTTCGTCGTAAAATTGCCAGGAGGTTTTCTTCACCTGTGTTAGAAAGGGAAATAAAAATGGGTTAGGTTCTTGACACATAGTAAACTGTATATTTAGAGTGCTAAAATATTGTAGCATTATATATTGTTCCCATAAACTTACCAAATATCTAAACAAAAGAATCAATGTATCAAAGATGCACATACATTTACTTAGCAAATGGAAGATTTTGGCTCTTTAAATTAGCTTCTATGTTAGAGTAAGATTAGCAGGTTATTATATCATCATGCAAAAACTTTTCCAGTGAAGATATAAAGGATTATATCACATTAAAATAAAAGGAAAATTATACCAGAGAGACTGCATAAAAATATAAATTCCAAATCATTGTAAATTACAGGATTTTGGTAAAATACCAAAGAAAAGAATGCAGCCTAATGGTAAAATGGCTTGTTATATGGCAATAGGTCTAGGGTAAAACTCTGAGATGCCATCCTGAGTGTTTCTTCGGCTTTGAACATTTGCACTCTAATGATGTATGGGAGATGGGGAGAGGGAGGGAGTTGTCTTACTCATATCTGTATACACAGCACCCAACATACTGGCCTATAGTGAGGGTTGGTGAAGTATTTTGAAATGATTGAGTAAAGGAATTGAAAAAGTATTAAGTGCTATCTATCTGAATCCGTCAAGATGAGTTCTGGAATGAGTCACTCTTCTCATGGCTTTGCACTTTACACTCCCAAGGTCATTTCTTTACAGCCATCTTGTTTTGTCCATGCCCTTGAACTGCACTTCTGTCCCCCTTGCTTGCCTAAACATTCATAATCAACACATACATCAGGCTTTATTTTGTAAATCAGTGATTCTCAACGCGAAAGCATAGTAACATCATCTGGGAAGATTTTTTTAAAAATCCCAATGCCTCAGAAATTCAGTTAATCTTGAGTGGTGGCTATGATCATTCTGGGACTTACAGATGGTTGATGTCCAATGGCCATTCTTAAACTGACTTGGGCTAGAAATTCCAAAGAAATAACGAAGTAGTGGAGACTCTTGAAGCTAAAGAAACAACCTAACATTTGGCCCTAAATGTACTTTCTCTTGTCTCTGGGCCTTTCCGGGTGTTATTTCCTTTTCTTGGACTATTGCTCTCTCAGTTTCCAAATAGAGGATCAGCATGCGCATATTCCCAAGCTTTCCTTAATAATTTTACTACCATAGTCTGGGTTGGGATTCCCTGCTCTGTACCCCATTAATACCCTTTGTTGATCACACGTATAGAATTTATCTGTTATAATTACTTGTTTTTCTTCTCTCTCTTATGCATTAGGTTATTAACAATTTGAAGAGAACAGCGTTATGTTGGTCCCTACTTTATCTCTAGGACCCAACAGTGCATGACGAGTAGTCAATAAATAATATAGAATGTATGAATATATGTCATGTTTAACAACTTCAGCAATGTTAAATTACATTAAAATTGAGGTACTTAACATTTGTGTTCTAGCCAATGAAACTGTTTGCTAGTTAAAATGTAGACAACATCTGACAAAATTAATTTGGTGAATATTTTACACATAACACATTATATATAGGACATGAAATGGTCAGTGGCATATTCAACCTCTAAAGTCACAAGTCATTGTTCCAGTTAATTTATACAATAACAGAGAATTGCCTAATTCACAGCACATCAGACACATCTTGATACACAACACTGAAAAAAAATGGGTTACAATGGTATTGTTTGTTCACCAATCAATTACATATCCAAGGAATAATTCATCACATGGATTCAATGGAATAATTAGTTGCCTTGCTGATACGCTTTAAAAAAAAAAAAGCTACAAAGCAGAACATCATATGCTTCCATATTGTTTCATTTGAAGCCCAGAAACATGCAATGCACTTGCTTAGCAGAATTAGCAAGGAAGGTGAGTGCTTTAAAAAAAATTGTTTTAACAAAATTGCAACCCTTTTAAAAGGACTTCTTGGGAGCTGGGTGCAGTGGCATACACCTGTAATCCCATCTACTCAGGAAGGTGACACAGTAGTAGATCACAGGTTCAAAACCAGCCCTAGAGACTTGGTGAGATACTGCCTCAAAATAAAAAATAAAAATAAAAAAGGTCCAAGGATGTAGCTCAGTGGTAGAGTGCTGCTGTATTCAATCAACAGTACCCCCAACACACACACACACACACACGTTCGGGGACTGATTGAAGATTTATTTAACAGACTCCCATTAACACTGATGTACAACAGATCATTAAAACTCTTTCCAGAATACTGAAAATGCATTCCATAGAGTCCCCTTAGAGTCGCTGTGCTAAAATCCTCTCCAAACATCATAAAATAGGACCATCCATAGGAAATACCAGTATAACTGGTGATATGCTAATGTTTTGAAATCCTCAGCTTTTTATTACTGGAGAAAGTAGTAAAATTCATAAGTGGAAACTTCAGTTATGATTTGATATTTTAAATGCATTATTTATTATTTTTATTAGAAATGATTCAATGTAAATAAGAAGAATGGAGAATAAAGTAATAATTTACCCTCCACTTTGATTCAATAAATGGTAACATCTTGTAGTGTTTTATTTTTTTTTATTTTAGAAAGAAAATATTACAGATGAAATTGACCACCCACACCCTGCCAGATTCCATTTCAGTCCTTTATTCCTCAAATCACCATTTTGATATTGTAGTGCATCCGTTATGTTCCTGCTTTTGTGACACATTTTCCACATACGTATGTATCCAAAGTAACATATAACTTCCTTTGGTGTGTTTAAAAACTTTACATGAAAGTTTCCTGTACATATTATGTATTTTTCAAGGTTTCTTTGTACCTGAAATTGTTCTAGAAATATGTCCCTGTTGTTTCATGTAGAGCTAATTCATTTATTTTAAATGATTATACCATAATATATCCCATCTTCCACTAATAGAAATCTAAATTTTCCATAATTTTTCTCTATTACAAATAATACAGTAAAAAGACATGTATATACTTTTACATGTGCATCTCTACAACTGGTATAGAGATTTTATTTTTCTTCTTTTTAAAGACTATAGAATATGCAAATAGTCACAAATATATTAAGGCTATTTTATTTTGAAGTAGCATATCATTCTAGCAATAATAACTACTTTAGTAACTGAGATCAGAGAGAAAATTATGGACAATCTTAATCATGTGATTCATATCGAATTTTATCAAGCATTAACAGGACAATTCATCAAATATGTTTTTTAATATTTTTAACAGACACTGAAGTGATACTTCTGGGTCAGGCATCAGTGTTATATGCTTTACAAATACTAACTTACCCAGTCTTCCTAATGTGCCCATATGGTAGGTATTGTTATCATGCCTATTTGCAGAGGACCACAGTAAGGCCTAGAGGAACAAAGTAATCCACACAAACTCACCTAGATGAAGCAGGAGTTGACAACCTGGCACCAGGCTTCATATTCATTAATGTTGAACTGTGTTTTGCTTCATTGATTTATAATCATAGCACTGTCCTCACAAGTTAAGCATTTCTCATTAAAGGATCTTTCATGATCCCTATGTCCAACTCACTTGCGGGATGCCCCAGTACCAACTCCATGGAATGCCTATCATACCAGAACCTATAATTCATGGTGCCCTGGTGATACCAGTGCCCACCATGCAACTGTGTGTCTTCTTCTCCTGAACCAGTATGAGGATTACGATGTGTCCCAATACTATTGGTTCAGTATTTGATTTCTCTGCCTGATCTAAGTGTGTGACAGAATTTCCCTTGTGAAATGTGAAATAAGGCTTTAAATCAATTTAATGCTCAAAAGTCTAATTACAAGATTGACTGTTATGTGTTATACTACTTGCGACAGCCTCAAGTATAATTAGAATGGTCACATTCTTGGTATGGCAAAGGTAGCAATGGTTAAAAAGTGCTGAGTGAAGAAGTTTTTGCACAATGGTTGAAATATGGTCCACATGACTGGAAAATAAAAAAGCCTTGATTCATAGCATTCCTATTCATAAGCATCCCCTAACCCCCAAACGTGGTACTTCAGGCCAACACCCTAGGTGTATTTAGCTAAAAGAAAAAGAAACTGCATTATGGCACACACAATCACAGAGAATCAAAAGGCTGAGGAAGGAGGATTACACATTTGAGGCTAGGCTCAACAACAGCATGATCTTGTCTTAAAATTGAAACAGACCCCTAGTTTGACCATGGGCTGCCTTTTGCTCTGTGGTACTGAGTAACTGGGTTAATGACTCTGAACCTCTAATCCCTTACTGTAAAATAGGGATTATAACAACTGGTTGCTATTATTGCAAACTAAAGGTAACATGAGTAATGGAAACATCTAATGCAAAGCATGTGCACAAGGCATCACAGTGATTGGTAGAGTCCTAAAATCCTTAACTCCTTAGGACAGGTCATTTCATGTTTCATCTCAGTGGGCTATAGGTAATCAGATTCAACATTGTTTCTAGATGCATCTGTGAGAGAATTTCCAGATGAGACTGGTATTTCAATTGGTGGACGTAGTAAAGTGGATGGCCCTCTTCTGTGTGGGCAGGCATGGTCCAAGCTATTGAGGGCCTGGATAGAACAAAAGGCAGAGGAATAAAGGATTAATTCTCACCTAGCTGCCTGCCTGGGCTGGGTCATCTCATCTTTTCTTGCCCCTCTGGGCTGGGATTTGTACCATCAACTCCTCTGGTTCTTAGGCCTTTGGACTCAAACTAAAAAACACACCACCAGCTTCCCTGGGTCTCTAACTTGCAGAGGGCTGACCATGGGTTTCCTTGGCCTCCATAATCATATGATACAATCCTCATAATAAGTCCACCTACCTACCTCTCCACCTACTCTATTGACTTTGTTTGGAAAACTGGAAATCCATATGCAACAAAATGAAACTGAATCCCTTTCTCTCGCCATGCACAAAAGTTAACTCAAAATGGATCAAAGAGCTTGATATCAAATCAGAGACTCTGCATCTGATAGAAGAAAAAGTTGGCTACGATCTACATACTGTGGGGTCGGGCTCCAAATTCCTCAATAGGACACCCATAGCACAAAAGTTAATAACTAGAATCAACAAATGGGACTTACTCAAACTAAAAAGTTTTTTCTCAGCAAAAGAAACAATAAGAGAGGTAAATAGGGAGCCTACACCCTGGGAACAAATCTTTACTCCTCACACTTCAGATAGAGCCCTAATATCCAGAGTATACAAAGAACTCAAAAAATTAGACAATAAGAGAACAAACAACCCAATCAACAAATGGGCCAAGGACCTGAACAGACACTTCTCAGAGGAGGACATACAATCAATCAACAAGTACATGAAAAAATGCTCACCATCTCTAGCAGTCAGAGAAATGCAAATCAAAACCACCCTAAGATACCATCTCACTCCAGTAAGATTGGCAGCCATTATGAAGTCAAACAACAACAAGTGCTGGCGAGGATGTGGGGAAAAGGGTACACTTGTACATTGCTGGTGGGACTGCAAATTGGTGCAGCCAATTTGGAAAGCAGTATGGAGATTTCTTGGAAAGCTGGGAATGGAGCCACCATTTGACCCAGCTATTCCCCTTCTTGGTCTATTCCCTAAAGACCTAAAAAGAGCATGCTACAGGGACACTGCTACATCGATGTTCATAGCAGCACAATTCACAATAGCAAGACTGTGGAACCAACCTAGATGCCCTTCAATAGACGAATGGATAAAAAAAATGTGGCATTTATACACAATGGAGTATTACTCTGCATTAAAAAATGACAAAATCATAGAATTTGCAGGGAAATGGATGGCATTAGAGCAGATTATGCTAAGTGAAGCTAGCCAATCCCTAAAAAATAAATGCCAAATGTCATCTTTGATATAAGGAGAGCAACTAAGAACAGAGCAGGGAGGAAGAGCATGAGAAGAAGATTAACATTAAACAGGGACGAGAGGTGGGAGGGAAAGGGAGAGAGAAGGGAAATTGCATGTAAATGGAAGGAGACCCTCATCGTTATACAAAATTACATATAAGAGGAGGTGAAGGGAAAGGGGGGAAAAACAAGGGAGAGAAATGAAGTACAGTAGATGGGGTAGAGAGAGAAGATGGGAGGGGAGGGGAGGGGAAGGGGGATAGTAGAGGATAGGAAAGACAGCAGAATACAACAGACAATAGTATGGCAGTATGTAAAAACGTGGATGTGTAACCGGTGTGATTCTGCAATCTGTATACGGGGTAAAAATGGGAGTTCATAACCCACTTGAATCAAATGTATGAAATATGATATGTCAAGAGCTATGTAATGTTTTGAACAACTAATAAAAAAAAAAGACTTTGTTTCCCTGTATATTCCTGACTAATATAATCCTTGGCTAGATTCTCACCACATGCTAGTCTACCATGTATGATAGATATTGCATGGCAGAAGCTCAGGCAAATTAATTCTGATTCCAGAGTAGGGTATTGGCCACACATCTCTCTCTGTTTCTCACCCTGGTAAGTTGTGCTAAATCACATTTGAGCCAGCATGTGACATCTCTTCAGACTATAGGCAGGTTGAGGGCTTTGTCCTCGATATCTCTCCACTGAGCCAGACTCTTGTCTTAAACCTCTGGATCTTACCAGAAGATCTGCATGTGGAGGACTTCAAAATGCATCTCTTCTCCCAGAGACCACACTAGAACTGGATTTTTTGCCTCCAACATTGGTCCTACCAGGGCCTCCTACCATACATGCTGCACATGATGGGCAAGATGCAAAAGAGGAAATCATACAGAAAAGCTGAAAAGAAGCCACGGGGAGAAGAGACCTGACCTCCTACTAATACTTTAAGACCCAGTTGAAATGTTGGCTTCATGTAAAGCCTTCCAAAATTCTCTGCCACCATTTCCCAGTCTCCCTCAGCACTATCCCCCCTCCCTGCAGAGTTCTATATTACCTAGCATAGTGATTTAGAAAAATTAATTATATAATATAAGCTTGTTATTAAGGTAAGATAACTGAATAAGACCTTTAAAATCTGCTCAATCATC
The DNA here is from genome assembly GCF_001458135.2 of Marmota marmota marmota. Taxonomy (NCBI): domain Eukaryota; kingdom Metazoa; phylum Chordata; class Mammalia; order Rodentia; family Sciuridae; genus Marmota; species Marmota marmota. The sequence goes on along the minus strand of NW_025999842.1, from coordinate 36,370,113 downwards.
TGGCTGTTTTCAAGAAATGCCTAAGATGAATTTGGAGAAATACCTAAAAGAGACTACAATGAATCATAGTTGCATAAAATTCTAAGAATCTTTTGCTTTAAGCTGGGTGTAAGAGAAAAAACATACATGATTGCATACAGGACAGATTTCTTAACAATAATTGTATCTCCTTCAAACTTATATTTTTGGTGCTGACAATTAAAATAAAATATTCTAGCTCTAATTATGAATTCAATCTTTTGCTTCTTCTGAGGCAAATATTTCAGCATATGTAACAATTTTTTTTTTTTTTAATATGAACTGAATCACTTAAACTGAGAAACTTTTTTCCTGGATTTCTGTCAGCTGTTCTTTTATGAAGCTCAAATACATGATTTTAGGTAGCACATTTATATCCTACACACTTCTAAAATGTCTAAAATTCATGTGGTCCTGATGTATCCTAGGAGAGAAAATACATATACTTACATTTTCTTCTTTATATTAATATGAAAATGAATAGTACATTTGTTCAGATATTATCACAAAGTCAGAACAAACAACCTCTCATGATATCTAAATTTTCATATACAAAAACTGCATGCCAACTTTGTTGTCCAACACCCTTTCATATATATGTGAAGTATCAGGTACTATCAGGATTGTCCCCTAAACATTACAATAACTTTTCCTCAAGCACAGCTAATTTTTTCACTCTCCTGCTCAAGAACTTGAGTGCATACAAAGTGTATCCCAGGAAACCAGATCCTAGAATCCTCCAGGCCTGGGTTCAAAGTAAAACACTCTCTCTCTCTCTCTCTCTCTCTCTCTCTCTCACACACACACACACACACACACACACACACACAAACTAATTTCCTTTCCAGGTGATTTTAAACAGTGTTTCTTATCTAGAAAGAGAGTTGACATTCTGCACTTTATCTTTAAAATTCTATCGTTATGAAGATATCATTTACAACAAGAAATACTGCTCACTAGATAGACTGGCTGAGGACTGGGGGTAGATGCTCTGATTTTAAATTATCTAAAGCAATCAGAATGAAACTATGCATTAATATAAACCTCTCTACTTTCCTGGGGTGAGCCTGCTGAGAGGAAAATGTATTTGTCCTTTTTAATGACAAGACTATTTTCCTTTTCTTCATCCCATTTTGTGAAAAGTGACCCTATTTGGCTTCTGGAACTATCCTGTAATTGGCTCTGATGCCTCCCGACATTAGCAGATGAATCTGTCAGTTTTGTGGATTTTGTTTTGAACAAAGAGCTATGTAGCAGCTAATGACATGCGATGTAAGGGGAAGAGGCCAAAGCAGGCTTGCCTCAGGACACCTGCCACTTGCTGAGTATATTCAAAAGACAGTGTGACAGAAGGTGCCAGCCTGAACTCTTGAGGGCTGACCTTGGGCTTTGACATGAGAGAATCTGTCATGGTGGACACACAGGTTAGACCCAACATGGGAAATTAGCAGGATAGAGTGTCGACTGGCCAGATGCCTGGTGAAGTAGAAAGCAGGCTGGCCTGTTTTCCCATGGACCCTCCCATCTCAAATGCCAAGTAGAGATCCACCAAGGCCACTTCTGTTCACTGTCATCTATTTTCCATTGAACACCATTTGTCAGCTACTGGGCCAGTGGCACCATACATTCGTTCTCTCATTTAGCTGGCACCCTAAACTCTAGGTTAAAAGCATGGAGCCAGAGAGACCTGTGTGAAAACACAGACTGACACTGTGTCACCTCAGTAAAGTTTATTCTTTTATAGAATGAGGCACTTACTTGAATATGTAGCTGTAAAGATTGAGTGAAAAAAATGTACATACTTGGTAAATGACAGCTTTGTTATTAAGAGCCTTGTGAGGAAGGTATTTTTCAGATCATGAAATTGGATTTAGAAAAAGTAATTTTTCCAAGGTTTTTTGTTTTATTATTATGAAGAATTCACTACTATAAAAGTGGTGCTTTTTATTTACAGGGTATATTTAATAAAACAAATCAGAAATATTTTTGTTTACATCTTTCAGAAATTAAATTCAGAAGAAATAAATTATTTTGTGAGCAATGCAATAATAGGGTGCAAAACTTCTAGAGTATGTATATGTATACATATAAACACACACACATATATATGTTTTGAATAAAGAGCTATGTAGCAGCTAAGTGTGTATGTATATGTGTGTGTGAGTGTGTATAAAACTTCTACCTGAAAATATTGAAAAAATCATTTATAGCATTTAAAATTTTCCATAATATCAACCTAGTGGTAGTGAGCACCAGAGCATCCAGATTATCATCTTAAAATACATTTCCCACTAAAATATATTTTCTATTAAAAGAAACAAGAGTCTTTGGAGAAATGGTCCATTGCAAATTTGGGTGAGGAAATGTTAGGCCTGGAATATCTTGTCATACAAAAGAGGAATCCAAGTGATCAAAGACTACAAGGGTAATAGTAGTTGTCATCAAAAGGACTCAGTGACCAACATGAAGAAGTTTTCAGATGAAAATAACAGAAATGCATGAAATATGTTTAAATTCATGAGTACATAATGAATTTTAAAATAGTAGCAACCACAACAATTACCCTTGGACAAACATTTAAAAATGAAACAAAACAACAACAAAACCAAAAACACTGGTCACCATTGGAAGATGTTGGTAAGCCAAGTCATTGTTTTGAAAATTGGTAAATAAAGGAGAAGAATCAAGTACTCCCCCGAGGATTCAATATGAACTATCCTACTAAGTAAATAAATAATAAGTGAGAGTGCCTTTTCCCCCACATCCTCGCCAACAGTTGTTGTTTGTATTTTTGATAGCTGCCATTTTGACTGGAGTAAAATCTTAAAGTAGTTTTGATTTGCATTTCTCTAATTGCTAGAGATGTTGAACATTTTTTTCTATGTTTGTTGATTGATTGTATATCCTCTTCTGAGAAGTGTCTGTTCAGTTCCTTGGCCCATTTATTGATTGGGTTATTTGTTTGTTTGTTTGTTTGTTTGGTGTTAAGGTTTTTGAGTGCTTTATATATCCTAGAGATTAGTGCTCTATCTGATGAGCTTGTGGTAAAGATTTGTTCTCATCTGTAGGCTCTATACTCACCTTACTGATTGTTTCTTTTGCTGAGAAGAAGCTTTTAATTTGAATCCATCCCATTTGTAGATTCTTAGTTTTAATTATTGCTCTATAGGAGTCTTATTGAGTAATTTGGGGCCTAATCTGACATGATGATATTTGGGCTTACTTTTCTTCCATTAGGCACAAGGTCTCTGGTTTAATTCTTAGGTCCTTGATCCACTTTGCGTTGAGTTTTGTGCACGGTGAGAGACAGAGGTTTAATTTCATTTTGTTAAATGTGGATTTCCAGTTTTCCCAGCACCGTTTGTTTAAGAGGCTATCTTTTCTCCAATGTACGTTTTTGGCACCTTTGTCTAATATAAGATAACTGTAGTATGTGGGTTCGTCTCTGTGTCCTCTGTTCTGTACCACTGGTTTTCAGGTCTGTTTTGGTGCCAATACCATGCTGTTTTTGTTACTATTGCACCACAGTATAGTTTAAGGTCTGGAACAGTAATGCCACTAGCTTCATCTCACTCCAGTCAGAATGCAAATATCAAAAATAAGTATTGGTGAGGATGTGGGGGGAAAGGCAAATTCATACATTGCTGGTGGGACTCCAAATTGGTGCAGCCAATCTGGAAAGCAGTATGGAGATTCCTTGGAATACTTGGAATGGAACCACCATTTGATCCCACTCCTCAGTTTATACTCAAAGGACTTAAAAATAGCATACTACAGGGACACTGCCATATCAATGTTTATAGCAGCACAATTCACAATAGCTAAATTGTGGAACCAACCCAAATGCCCTTCAGTAAACAAATGGATATGGAAGCTTTGGTGTATGTATATATATATATATATATATATACACACACACACACACACACACAATGGAACATTACTCAGCATTAAAGAGAATAAAATCATGGCATTTGAGGTAAATTGATGGAGTTGGAGAATATAATGCTAAGTGAAGTAAGCCAATCCCCCAAAACCAAATACCAAATGTTTTCTTTGATATGAGGATGCTGACTCCTAATGGCGATGGTAGCCAGGAGCATGGGAGGAATGGAGGAACTTTAGATAGGGCAAAGGGGAGGGATTGGAAGGGAGGGGACAAGGGAATAGGAATGATGGTGGAATGAGTTAGACATCATTACCCTAAGTACATTTATGAAGACACAAATGGTGTTAAAATACTTTGTGTACTACCAATGACTTGAAAAATTGTGCTCTATATGTGTAATATGAAATGAATTGCATTCTGCCATCATGTACAACAAATTAGAATAAATAAATAATTTAATAAAGAAAAAAGTTAATTAGTAAATTCTATAACTTTTAATCTTACTATAAGAATCCAAATTAATTTTGTGAAGGAAGAATTAAGATTAGTTAGAAAATGGTTAATTATGAAGGAAATGTATAAGATTTGTAAATAAACAGATTAAAATTGTCAAAGAAATAAAAACAATAGGTGAGAGATTTGTCTTTATGGTAGTATTCTAGCTAATAAATGAATAAAAATGACAAAATTAGGATGTCATCATTTTATACCTCCTAACAAATTAGTGGATATAATCCTTGAAGTTTGTACTGTTAGCATTATGAAGAGAAAACTAGCACTCCTTTATGTGCTTTCTAATAGAAGAACAAGATACCACCTCTATACACAATTAAATTTGATCAAGTCAGTACCAATTTAGGAAATAGAGGGGTCAGAGGAACATCTGAAAATATACTAGAAAAACTCAATCAGCAAAAACCCAGATTATGGGATATGCCATAACTTGGCTATTAAAAGTATAGTCTGTTGAATGTCGGCAACAGCATTGACTGAGATAGATTGACAGCTTGTTAGAAATGCAGAATCCCAGGCCCACTCAGACTTACTGACCTGGAATCTGCATTTTCTCAAGTCCTTAAAGGGTTTGTGTGCATGACCATTTGAGAAGTACTGCTCATAATGTGAAATGATGATTTCTTCAACAAAAATTTATAAAAATAAAAGAGCGTTCTATGGAGTTAAATAACTGAAGAAAAATATCAGCCACTTGCAATGTGCAGAATTTATTTGAATGCTGATCCAGCCTGTATGTGTGTGTATATGTATGTATGTATGCATATATATACACCACACACACATATATATATACATACATATACACACACATGATGATTAGAAGTTTGAACACTGACAAGACATTTGGAATTCATGTTATTTTTAAATGTGATCATGGTATTGTGTTATCTTTTAATTCTTTGAGAAATAGATATTGAAATCATTACAGATGAAATGATATAATGTCTGAGACTGAATTCGATGCCACAGAAAGGAGTAAGTGGTGAGGCTATGGAATGATCAAGCTTGACCACCAGGTGAAATTTGTTGAAGATAAAATATTAGCACATAGGTGTTCATTATGCTACTTTATTTCTATTGGAAATTTTTCATAATGAGAAAGTAATACAAAAACAAACTTCATGGTAAAGGGAGGCCTTGGCATGTAGCATTGGCAGAAACATGAGTATCAATAGTGTCTGTCAGTAGACATCACTCCTCTTACTGTGTCCTTGAATCATGGGAAGTATTATACTCTTCAGCAACTAGAGAATTAAATTTGAATTCTATGACGTCCATATCCTCATTTCAGTATAGGAAGTCAAGAGGAATACTTGGCAACTCTTTGGGCAGAGGCTTGACAAATCCTTAATGGCTAAAAGTCTCTTGTTCATTTCCCCACATTCTGGATTTGTGGAGGTGCCTGTCCTTGTAGCTCATTTACAGAAAAAGCCTGTTCATGTTTGAACCTCAAAAGTCCTCATAGGGAATCTTCTGTTGGTTTAGTGCAGTGTCTGTATCAACTACTAAAGCCTCACAAAGCTACCAGTGGAGACATCATACTCTCAAAGGTTGACACTGCTCTCTTCAGTAAAAAAAAGATGCTATAAAGGTAGAGCCAGCTGAGCACAGTAACATCTAACACAATGATTAAAGATGACACGAAAAGGGTTAGGGATGTAGTTCAGTGGTAGAGTGCTTGTCTAGAATGACTGAGGCCCTGGGTTCAATTTTTTATACCAAAAAAAAAAAAAAGGTATGAAATAGTCAGGTGCTAAGGCACAGGTCTGTAATTCCAGCTGCTTGGGATGTTAAGGCAGGAGGATCACAAGTTTAAGGCCAGCCTTGGCAACTTAGCGAGATTCTATATCAAAATAAAAATCATAAAAGAATGGGGATATAGCTCAGTAGGAGAGTGCCAGTGGGTTCAAACCCCAGTACCAGAGTAAGAGAGAGAAAGAGAGACGGCCTAATAAAATTGTGACTGCTAAGAACCAGTGAAGAAAAGATGCTAAATATAAGCCAGCATCCCAGGTGAAACTGCCTACACTGTGCCGCAAGAACATATCGGGAACCCTGGATATCACAGGCCATGGTACAGTGAGGCTCTGGGGTATGTTACCAGACATAATCATATACCCAGGCCTTGAGTAAAGCACTTAATAATGCTGAAAAGTTCTAGAAACAAGAAAACAAAGTATAATAAGCGATTATCTTTAAGATTATATAAATATATTTTTTTTTTTTTCACCACATCAGATTTTTGCCATTTATTCTCTCCAGCTTTATCTAGCCTGGTTCTTAAACTTGAATGAGCATTAAAATCATTTGGGAAGCATTTAAAATTGCCAATTCAATTTCTGAGCTCCACCTCAGTCCACTAGGTGTGGACGGTGACTCAGGAAGCAGTCCCTTAAAAAAACCTCTCAGAGATTGCAGTGCTGCTCATCTCTGATTACGTTTTCACATTCTTGATTTAAACTAATAAATAAGTTGGGCCTATTTCTCTGAGGCATTTTCTCCAGGGCTTGCTAACCTGTTGCTAATAATGTTGGCTGGTGAGTAGAAGCAACTCATAAGGTAACTTTTGGTGCAGGACTAAATTTGATGGCTGTTCTGAGACAGCCAGAGACCAGGGGAGAAGTTGGGGCTATTTATCCACAAATGCACCATTAGGAGCCTTCCTCCAACTCCTCCCTTCTCAAAGAAATTTTCCGAATTTGACCCACATTGACTTTCATCTGAATTCTTAGAGTCCATGTGTGTTGTTCTATTGATTTGGAAATATAATTGTACCCTTTCTTGTATTAAAATGCTGCACGGGTGTACTTCTGAATTGAACAGTAGTAAACTGAGGGAAAGCAAAGCTTCCATTTAATCAACCCTGTCTATTATCCTGTTATGAACACATGTTGTCAGCTTAACAAATATTTGCTGACCTTCTATTACAAACAAATCTTCACTCGTATAAAATATAGATCTATTCCATCGAACCTAACATCTCTATTTTTATTTCCTTCCACTAAACTTACATATTACAATCTAGGGACCTTTTGACTTGCTAAGATTTCATTTACTTATTAATTATGTGCCAACTATAGCACTAAGTTATTCAGCACATGTGTATCGCCAATGTCTGACAAAACCTAATGATCCATGTTAAAATTCATAGAAATTGATGCCTTCAAAAAGGTTCATTTTACAATATAATAATTTTTAATCCCACAAAAAAACACACAAAACACTAATGATCCATACTGACTACTTCCTTGAAAAATGGTTCTATTCTTAGAGATATGCCCACTGATAGGATATTATCTCTGAGAATTGAAAGGTTAGTGCCTCTGTAGGTTATTTGTCTCTGAAAGAACAGATGGCTTGTTAAATAACAGTACTCAAATGCTGTTGAGCTCTGGCCCATCAATACACATCCAGGACTTGGGATTAGCATGGACTACCACTAATGAACCCTTAGTAACCAAAACTGATCAAATGTGTCCCAGAAATCACTGGCTACATAACAGCTTGTAATATAATGGTCCATTTGTCTACGGATTTCTTAGGTCCTAAAGAAACATTGGGAGCTTAAAGGTAAATAAGAAGAAAATACTTTAGATTTCCAATTTAGTTGCCAAGATAGGAGGAAAGAAAGTCTCAAGTTAAAATTAGGATTTTTAATGTAAATGTGGAATATAATTCAGGCTGTTCTCCAAAGGAATCCCACTGACCATTGTGCCTTCTTCACTTCTTATGTCTTAGGTTTAATTAAAAAACCACTTGGATCCCATGACCATTCCCCCATTCGCCAAACCCAGCCTGTTTTTTAGACATGACCTCAACTAAAAGAGTGTTCTGTTGAAAGGGTATGAAAATTTGAAGATTGTGGATACTCATCTAACTGAGCAATGGAAGCTGCTAATATTGCTAATTCCTTAGTAGGAAATTTGGCCATGAGCAGGTATAGTCCTGTTAAATGACATTCAGATTGTTTCTTCCCTCTCGTCTGGGTATACTGAGCCTATAAACATTGTAGAGGCTTCCTCCATTCTCCTTGCTTAACTACCTTCTGGAGAGGTCTCTCATCTCTTCCCTGAGAGCAGACATGGGGATTCATCACTGGGCTGGTATAATTGAACCCAAATCCCAAGAATTTCATTCTACTTCAGAATAAAGACTGGGCCATCTGTCCAGTCTGTGGACCTGCTGTCTATACCATGCCATCTGTCCCACAAAGCTCTAACCAGGGCAAGGAGAATCAGGCTTCTCTCTTGATGTTTCCACTGATGCCCCAAGTATGTGGTTGGCCTTGACAAGTAACAGATAAATAAATAATGTTTCAAGAAAATAACATTGCCAGGAGAGGAAATTACTAAACTGACCTTGCAGTATCCTATTAGAGTTTAAATTAAGGCTCATTGTGATGCTACTGTTGTATTTTTAGACCTGAGGTCAGAAGAAAAAAAAGCAGAAAGGCACAATTTCAGCAAGGACTAATTCAAGGGTTGAATTAGAATGAGGCAGTGATATTTTCTTCATGATTATTTTTTTCTGTGTCTAATAAAATATACATAACATAAAAGTTATTATTTTAACCATTTTAAGTGTACAGTTCAGTGGTATTAAGTATATTAACACTGGTGTGTAATGAAACCACTATTCATTTCCAGAACTTTTTCATTATCTCACTCTAAAATTCTGCACCCATTAAACAATAGCTCCCCATTTCTCTTCCACTAGCCACTGATAATTATTGTTCTATTTCCTGTTCCTATAAATTTGACTATTCTAGTCAAATTAATAAACCAGATAAATAAATTAGACATAAAAGGACAAATAATATTCTATTTTACATTATTTATACATTATTTGTCCTTTTATGTCTGGTTTATTTATCATATGTTTTCAAGGTTCGTTCATACTGTAGCATGTATCAGAATTTCATTCCTTTTAAGGGTGAATAATATTTCAATTATATATATTTTGAATGTATATATTTTGTTTTGTTTATATGTTCATACATTGATAGACATTTGGGTTGTTTCCATCTTTGGGTACTGTGGATGGTGCTGCTATGAACATAGGTATGCAAATGTCTGTTAAAGACACTACTTTCAATTCTTTGGGGTATACATGTAGTGGAAACTGAGATGATAATCTTTATAAATAAGTCCTGAATGATGAGTGTGGAGCTATGGAAAAGTTTTCTCCTTTGCTGCTTTGGCTTTTCTTTGTAATCATCCACATTGGTTCTTTTGAATCACTGGACACTTAGGCTATTACATGCCAGCTCCATTTGAATCACTTTGGAGTTTAAACTGAAGGCCACTCAATGAGAAAGGAGTTGAGTTTGGAGTGGTACTTATACATGATTATTTTCACACTTGATGAGAAGTCTAAGTAGCTGCTATTTTTGGATGGAACTGAAGTTCTGTAATATATACATGAGGGAATATAAAGTTTATACTTTTACATTCTTTTGAACCTCAAAAATTAAAACTACATTATAAAGTGCTACTATGGGTTTAGAATTTTGAGATCTTCATATAAAGATAATAAGGATGTCGTTTGTGTCTAATAACTATATTCTTGACAGTTAATGAATATCATCATTTCTTGTGAGATGTGGGCTTTCTTGTAAGTAAATTACTATAGAGGCCTCTGACACAACTAATTACAGCCATTTCCTGACTGTTCGTTCTTCTCAGAATAATTAAAGAGCCCTATGTTCACTTTTTTCAACAGTTTTCTTTTTTTTTTTGCAAAGCAAGAGGGGATGGAAGGAAAATATCTTCTTTGCCTCCCATACAACTTTTTAGTGGTAGGGTTGGTAAGGTGAGAAGTCTACAGACTAAATCTAGAATAAAAACATGCATACCAAGTATTCAAAATCTTTAGAGTTCCTGAAATGAATATTGTTCTTACTCCTATGAAAGAAAGCTATGATATGAAATACACTTTGACATCTTCCATCATCTGTCAAATGTATTTCACTTTTAAGTGACAACCAAATTCCTTTGATAGGTTAGTGATGGAGCCCAACCTTGTTTCTCATTCAGAATATACCAAATTTGCACTGCTAAGACAACCAAGCTTTTCTGCTGTCCATGGTAGCTGTGTCCTTATATTCGACATTAGTTTCTGAAATCCTTTAGTTACTTCCACTAATAGAGTCAACTAAAACAACCTGGAAAGGTAGAAAAATCTCTACTAGGATAAACAGACCATTCTACATTAACAAAAATATTAACTGTATCACACAAGAATTGGGTATATTAGGCAAATAAGATCAAGATGCCTAATCTCTCTCGGTCCATCAAACCTCTATTTCTATCATTTATCATTATATGGGAGAAGCTTGTTAGCATAGTTACCATTGTGATAACAATTCACATTAAAACACTCATGAGTTCCTCCACCTTTATGGTCCACCATTGTCTCTATCTCTGTTGCTTAGCAACAACATTGGCAAATAATCTTTAATGTATAGTAGTTTAAAGCACTTCGTGTCTTCCTTTTATTTTTGAAACTTTCAAAAATATCCTTTTTTCTTGCATGTATTTTAAAGTTCCTATATATTTTTTTGAGATACAAGACCACAAGAGCAAATTCATATGCAGTTTTCAAATCTCTTCTACTCCATCTATCTACTCTAGGACCTGCAATCTGGCCCAACAGAGAAATCCCCAAGGAACATAACGTGTCTAAATGCCAAGGAGCACTGCAGTTGATAGCTTCTTCCCAGAGGGTCAGGATTCCTACCTCAAGGTCCACTTTGCCTGAGCCAAGGATACCAGTGACAAAACTAGGAGAGAGGCTGGGATTCTTCTTTGCTTCCTGATACAGGGGGAAAAGAAGGTTCCTAGAGAAAGGCTGTGGGGAACACAGATTGTTCACAAAAATACACAGGCAGTGTCTGTCAAGTATCAGTCAACCACTTTCAGAAGAGGTGAGGGAGAAGGGACCAAAAGTAAAAGTCAACACATTCCTGCAAAGGACTAACTATGCCACAGATTGCCTGTGTTTCTGCTCCCCTTTCTACTTCAGTCCTTCCCCACCACTCCCTCTCTCTCATACACAGTATGATCTGCCATTTTGAGCCTCTTAGCAATTGCTTAGGTGTTTTTCACACTGAACTGTTTTTTTTAAGGGGAGAAGAGCACACAAAGAAAAGCACACAAAAGCACTTCAAATCCCATTCTGTGAACTGAAAGAACAAACCCAGTACAACGACTGCTGAGCCATCCTCTGAGTACAGAGTCCTGAGAACCCTTTGACTCAGCTTTTGCCCTCCAAGTTAGTAAGCTGTGGCTACTGAGGATTCAGATTCCTTTTGGTGCCCTAGAAAATTCAAGCACATGCAATGTATTCAATATTCAATACAGGTCCTCCATCAATCAACACACATTTACTGAATTTCTACTAAAGACACAGGTCTTCCTTGACAGTCTCCCTTATCGGTAGTCTTTAAATTCCTCTAGTTTTACCTAAAACTGCTATCAGTTTCCTTTACTTTCACTGATGATTTTGCCCTTTCCGATTGTGAAAAAAGCAGACTATATTTTGGCTCATCCCTTTACCAACTTGTACAGGGGTGTTACCCTTCAACATCTTAGAGACAAAGTTCAACCTACCATTCTTTACTTTCTATGCTCATTGTAGGCATCTGCAATAATTTACATGTTCCCTGTTAGCCAATAGTTCCTGTGGAAGCTGCAATGGAGACATACTCCAGGGAATGCTTTCCCATTGGGTTTCCAGTCCCTGATTGATCATATTTATCCACTGGGACCCCAGAGATGGCCACAAAGCTACTGTGAAGGTCCTCAGCTACAAGTTTCTATGCATGCTTGACTTGCTCTTGATGTAACAGTGAAATCACTTTCCCAATGAAAAATCTGTCCTATACTGGTGCTTTTTATTTTGCATTATAAACATATTGCTCAAAAGGGTTGGCATAAGGAGACTCTTTAATTTTTTTTTATATACCATCACGTTTTATATATTCAGGGAAGAGGCCTGCAATGAATCATTTGTTAAAAAGGGAATAATTTCCTTTTAAAATGCCAATCACACCCTAATTTAATCTTTTGTAAGTGGTGATTTTCCCATTATGTTTTCAGAGTGAAACCCACCTACATGTAACCTCATGACAACTGTAATAATTTCATATAATAAGCCCGTTGAAAATATTTCGACCGTGAGGCATGCCTGAACCCACACATACTCTTCCTAATAGGAACTTTTAAATTCTAAAGTTTTTGAGGGTAGGATCATGTCTTGGACATCTTTGTTCTCTCTTGTGGAATTGAATATCATGTCTTAAACATTGTATGAAAGTCTGTATTTTCTGGAAAAAAGAATGAATACATGAATCAAACATTTTACATTTTGTGTCATACACAGTGGTAGACTTGAGAAGACTTGGTTTTGAAAAATACAAAGTTAACAGGCTACGTAAATGTAACCACAACACAGAAAGGGTAATTTAATTTTTTAAAAAATAATTTCAAAGAACAAAGTAAAATAAAAATTAAAACATTCCATACAGAATTAAAATCTTCATTTTCCTTCACATCCAGTATTTTCTCCCATCTCATTAGCAATGTTAAGTAATTTATGAATTGCCTTACACACAAATTTTTGGTTTTATATATATTTATGCATTCTCCTACAACATTTTTTGCATGAGTTTTATAAAATTTATAATACTGGTATCATACTTTAGTTATTCTGTATATTATTTTGTAACTTACTTTTTTTTACTCGAAATTGTGTTTGTGAGTTATCCATAATATGTATGAATAAATCTGACTCACTTTTTTAAAAATTGAGGAACAGCATGTTACATTTTATTCATCCATTCTTCCCATCCCTGGACTCACAGGTTATTTCCAATTTTGTTAGCAAAAACAATGTTGCAATAAACATGTCTCTGGGCCTATGAAAACTCATGAGGACCTGAACTTATTGGTTCATAGAATATGCATATTTTCACATTCCTAGTTACAACCAAATAACTCCCTCAAGTATTTGTACAGTTTGCACTTCACCAGCAGTAGCAGAGTTGCCTTCTCCCCATTTTTGCTAGACTAAACACATTCTGCATGCTTATCTCATGAGGAACATAGAGGATAATTTCTCATCAATGTAATGTTTTTTGACCAAGACAAACTTAACAATCCTTAAATGATCGCTAGTACCGTGCAGATAATTATAATATGCCATAACTTGTTGGTTTTGGGTTTTTTTATATTAATACAGTGAATTTTAATTAAGTACTATGTGAAAGGACTTACAACTGAGAAGCGATCTCTTAAGTAGAACTGGAGTGGGTCCTCATGCACTGCTGAATTTAAAACTAAGTCTATATGCACCTAAACTTGACTTAACCTGTACCCCCATGTTTACAATAAATGTGATGGATTATCACACCTCTAAATGTTCTTTCTTCAATGCTTTAGGTTTCAAATTTTTATAGACAGAATACAGGTTAGATATTAATTATTTTCCAATATAAATAGTGTTTAAAAATGAGGAAATTTCCATAGTTAGTTATGCTATCTATGTCTTTAAGAAAATTAAATTATTGTCTTAAGTGATTCAGACTACTCGTGTTGAGAGAATGCAGATAAGTGCTGACTATATGATTATTTCTACATCAAGATTTTCATGATTGAAATCAGCAGACACCAGCTGTGATGGTTGCAATTAGAAAAAGAAACTGCTAAAAGGCTGGGGGATTGGGTTTGACGAAAGTGAGGAATCAGGACTGCTAGAACACCTATGCAGTCAAAACACATGGCCTTTTCAAGATGTCATTACCAGAACAAACCAAAACCGTTTTTTGTTTTTTTCATATTTCCCCACTCCATTCAAGATTAAAACACCTGGAATAAAAAGAAACATTGGTGCAGCTTGGATCACATGTCCCACTCCTGGTCAGAGATAGGGCAATGTTAAGTAAACTCACACCAAGACGCCCACATAGGAAAAATAGCTTATTTCCTTGAGGAAAATAGGAGATAATCTAGCTCAACTAGAGATGATTGGATTTTTAAAAAATTTGTTCTTTTTAGATACACGTGACAGTAGAGTGTAGTTTGATATATTATACATACATGGTGCATAACTTCTAATTTGGATCCTATTCTCACTGGTGTACATGATGTGAAGTTTCACTGGTGGTGTATTCATATATGAACATAGGAAAGTAATATCCAATGATGATTGGATGTTGATTGGCCCCAAACAAGAAATGTCTATTACATGGACAAATAATGTTTAACATCTAACACATGCCAAGAACGACCAATATGTCTCTGTGCCCCATGGGCTAATGCAAAGCCAGGGAGCCTGAAAACTAATTTGAGTAAATCTGTGTGATTCCCACCAAACAACATTGTCCCCCAACAGAGCCAACTGCTTTCTTTAAGTATCCAAAAGGTTGTCTTGCAAATAAGTGAACTGGATTTTTTAAAACTGAATTCAATCATCCCTTGCCTTCCAAGAGTTTTCTTTCTACTACAGGTTCCATTCTTGCTAACTATAGAAACAAAGTCTCAAACCTTAGAACCACCTTGGTTTGTCCCTTTTTTGTACCTTGTCAATTTGGAATTCCTGCTCATTCTATTTTCTCTCCCCTGACTGCCATCTCTACTATGTTGAGTCTAAATATCTCACTACTTCTCACCTAACAATGGTTTTAGAATTCTAGCCAGTCTCTCCATGTCTAATTCCAAATCACTTGACTCCACTGTATATACTGGAGTTAAATTACTCATCCTGAATACTTTGTCAAAAGAAGGAGAAGGATGTTAGGAGTAAAAATCTCACTTGTCTATTGTTACCCATCCTTTTGATTTCCCAGCACCCATACATCCTTATAAATAAATCATCTTCTTTTCTTTACATATACAGAAATGTCCACATGGAAATAAAATTTACCCTCTCTCCCCTCACAAAGGAGTAACATTTAAATGACTCACCAGTTAGTCTTCTTTAAAGCCCAATGCTGAAACTATATGCATCTAGTGTTGGAATTGGATACACTCATATCTAAGTCAAAATTCCCCAAGTAATGAGCAATCTTCTCAGTTTGAGCATGAGAATGTACAGCTCCTGCCTCTGAGTAACAGGCTTAACCACTGCCAAGGGACTGACTTATGCAATAAGCGAGAGAAAAACCAAGAAAATTGCATCAAAACTCACATTTGAGAATTGAGAGCTTTCTGCCTTGGAATTGAAGGGCCAACCTAGTTCCTTGAATTTCTGTTGATGATAGCTTTTCTTGTCCCTGTCCCCTGTGATCGATCCCTAGTTCTCCTGGGGAGAGTCCTTACCTATTTTGCTCTGTGGAATAGACACACACATATGGGATTACTCTGTGATCTACGTCTCTTGAGTAGTCTATTTCCCGGGACTGGTGATATGCTGGATAATCTGACTGTCAGGAACCAAGACAGCTTGAAAGATTTAGTGTCTTCAGTTGGGGGACTGCAACTGGAATTTGGGACCTCCAACCATTTTTTTTTTCCTATTTTGCACTGTGTCCTCTCATGACTCCATTCATGGTTCAAGGTCTCAGGAGGGAATGTCCCACCAGCTTCATTTTGGTCACACATCTACCCTTGACTGAAAAATGTGCTTACCTGAGAGGCATAGGTCTTGGGATAGGGAATGGGGTAGATCCCCTGACTAAAGATGGCTTCTATTGGAAGTAGGAAGTGTGTGTGCTTGTTGACTAAAAATCAATAGTCAGAGGGGTTTACTATATGCAGCAGCAGCTGCTTTTTTTTTTTAATGACCTGTGCATGCCTATGTATTAAATTTGTCCTGAGAAAATATACAGTTAATATTCTTACCTAAGGAATCCAATTATTTAGGTCATGTATCACCTAAGTTCTAGAACTCCTTTCTACTAACAGCTGAGTATAGTTCTGGCCATGGTCGGATAAGGGGATTTATTATATTAATGACCTGTTAACATCACTTGAGCTTCTAGCCCCTACAGGGATAAGCAACATGAAAATATTAAAATGCTGTACTCAGCACAACATGTTCTTGGCACAAACTCTCTTCCTCAAGGGTATGTCCATATGTTCCTGGCTGTTGTTCTTCAACTGATCATGCATCCTTTAAGAACTGACATTCTGTAATAATTTATGTAAGTCAGCTGCTTCTTTGGGGTCACGTTTATTCACTAACAAATATTTGCCAAGTGCCTAGTAAGCTTGTTACACATGCAGAGTTTATAGTAGGCACACAATAATCATTTGATGAATGGATGAGTGCTACGTGGGGAGTGTGAAAATGAATTATAATTTGTTCTTTTGCACAATGGTCCTATGGGCTTGGAAGAAATAAAGAGACATAGATATGTATATAATTATAACACAAAGTAAAAATTAAAAAGTCAAAAAAGACAATGGAAATTTAGAGGAAAAAGAATTTATTTCTGACTCTGGTGGTATATTTGTTTACTTGGGCTGCCACACAAAGTATCACAGACTGGGTGTCTTAAACAACAGAAATTTATTTTTTCAAAATTCTGGAGGCTAGAGGTTCAAGACTGAGGTTTTAAGGGGTTGGTTTCTTCTGAGGCATCTCTCCCTGGTGTTATAGTTTGAACCTATAATGTCCCCAAAAGGTTCATGTGTTTAAGGTGTGGTCTCCAAACAACAATATTCAGAGGTGGGGCTCTGGGAGCACTTGGATCATGAGCTCTCTGACCTCATCAATGGGTTGATCATTGATCCTTCTCAGCTGAATGGACTATAGGGAAGTGCTGGAAACTATCAGAGATGGGACTTAGTTGAAGGGAGTAGGTCCTTTAATTTTGTCCTTGAGATTATATCCTGTCCTTGTCTCTCTTCTGATCCTTCTCCCTCCTCCCCACCTCCTGGCTACCCTAAGATGACAGATCTTAGGGTATCTTCTTCCACTCCCTTCTGCCATAATGTTCTGTCTTGCCTCTGGCCCAGAGCAATGCAGCCAGCTAACCATGGATTAAAACCTCTAAAATTGTGAGCCAAAATAAATCTTGCCTCCCTAAAGTTGTTTTTCTCTGGTATTTTGTCACTGTTATGAAAATCTGACTAAAACACTTGACTTGTATATAACCACGTGTCCTGTTCTCTTTTTATAAGGACACCAGTCTTATTAGATTGGGTTTCACTCATATGATCCCATGTCACCTTAATTTCCTCTTTAAAGATCTCTTCAAATGCAGTCATATCTGAGATACTGAGGGTTAGGATATCAAAATATGAATTTGGGGGAGATATAACTCAGCACTAACTGGAGAAACTGGAGAGTAGAGATGGAGTCACAAGGGAAGTCAGCACTTGGAGAGGTGTTATGGTTTAGATATTAGATGTCCCCTATAGGCTCATGTGTGAGCCAATGCAAGAACATTCAGAGGTGAAATGATTGGGTTATAAGACCCTTAACTCAAACAGTGAATTAATCCCCTGATGGGGAGTAACTGAGTGGTAACTGTAGGCTGCTAGGGTATGGCAGGAAGAGGTGGATCATTGGGGGCATGACTTTGGTGTATATATTTGGTGAGCTGAGCTTAGTCTCTCTCTGAATTCTGATCATTATATGAGCTGCTTTCCTCTACCACACTCTTCTGTTCTGATATTCTGCCTCACCTCCAGCTCCAAGGAATGGAGCCACCAGCTATCTATGGACTGAAATCTCCAAAAATGGAGCCCCCAAATAAATTTTTCCTCCTCTAAATTGTCCTTGTCCAGTATTTTGGTCACAGCAGTGAAAAAGCAGTCAGGTATGAAATAATCCCTGTCAACTTCACCCTTGCCAAAGTGGTTGATTTAGGGTTGGACACATAACCTAACCACAGTTAAAGAGAACAGGTTTTACTGCACAGGGAGAGACTATCCTTTTCCTAAATGTCTAAACCTGGAGGATTGAAGGCTGGACCTGAGGTAGATACTTATCACTATAAGAGAGGAAGCTTGTTTGAGAATGGATCTTACCCAGGGGAAACCAAAGTAAAGTGATACAGAAATCAGAAAATGGGTTCCTAAGGCATTATCTGAGCCAGGAAAGCTACATTAGGCTGGTACTGCCCTTCAGTTTTCCAGTCTTTTTTTTTTTTTTTGTGTGTGTGTGTGTTTCATTTTTTTTGTTGTTGTTGTTGTTTTGTTCTTATCCAAGAAATTAAAATTTAATTTTTCACTTACAACCTGATTGGTAAAAACTCCAAACAAGACTTTCCATAGATCAGGTGGTAAACATCTTAATAGTAATAATAAAAAACCAATAAATTAAAAAATAAATAAAGACCAAAAAAGAAAAAAAGAGAGAGAGAAGAAGAAAATATTTTTAGAAGGAATTAGAAAATGAGGAACATAAAACAACTGGATATATCTATTGGGTAGACAATTCTTAATTTTTGAATAATAATATTAATAATCATAATTAGGTCTAATTTTAATTAAAAGAAAGGTCACTTGGGCTGGGGTTGTGGCTCAGTGGTGGAGCACTTGTCTTGCATGAGTGAGGCACTGGGTTCTATCCTTGGCACCACGTAAATAAATAAAATAAAGGTATTGTGCCTATCTACAACTAAAAAAAATTATTAAAAAAGAAAAGGTTAATCACTCAGAGGGAGAAAACTAAAAACCTGCCACCTTCTCCATCCTCCATCCTCCAAGGCAGAAGAGGTATGGATGGGCACACATTTGTATAACTGGCTTGCTTCTGGTTGTACAATTTGCTCCAACTCAGCATCTTAGAGTTATTATCACTGTATTGCTTCCACTGAATTATAAAATAAAGATCATGTTTTACAGCAGGCCACTGAAATATATTTTCCATTTTTTAGTTTGGAATAGCAAAGGTCTACATCAAACTTTTGGAAAAGGTAAAATCAAAAATCCCTTCTGTTCCTGTCATGTGGATTGCCCTGGAGGGTAGAACTGAGTGCAGTCTTGAAAACTGAACATGATATTTAAGGTAATAAAATATTTATGGGAACTTGAGTAAGACATTGTTGCACTTCACTGCGCCAGGGACATATAAACTCTTTAGAGATTATTTAAGGTAATTTTACTACTCTGCTGACCAGGGTCAGTGTTTTTTAACAGTTGTCAAGATTTCTGAAATGTCAAAGTTACCAAAAAAAGAGGGAAAAATGGATTGCAACTCTTTTAATATTTAATAGATTTAGTTTTCAAGATTTTGGGTATTTAAATACTTAATTGTCTGATTGTGGAGGCAAATTTCACTACCTATACTTGTTAGACTATTTAAAGGTTATTTTTAAAAGTGTCATTGGGCTTAGCACATGAAAAGCCCTGGGTTCATTCCTGGTACTGCAAAAAAAAAAAATTATCTTTAGAAAGTCTCTGTAAAAAACCTACATTGAAGTATTAAGTGTTCAAAAAGCAGGTTTGAGGCTTGAAAGTTGTAAACACAGTATGACTTCAATTATAAAAAATAAAAGTACAAATTCTTAAGTACAGAAAGTTTCTAAAGATAACATCAAAATATTAAAAGAGGTGTTTGTGATCCGGTGATGACACAATGGGTATTTCTCTTGTCTACTAACATTTATTTTCCAACTTTTTTTCCATAAGCATGAATTGCTTTTAGAATTAAAAAGCACTTACTATTACATTAAAAATCTATGTACTCCCAATAATGAAAGTTACTTTATAATAAATTTCTCTTTACAAGATAGGTTTGAACTCTCATAATTTTAAAAGATGTATGAAGAAATCGGAGAATAATTTAGTCCATAGTCCCAAATAATAAATACTTTGGTCAAAGGAAATTGCAAACTCATTTGTCATTATTTTGTGAGCACTGCTCACACTCTGGTGGGTTCTCATTTTATTAACAGGTGTTTCTGGATTAGGGAGCTAAAAATTACTTCCCAGGGTCACCTATGAGTACAACATAAAGAACTGGAGATATCCTTACAACCTGGTAAGTGGGGTTGGCGGGGTCCTGGCTGGTCATACGGGACAGGCTTTGCCCTGCTGTTCTAGGGTCTGGGTGTTCAAGAAGAGGAAGCTGGGTGCTTGGTTTACCTGCTATTGTGAGGATTGAACCCAAGGGCTCTAGCATGCAAAAGCCCTTGGGTTCAATCCTCACAATAGCAGGTAAGCCCCAGCATTTCTTCTTTCTGATTGTAAGGAATCCTTTGCCTGCTTTCAAGAACTTTGCACCTTTCGGCCTTCTACTCTGGGCAGAAATTAACTCCCCAATCCCAAAAGGGGATGGTTTACTGTTATCTTATAAGCTTAACTGGGTTCCATTCTTGTCAGTAGCTAACTCAATTAAATATTTAAATATAAAGTATTTGTGTTTAACAATAAGAAAAAAGGTCTTTACCGTCAATCAGGGAATTCTAGGTAATGGTAAGCTGATGGTTTAGATGCGGGTGAGTAGTGAAGTGGAGGGAGGTAGGGCTGTCTCAGAAGAGAAGAGCAATAGAGTAATATCTTCTGGGCCTCCCTGGATACTGCAGCAGCCAAAGAAACCCTGACAAACTTAAAGGTGAGAAGCAAGCAAACCCCTTTTCTGTTCTACTACAAAGTTGCAATGTATCTTTCTGCCATCTGAGTCTGACCTCACACTGTTGTTGGGTACCTTACACTTTGAACCCTCTTACCTTTTTCCCTTTTAGTGTACCTAATTAGCTAGTCAATATATGATGTAATTAAAATATATTTTTAACTTGTTTTATGAAAGCAGACGAAGAATTTTTTGGTAGATTGTGATATATTTTTACAATAATGGTCCTCAAAGGATCAGGCTTTCCAGTGAGCACAACCTTGTACAGTCCCTTCCCCATTAGTTCTGGATCAGCCACGGCATCTGTTTGGCCAGTGGGTCATTAGCAAACATGACACAGGTAAAGACTGAAAATGTGTTTGTGCATTGGGGTTTGCTCTCTTTTTTCCATGCGTGGAAGTTTGAATTCACAGCAAATAGGGTCTCACTAAGTTGCTGAGACTGGCTTTGAACTTGTGATTCTCCTGCTTAACTCTCCTGAGCCACTGGGATTATAGGCATGGGCACACTGATAAGCTTCCCAAATCTTACATCCATAACCCTTCTAAGATTTAGAGGTTTTCAGACCAGTGTTTCTTTAAATAAAATCTGATGAACGGATAAAAGAATGTAGTGTGTGTGTGTTGATCAAAGGGTAAAAAGTTTCAGTTAAACAGGAAAAATAAGCTTCATTGATTGATGCACAGAAATGATGACTATAATAATTACTCATTGTATATTTCAAAATTGCTAAGAGTAGGTTTTAAATGTTTTCACCATAAAAAATGATACATATGCAGGTGAAAAGATTAGTTGGTTATCCTGATTTTATCATTTCATGTTGTGAACATATATAAAAACATACATTGTATCCCATGAATATATACAATAATTATTTGTCAATTAAAAATAATAAAATAAGCATCCCAGGTAAATATTATGCTAATAGAAGTTTGATTGATACTACTTGCGAGTTATTATTTGAATAATAATAATAAGAGTTATTGTAGGTCTTGCCTAGTGGGTATAAATTAGCAAGTGAGGGACATGATCGAATCTGAATGACTCCAGTGAGACCATGAGAGAGAAATGGGTTTTTGAGTAATGAAGAAAGAGTCTCCCAGGATTTATTTTCACTTCTAATAAAAATTTCATAACTTAATAAAATGGACAAAAGGCTTGACAGGCATTTCACAAAAGAAGATATCCAAATAACCAATAAACATATGAAAAGGTGCTCAACCTCATTATGCATTGGAGAAATGCAAATTAAAATGACAGTGAGACATTTATCAGAAAGGCTGAAATTTAAAAGATAGAAAATAGGAAGTATTGATAAAGATATGGTCTACAGTACTCCCTTGTATTGTTGGTCTGCTGGTGAGACTGTTAATTGATACAGCCATTTGGGAAAACTGGTTTGGTTGTATCCACTGAGGATGTACACTTATTCATTCAAAGCTCTGACATTTCTCCTGAGTATATACCCACTGATACTATGATAAACATTAAACTATCTGTGTTGTTGTTGTCTGGCAACAACAACAACAAAAAAACCCAAATCTTGATTTACAGCATTTATTGATTTCCATATAATATGGCCACCACGTATAATTTTAAGGTAAAATCTAACATTGATCACGAAGTAGGAAAAGATATTGCGTTAGTCAGCTTTCTATCACTGTGACAAATGCCTGAGGAAATCAACTTGAAAGGGGTTAAAGTTTATTTTGGAACATAGTTTCAGAGGTTTTAGTCCATGGTCACCTGACCTTGCTTTTGTGCCTGTGGTGTGGCAGTGCATCACATGGGGAAGCAAATGGCCCACCTCCTGGCAGTTGGGAAGTAAAGAGAGAGAGAGGAGGGGCCAGAGTCCCAGTATTCTATTCAAAGACCCCCCCCACAACTCCATTCCCATGACTTACTTCCTCCCACTAAGCCCCAACCCCTAAAGCTTTCACCACCTCCCAGTAGTGCCAAAGGTGGCAACCCAGGCTTTAGCATATGGGACTATGTGGGGTATTTAAGATTCAAACCACAATAGATGTGCACAGTTGGTATTGGTGACATGGTATGAGCTACCTCCATCATACTAATGAGCACAGTATCAGTAGACATATATACATACATATGTAGGTTTTTCACTAAGTAGAATATATATATATATTGTCTTTCTAAAATATCTATATCTTTATCTATCTATCTATCTATATATATATATCTCAAATAGAAGACATATGTGTGTGTGTGTGTGTGTGTGTGTGTCCTGTCTTCTTCTTTGTGTCTACTGTTTCTCAGCTGGGCTGTTCTTTGCAGTCCCATCATACACACACACTCACACATCCACACACCCACACACACATATTCTCTCTCTCTCTCTCTCTCGCCTCGGATCTCATCTTAACTGTCACTTCTTCAATAAAGCTTTCTGTGACAGTCCTATTATTACTTTCTATATCATCTCCTAGTTTATTCCCTTCACAGCATTTATTACCGTTACCACTTTTCTTGCAGACTTGTCTTCCCTGATAGCATATAATCCTTCTTGAAAGCAGGGACCTTCACCCTGCCTATCCTGTATTACCAGAACTTAGTACTGTTCAAAGCAGGTAGTATTGTACAACAGCCCATTTGTTATACAAATTAATGAAGACATGAACGGCTCTAAATTAATTAAATAGAAACTGGGTTTTAGTGGAGACCATAGCAGATGGGATGTTCTTCCTTAGGATAGTTTCCATAGCATAATGTGGATTACATGGATATTCAGTGAGGAGTAATGAGTTCAGCTATTTCTCCTCTAGCATCTCTCCATGACAGGCTTGCCTATGAGCCTTGGCAAGAAGCAGACATACCCCTTTCAGTGGAATGGTTTCTTGACCTTCACAGAGCAAGGCTTCACTCTAACAGCCTCAAATGATTGTCTATTGAAAATAGAGTCCACAGAGGGAGAGAGTCAGATTAAAACACTATGGGCCAGGTTTGCAGCACATGCCTATAATCCCAGTGGCTCAGGAGTCTGAAGCAGGAGGACTGCAAGTTCAAATCCAGCTTCAGAAACTTAGCGAGGTCCTAAGCAACTTAGCCAGACCCTGTCACAACATAAAAAATAAAAAATGGCTGGGGATGTGGCTCAGTTGTTAAGAACCCCCCGGATTTAGTCCCTGGTACCAAACACCAAACAAAAACCACCATGGGATTCTGAGGGGGCTTCTGAAAAGTGGGAGAAAAAATAAAAGAAGAGACTAGAGAAGAAACTCTTACAGAAGAGGTTTCATGGGCCCCTAGTTTACAAGATCCTTCCTTGATTGCTAGAGAGGTAACCCTGAAGGTAGGGTATCTTCTTCATGTGACATTCATTCTTACAGAATACCCTGGAAAACAGAGTGCTCATACTTAAAAGGACACTGCTGTTTAAAGGAACAGTCCATAGCACCACTGCCCCCTGAACCTCGGGTGGCAGTCGACTCATCTGGTCCCTATATGAGTAGGGAAGAAGGGTACACAGAGACATAGCCTGGCTTCTAAGTGAACATGAAAACTCCCAGTCCAATTGTGAGGTTGTAACTGCAATGTGTGAATGGAATATTCTGGAAATCAATTAGCCACAGCTAGGAAGAGTCGTCTTTCTTCGGTGAAGTTTGTTCAGGGCTTTTACTTTATTGGGTTCTTACAACTTGTAATTGAAGATTCAATTTTTAGGGCCTTTGTATTAACATTTTCTCTGCTTAGAACACTTGTCACCCAAGATCTTCAGGCAGCTAGAACTTATTATTCAGTTCTCAACTCAAATGTGATCTCCTTATAGGGGCCTTCCGCAGTGATCCAACTGTAAGGGGCATTCTTGCACTTGCCCCGGCCACTCTCTGTCACACAAATCTGTTGAATGGCCTTCATAACATGTATCACTACATAAAAACAACTATTTTATGTGTTTATACGGTTGTCTCCTTCCACCAGATTGGAAATACTATCAGAGCAGAACTTGGTCACCATCATGACTTTGGTATTTAAAACAATATCTGTCACATTGTAACTGTTCAGCAAATTACCTTCTTCACCATCTAGTATGTACCAGGTGTGATGTGAGACCTGGAGATTTAAGAAGCAATTCAATAATGAAAACTGGTGCAGCCACTTTGGAAAGCAGGCAGTCCTTAAAAAGATTCACACAGAGTTACCCTATGACCCAGGAATTCCACTCCCACAGTCACATCCAAGAGAAATGAAAGTATGTCTACATAAAAGCTTGTGCATCAATCTTTAAAGTGAACTGTTCATCATTTACAAATTCCAGTCAACTGGTGAATGAATAAATACAATACGGTATAGCCATATAATGAAATATCATCTGGTAATAAAAAGAAAAAAGTCCTGATCATACTTGGAAATGAATAAACCTTGAAAACATTATGCTAAGTGAAGAAGTCATTCATAAAGACCACATAGTCTATGATTCCATTCCTGTGAAATGTCCAGAATGGGCACATCTATACACAGAGAAAGTCGATTAGTGATTGCCTAGAGCTAGGGAAGTAGGACCAGAGATGGGAAATGACTGCTAATCAGGTTAGGATTTCCTTTGGGGAAGATAAAAATGTTCTAAAATTGATTACGATGATGGTTGGACACCTGTATGAGGACACTAAAAATCATTCAATTGTATACATTAACTGTGCTTTGTATGTTATATCTCAGTAAAGCTATTTTAAAAAGTCATTCAACTGTGCATAATACCTGAAGCTATTCATTCATTCAATCTTATTCTTCACCTGCTTTGTAATAGGCTCAGTACCAAAAGATACAGAGGGGAACAACTATTGTATTAAAGTGTTATTGGTCTTTATGCCAACTCTCCACCTTATTTCACATCTGGAGAAGAAATTTGAGCATAAGAAATGATGTGTGCTAGAGATTACTATCTGTTCAGTAAAGTACACATTCTCCTTTTCTTGAACACACAACTATATTACATTTCCCAACCTACATTGTATTTGGGTGGACATGTAATTGACTTTTAGCTAATAATTCATGAGGGCAAGTAATATGCTACTTTCTCCAAGACTTCTTTTGTAGAATCCTCCTTGTCTGCCCTGCCTAGGGCCAATTAAATAAAAATGAACATGTGGATCTTGCAAGTCACATATTGAAGACGGCAGAGTAGTTATCATTTTGGGTCCCAGAATGACATATAGAGCAAATCTCCTAAGCCAATCCATGATTGTACTGTTATGTTAGAAGGAAATAAACATCTAATTCTAAGGCAAAATTTAATGTTACCCTATAAAAGACATTTTGGGTATATCAGAAAAATATAAATATTGTAAGTTGTGAGGCCCAACTAGTCTCTTAACAATCTAGGCTTTAAGGTGCATTTTCCTTCAGATACAAAGTGATACTTTTATTAGGTCATGATTAGATTTGGGTTATTGCTCTTATTACTCAACCCTGGTTTGGTTTCTTCTATTCCTTGAGGACTCCTGCTACTTCAGCAACCAGATGCCTGGAGAGACACAGCAGGTTAGAGGGTAGCTATAGTTGAATACAGTGGTGTAGAAAAGTGATGCTAAAACACACAACAAACAAAACAAAACACTGTGGTGTTCACCTCTAAATTAGCAAGAAAACACTGGTGGACTCCTACAAAACTGTTGCTTCCTTCCCCTCCTATGCTCCTCTTCCGGATTTATTTTTTTTTTTCATTCATTCTTCTCTGCTTTAATTTGGTATTTAAAACAATATCTGTCACATTGTAACTGTGATTTCACTCGGTTGATCACACTAGATGAGGAAAGATACTATTTAGGGTGAATTGTAATTCAGGAATTGCAAAACTTCGACATTCATTCAAATAAGCCCATATTAGGAAGGTTGAGTTCTCATGAAAATATTATCAAGCGTTAGAAAAAAATAAGAAAAAAAAGGAGGGAAGAGAAAAAATGAGAGATATAGAGACAGAAGGAAACATAATTGTCCTCATGCCCATTCATTCGTGTGAAAAATTGAAAATCACTTTCAATTTAGAAATCTCTATTTCTGTGTATTTGCAAAAACTCTAATTGCCAGGCCCCAAGTTTTTGCAAACACACAGAAAGAAGAGATGGAGGAATGAAGAAACAAGGGCAACATGCCCTTTCCCATGACAGCAGATATTTAGATCCCTGTCCGAACCTATCAGAGGGCCAAAGGAAGAAGAATATGTTCTAAAGAAGTCTCGCCAGAGCATATGGTACCAAGGTTCTAGCTGCATGCAGAGTGGCTGGGTCCCTGTGCTGCAGACTTTCCAACAACAGCTGAAAATGCAAGAGAATATTGAAACCAACATCACACAATAAAGATGCTCAGAAAGCTGAAATGAGTTTGTTCAGAAAATAGCGAGGACCATGTCTAGCAAGGCCTTGTTGCCATTCTAGTTTGGGCTGTCCAAGGGAAGGTCAGAAAAGGAGTTTGTCACTGGTAAACCATCAGAGTTCTCCAAGAGATGTCAGAAGAGAAAGAAAAAGGAATCCAAAGGAATAGTTTTTGTGGGACATTTTAAAACCATAGTTACCATTGCAAACTGAAATGGTTCATGAAAATGCAATAACTTTCAGTGATAATTTGGAATAACTTAGACTCTTTCCTTGACCAAACTTTAGTGGGGCACCTTTCAACCTTCTTCTCAACTAGATCTTGACCTTTGGGCTTCCTTGTCCATTTTCACAATGCCCACTTTTAATAAAATCCTGCTAAATCAGTTTGAGAAGAATCATCATCCTCTATATCTGAAGACCAATGTTGTGATTTGGATACAAGGGGCCCCCCCAGAAGCTCCAGTTAATGAAAAAATATTAAGGTGAAAACTGATAGGATTGTAACAGCTGTAACCTAATCAGTTCATCCTAGTTTGAATGAACTGACTGGGTGGTAATTGTAGAAAGGTAACTAGAGGAGGTGGGTCACTGTGGGCATGCCCTGGAAGGACTGATTGTTCTTCCTGTAGCCCCCCACCCTACTTCCTGACTCTGCCACGAGCCTTGTAGTTTTTCTCTGCTGGGCCTGTCTCCCACGATATGATGTGCTATGGTATCATGGGCCCAGAGCAAGGGCATCGGCCATTGAAACTAAGGGACCCAAATAAACCTTCCCTCCTTTAAGTTGTTCCTGTCAGGTATTTTGGCCACCACAACATAAAAGCTGACCAAAACAACCCTAGGTATCTGATCATATTCTTTGTTTTCACCCTTGGTATCTCTGATTTTCCTAGGCTGCCTTCAGCAAAAATTCTGTCAAGTTGGTTTAGCCAGAATGCCCCTAATCCCTGAGGTTGGTTCTTTGTAAGTTTTCATCCAGTGACTCCCCCACACACAGACTCCCTGACTATATGGGTTCACCATTGTCCTAATAGTATTTAAAATGGAGCCCAATTTGATACTGAGGTCTTCTTTCCCCTATTGTAACAGTTTCTAAATGAAATTTGTTTTTACCACTGTAACTGTCCTTCAGCTCTAACTTTGTTTTTGTTTTATTTAACATGGAAACTGGCACTCACCTACACCACTGGTGGGGAGGTGAGAAGTACAATCTTTCTGGAGGACAGTTTATTACTATGTTTCAAAAGTTATAAAATAGAAGTAATTCTTAGTGCTTCCAATTCCCAAACTTCATGTTCTTTGGCCCACTCACTATACTTCTGGCAATTTATCCTATATTTAAAAATTAAAGAAATCATGGATTTAGTTGTACATATGTTTGTGGCATAACTCATTAGATGAAAACTTTGACAGGAAAATATTTTATGGAAAAATTTTGAAAGATTTTGGAATTTACGAGGTGTCCTATCTCTCTGTCTCTGCCATTATCTGTGTTTGAGTACTTTTTTTTTTTTTTTGTGGGGTTGGGAGGTACTGGGATTGAATTCAGGGACACTCAACCACTAAGCCACATCCCCAGCCCTATTTTGTATTTTATTTAAAGACAGACTCTGAGTTGTTTAGCACCTCACTATTGCTAAGGCTGGCTTTGAACTCACAATCCTCCTGCCTCAGCTTCCTGAGCCACTGGGATTATAGGCACTGCACCCAGCTTGAGTATACTATTTTAAGATGGAGTTCACCTGAATAAAATGACAATAATTTGGATACTTCATTTCATGGAAATAAAAATTATGTACTAATAGAAAGAAATTATCTCCATGTGAATATTGACCAATTTTTACCAGTTCTGCATCATTTGTAAATTTATTTCCCCACCTTCTTTACCTGACTTTTAACTGTGGGCTGCTTTTGAGGTCTTTTGTAAACTGATTGTGATATCTTTCTGTTTCCTTCATTAATTAAGGAGGTAAATGAAATCTTTGACATACATTCATTTTAAACTTGTATGAAAGTCATGATTTTTATCCTTTAAAAATTTTATTCTTGGGCTGGGGATGTGGCTCAAGCGGTAGCGCGCTCGCCTGCGTGCAGCCCGGGTTCAATCCTCAGCACCACATACAAACAAAGATGTTGTGTCTGCCGAAAACTAAAAAAAAAAAAATAAAAAAATTCTCTCTCTCTCTCTCTCTCTCTCTCTCTCTCTTTAAAAAAAATATTCTTTGATGTTGAGATTGGCTAAATAAATAATGGTATATTCCTATGATAGAGTGCTAATAGACTAAAAGTTGCTTACAAAAGAAAAATTGGATGACATAGAACAAGGCAGTTTACAAAACCATATACACAGTATGAGCTCACTCTGTATAAAAATGGAATTATAAACACAGGCATGTGTAGGAGTACAGGTCCCCAGGCAACCTTGGCTGCACTAGCTCTTACCTCTCTCTCTGGTACTTCTCATGATAACTGTAGAAGAAGCTGAAACAGTGTCCTGTGATATGGAAGAACTGTCCAGAACAGTCCAAGCCTTACCCTATCTTTGTCCTACAAAGATTTGGCTCCGCAACCTGAGTAGCCTCCAACCTGCCACCCTGAGGTATAAAACCTAGAACAAAATACTTTCAGTATCCCTCAGGTTTGGTGCAAAATGGAGGATGGGGAGACAAGACCACATCTACCCTGGGCAGCTTTCCCCAAGCTTGGGAAGGGTTCCTATGAATCATAGGCTTCTTTGATTAATTCCGCCTCTCTGAGTCATAATGTTGTTCTGCCTGACATTCTGAGAGTATTATGTCTCACCAGACTCATATTCTGGCAGCTGGCTTTGTGCAAACCCTCTTGCTAGATGTGGAGGGCTTAGCAGAAACTGGCAAGACATTTGGAATCCTGTGCTGGGATCAGTAATCAGTGCTGTAAGGTTTTCTGCACTGTATGTGTATTTTGTGTGTGTGTGTGTGTGTGTGTGTACACAGAAATTTGATGCATATGTGTATCAGATTCAGCTCTAAAACTATATACATCAGTATTATATGGGGGGCTATTTCTGGGAATGAAAGTTTTGAATTCTACATGCTTGATTGTATTTTCTCAGTTTTCTAAAATAAATTATGCTTATACTAAGAAAATGATTGATAAGCAAGAATACTTTTTATTTTGTAATAATTTGTTCTCAAATTTAAAAACTCAATCCTTCATGCACAGTTAGCCCAGGAAAGTATGCCTATTATCCCCTCATGAGTAGTAACAGGGACTTTTTTCATTCTAAAAAGTGCTTCAATTTGAAAGAAAAAACTTTTATGGTCATTTTACTTCTATAATATAAGCTCCCAAGATCTGAACATTGTCCTGCCTCAGTATATGAAGTAAGCAGTTAAAATAGAATACCTTTGAACAATGTCATAATGCTCCAGTTCAAACTGTGAAATTTTTTTCTAACCTAGAAAAAACAGTCTCATAAAAATAGAGCATGTTTGCATTCATAGATTGCATGATTGAAGTCAAGCAGATTTAATTGTCTGAATGAATAAAGAAAATGATTCCACCATTTATTAATGTTTACATTTGCCACAGGACTGAGAGTCTCTAAGTCCACTGAATAGTTCACAGGGGAAAGCATTCCACAAGGAGGGTATCTATGATATAAGAATTGCTCATAATACAAGTAAATTTTCTTCCTACTGTAAATTTTTCATAACTGCAAAAAAAAAAAAAAAAGACTTTTGGACCAAGAAGATGTCTTTGATTTAAAGCAGCATTTATCTTGTCTGCAAGTTTATTAGAGGAATGCCTTTACAAATCCACTGGCAGCCAGGTCTTGGGCTCTCCCAGTGGGGAACCAGCTGTTTCAGAAAGTGGGCTTTTCAAATGTAAAGCAGGATTTTTTCTGCCTTCTTCCCTCTGAAAGTGGACAACTTAAAGTCTTAAAAATTCAAGACTGAATTGTTATAAGGGCTGAGTACAGTTTGGGCCTCAGGCCACGGTCTTTATTCAGGCCAAAGCCTCAGGAGGCAAGAGATCGATTGTTACAAGCTCCAAGTTCTGTATTTTCCAAAATCCTCTTTCATCCTGTTACTATTTTCCTGGAATCAGATAGGGAAACTTTTACTTCACAGAGATAGTAGAATTGGTCTGATCCTCTGTATTTTCTAAGTTAGTGGAGAAAAAAATAACTTCATAATAAGGTAAAACTTCATTTTATCCAAGTATTTTACAATAAAGGCAGCACAAAAACTCATTGAGTTTCTTAAAAGAAAAATTCTAACATTACTAGTTTCTCACATTATGTAGTTTCTACACATGGAGAGTGTCAAAGATAAGTCTTGAGTAATCTAAAGACAAAAAAAACCAAACAAACAGGAAAACAGGCAGGCAGGCTGGGAAGAAAAGTGGGGAGGGGAGAAAAATAAAGAAAGATAAGAGAGAGGTAGAATGGAGGGAGGTATGAGAGAGAGTGAGAGATTGAGATAGGAGAGGAGATAGCTCCTTCCTCTGGCCTCAGACAGGCTAACTAAATCTGCAAATGTACATTCTCTGTCTCTTTGAAAGATCTGCTTACCTTTAGAGATTTTGAAGATGGAACTTTTGAAACAATAAGATTCTTCAATCTTCCGCTGGCTTTGAATAAAACCTATTTTCCTACCAATTTGACAGTGAATGCACACTATAGCCCAATATCTTCTTCCCCAGGCAGAACGGGTGTCAAAGGGTAACAATTCCATGTGTAAGTGAGAATACATAGTATTTTTCTTTGTCTGGCTTATGAATAACATTCCATTGTGTGTAACTACAGCAGGGACTTTGAAGCTACTTTTGCTGAAAAAATGCTGACTCTTCACTTGATTTTACAGATGGTCAGTGGATAACTGAAAGCAGAATCAAAGCTAAGCATCTCTACCTCCATTTTGTACCGGTCTCCTTTGCTACCTTAAATCTTGTGCCAGATTCCTGCTCAACTCTGTACACAGACCTGTTATTCACTTAAGAAGTGTCTGTCTAAACCGGTAGTACATGGTTGATTATCCGAAATTCACCTTACCTTTCTTGTCCCACTTCAAGACTGAAGACACCAAGATAAGAGTAAGATATTTTCATAATTCTCAGAAGCCTCACTGGCAGATCACTTCAGGATAGGTCTGTTCCTCAAGGGGAAGCCATTGCTCCATGAGAAGAAC
Organism: Marmota marmota marmota; assembly: GCF_001458135.2. Lineage (NCBI taxonomy): Eukaryota > Metazoa > Chordata > Mammalia > Rodentia > Sciuridae > Marmota > Marmota marmota. The sequence goes on along the minus strand of NW_025999842.1, from coordinate 36,337,660 downwards.
CAAGGCTACCCACTAAGCAGAAATAATCATGTTGGGAGCTGAATTGCCTCCTCTAGTGGCTCCCAGATCCGGCAGGACCCTGCAGACCACGACCTGAAATAATGGCCTACTAGACCAGAGTTTGACCAAGAATGCTTACCTGTGTTCTCCCCCTACCTCACCCCCTTCACTATTTTTGATCCTTTCCCTATATAAACTTGAAGCTCTTTTTAAACCAGAAGACCTGGTGTGGTTTGGGATTAGGACACTAAATTGCTCTGCCTCCCAGTGTGGTTCCTGTGAATAATAAATTAGTAAATTCCTTTCCTATTTTGCTATTACTTTTCCCATCTGATTTATGGAGTGATTGGAGCTGGTCTTTGGGGACATCTAATTTTGGACAGAATAGATAAATGGTGCTGGGAAAACTGAAAATCTACATGCAAAAGAATAAAGTGAGACCTTTATCTTACATCACATGAAAAAATCAATTCAAAATGGATTAAAGAACTAACTATAAGACCAGAAACAATAAAATGCTTAGAAGAAAATCTAGAGGAAAATCTCCTTGATGTTGGCCTTGGCAATGATGTTCTAGATATCATACATACATTCAGACAACAAAAGGAAAAATAAACACGTTGGACAAGAATACCAAACTGAAAAACTTCTGCACAGCAAACAAAACAATCAACAAAATGAAAAGGCAGCCTATAGATTGCAGAAAATATTTGTGAGCCACATATTTGCTCAGGAGGTGATATCCAAAATACAAAAGAAACTCATATAACTCAAGAGCAAAATAAAGAACCTGATTTAAAAATGCACAAAGGACCTGATTACACATTTCTCCAATAAGACACAGAAAATAGCCAATAGATCTATGGAAAAGGTGCTCAATGTCACTAATCATTAGGGAAATGCAAATGAAAACCACAGGGGATATCAGGTCACACCCCCTGTTAGGGCAGCTATTACCAAAACCAAACCAAACAACAGGACCAACAACAACAACAAAAAAAACAGGTTGACCAGGGTGTGGAGAAAAGAGAACACTGTATACTGTTATGAATATCGATTGGTAAAGCTATTATAGAGTTTCCTGAAAAAATTAAGAATAAAACTACTGTATCATTTATCCAGGAATGAAATTAGCACTCATAGAGGTATCCTCATGCCCATGTTCATCATGACACTATCCACAACAGCCAAGATATGGAAAAAACTCTCCATCACCAGATGAATTGACAAAAAAGCTATACATATTTTTTCTTTATACACACACACACACACACACTATATATATATATATATATATATATATATATATATATACACACACACACACACACACACACATATATACATATATATATACATATATATGTATATCTATATATATGTATATATATATACTTATATATATGCTTTTATATATCACTTTGTGTATATATAACACTTTATAGATATTAATATATAAAAGTAAATATATTATATGGAATATGCTTTCTATGTATATATAATATTATTCAGCCTTAAAAAAGAAAACTTTCTTTTTTACATGCCACTGAGTTATCAATGCTCCTAGAAGCTTAATGGATTTCAACCAGAACTACAGATTTTCTTGTAACTGTGATTTTCTTTGGCTGAACTTTAGTAAATGAAGACAGCCTAGAAGACGATAAAAACAACTAACGTAAAGCAAATTTTCTGAGAATCAGAAATGCAGTCCCCGGGAAAGATTTAAACATTTTTTTCAGGAACCTGCAGCAGCCGACCTCCCCCTGAATCTGTGAGTCTGTGTCAAGTTCTAAGTGATAGTGTGGCATTATAGCTCAAGTTAAGGATAGCTACACATAATGAAGCAATCAGACTTAGAATTAAGTTCTTTAGTAAGAGCTGATTGCTCAATGACTTGACAGAATGTGAATTAAATACATTGTATAGTGGTCGCAGAGCAACTGGGAAATAGGAATTTATCCTGTTATTCTTGAAACAACTGTGTGACAGGGGCCAGAGACAGTGAATGGCCCAAGTCCCATCTTCCCCATGCAGAGCTAGCAAATGATTTATATGCTAGGAGAAAGTTTCTCCTTTGCCTGTAACAAAGACTATTTTTAACTTTCAGTTGAGAAAATTCTGTTTTCTGGCTTGGGCACCTTTTAGATTAATATGCTTCCTAAAATTGAAATGACTCATTAAAATCTGTACTTTGTGTGGGCCGGAGGCTTGGTTCACACATTTCCCAGAGAGCTGTTTCATCTGGAAGCTTCTGGAGAAGTCCCTCCAGCCACCCACGCACAGGATAACCAGGGGAAACCTGATTAAGAGGCTGTCAAGGAAAAAGCCAAAACAGAGCAAAGTGTAAACTCCGTTATCACTGAAGAAAGCCTGTGACCAAAAGGTGAAATAGTGCAGGATAAAAACTTCTTTTTGTTGTTATTTATTTTTCACTTATATGCTTAGAAAACTGCTTTCATGAGTTGGTTACAGGTCTCTCTCTCTTTTTTTTTCCTGCTATTTGGGGGATGGGAGTTTGACATTAATTGGAACACTTGTCAGTCTCAGCCAAGTTGGTGAGGGAGAAAGAGATGGAAATAAAAACATGTTCTCAAAACGTGAGTGCTCCATTTGACAGAAAAGCAATTTCAGCATTGGCATTTCAGGGAGACAAAGAAGGGAGAAGAGAGGTAACATTCTCGTGCCTGCCTTGTGCAGGATGTTGTTACATAAATTATCACATTTCACAGATTTTGACTCTGTGACAGGGAGCAGAGGGTAGTCAACAAACCCCAACTTGTGCACATCAGAAGAAAATGAGATCTTTCCAGAAAGCGGCTGGTTGAGATAGAAAAGAGAGAGAGAGGGAGAGAACCAGGCATGAATAATGAGATTGATATGGGAAAAGAGGGGAATCTCAGGAATGAGAGTCTATAGAAAATTTCTGTCCACACCAGCTTTAGAAGATAACCCAAAGCCCTGGGAAGCTGGCTGTGGTTCAAGTTGTCTAGGAAACTTATCATAAGTCCTTAGCAGTTCACCAGACAGGAAAAGCTGTATATTTATTTAGGTCATGGGGAGCCTTTTCCAGATTCACCAGTTCCCTAGGGATGGATCATTTGGACAACATGGGATGCTATTCTGACCTCCTTTTCTATCGATAGCACCTTGCTTGATATCTAACAAGTCAAAGCAGCTGAGTAAATGCTTATTAGTGTTATGAGTGGTGAGCCAATATGTATTATTTGAAACTTGAGCAGACTCATCCCCAGTAAATTTAGTCAGACAAAAGAAATATTCTTAGGAATAGTTTTTAAAGAAAAAAATCTGGAGATTGGGGGAGTAGGGGACCAATGAGTTACATGGTACAAAAGGAGGCAGTGCTTCTACAGTGCAGATACCACACTGTATGATGGACATTATTATCCAAAGTACATGTATGGAGACACGAATAGTGTGAATACACCTTGTATACAACCAGAGAAATGAAAAATTGTGCTCTGTATGTGTAATAAGAATTGTAATGCATTCCTCTATCACACATAAATTTTAAAAAATCTGTCCTTTTATCATCACATTCTCTTATCAATTGTAGAATATAGCTGAGTCTAAGAGTTCACCTTACTCCAATCTGTATCTTGAATACCTAAAGTAATATCTGATACTTTGTACATGTTAACAACTAAAGGCTTCCCAAAAAGTTCTTTTTCAAAACACTGAATTTGCTTCCTACTTTGATTAGTAGCTTTACTCAACATACAAAAGGTAAGGACAAAGACACAAATGGTGTAAATATACTTTGTATAAAAGCAGAGCAATGAAAAATTGTGCTCTACATGTAATATGAATTGTAATGCATTCAGTTGTCATATATAACAAATTAGAATAAAAATTAAAAGAAAAAAAGATAAAGGAGCCCGAAGCAATGCACATTTTGGTCCCCTGGAACTAAGCTCTTGAGAAACTCCTTGGATTTAAGTAAGAAGACCTATTGTAATTATATGTGGTGCTCACCTTGATTAGAAAGTGAACTTTCTGTGCCAGACACAGTGCTCAATGTGGGGGTACAATGGAACCACAGACAGGGTATGCATAGGCACGCACATATGCACAAGGAGAGGAGATAACTCTGCACACAGTGATCCAGGGAGCTGAGGTAGTTATGTGAGTATGTCCCCTGGCTGGAGGCCACTGAAGGCAAAAATTACTCTGCTTGTCTGTGCATACTGCATGTATCTATCAGGATAAAGTCATGCAAACAAATCAAATTCTTTTTTCATGGGAGCAGACTTGAATAAAAATAAGATGTTATGGTTTTGGGAGGGGATGTGAATCCATTCACTCTAGACATATGTATCAATTTCTAATATGTGACGGACACTGTATCTATTGTATGGAACAAAAGAGACCCAATCCTTGACACCACAGAAATTAAAACACATGAATTTAGACCGGGGTTCACAAACTCAAGTGCTTACTCGGTAAGAACCAAATAGAGACAGTGTCCACCTGAAGGGGGCCTGCTTTGCCTAGGGGTGAGCAACAGCTTTCTTCTTGGGATTGCTGCTGTCAGTCACATAGACCCACAGTTGCCAACTTGATTTTTCAATAAAATCTGGAAATCCATATTTTTAAGAAAAATGCCCTGAACTAAAAACTGTTGCCAACTGATTAAAATTTTTATAAACATTGTGTGGGTCAAACACAACACCATCTGCAGTCCAGATTTGGCCTGTAGCCTGCCAGTTCGCCACTTGTGTATTAAATGATTTTAATAAATCATTATGATAAAATAAATAGAGTACTACCTGAAGCCATAAAGGGGGCCCTATACTAGTCGAGAAAAGGTTCTCCAAAGAAAGCACTTTCACATAAACATTACTGTATGGATAAGGAGAGTGCTACTCATATGGTTTGATTCTGTTTTCCTGCTGATTTTGTGGCTAGAGAGTGTTTTGAGACTATTTTCCTCTCCCTGTATGTTCCCTTTTCCTACCCTTATTCAAGCTGGTGCTGAGCTTCTGTTTTATTGCCTCAGGGGAAATGGGGCAGGGCCAGAGCAGAATTAGCCTGCAAATCTTTCTGGCTTTTATTTTCCCCACACCTAAAATCTTAGAAGTAATTTGCAGAAGAGGTAAAAGAGGAGGATTTACCAGGATAGGCAATCTTGTAAAACCAAGGGACAAAGTAGCACTTACCTTCTACCCCAGGCAAGAAATTCTTCCCAGACTCCTCCCCAATATAGGAGAAGAAAAAGGAGAAATTTAATGGTGTGGGAGTAGGGAGGATCCTGGCTCTCTGCCTGTTGCTAATATTACCATTGGTTCATTGCTAATATTACCATTGGTCTGCAGGCAGCTTTAAAAATATATCTTGTACCCCAAGCAAGGCATCAGAAGCATCTGGACAAGGGGCCAGGCAGAGAACATAACAGGTGACCTAGTGGTGACTAAACCTCCTGGTTGTCAGTGCCCATGACTGATAGCCACAGAATCTTTGCCCCATCCCTGATGTGGGAAAAGATCACATGAGGAGGGAAGGGAAGGGAGGAGGGAAGGGAAGGGAGGAGGGAAGGGAAGAGAGAGTCCCTGGTGTGACCAAGGTGAAACATTCCTCCCCTCTCAAGAGTGGCCAAAGTTAGAAAAAGTTGAATTGCTGAAAATATGAAGATGGGTTATTTCCTCCACATCTAAGGATGTGGCTTTAAATTCAAACCCATGATGGTTTTTACTTAGGGACATCACACACTCAAGTGTCCATGCTTTCATGTAAAGTCCTTCCAGAACACTTTTTTCTTTTTAATACAGGTACACAGGGCACATGTTGTTCTTTTCTGCTACTAATTTTATGCCCTAACCTTGAAAGACTTCAAAAAGCTCCTGCTGCACCCCTCCCTAGATACTGGGGTGCAGATGCTCTGGTTCTTTAGAGCATCAGCAGGGAGAAGCAGGAGGCATGGAGCTGGGATATTTGTGGCTTACTGACAGTCTCTGGTAGCTACAGAAAGAAGGCTTTATTGGGTGTGTTATTCCCCTTAACAAAGGACCTGGGAGAGTCTATGGTGCAGTGGAGCTTGGAAACCCCTTGGACTGGCCTTCTGGGAATCCTGTATATGCCAGGGCCAGGTATTCCATTATCTAGAAACACTTTTGAGAGTCTTTCTCTGAATAATTATTTTAGGATGTGTGCTCAACACAGCACTGTCGTAGGCTAACCAGGCTGAGTCATCCTATATCCACTGTGGGGAGATGCTCTTGAATACGCTGTGTTGCAGGTTGTGCTCTGCATCTCATCAAGGAAAACATCACATTCTAGAAAATAGTTAGAAATGTCTAATTTTCTAAAGCACTCTGAAGAATCTGGACCAGTACTTAGGGTAAGCTGTGTTCTGGTCCACTACCAATTGAACAAAATTCTTTGCTGATAGATCCACTGTTCAAGACAGAGGAGATGGAGTCAAATTTTCTGATTCCCAAAACAAAAGACTAGGGAAATGACTGAAAGATCTAAAATTAGAAAATATCTGTATCTTGCTTAGAAAGAGGAATTAAAATAAATTGTTTAAGCGCACACATGCACACACACACACAAACAAACAGAAATTATGGCAGGGAGAAGGATGGGTTTGTAATAATTTGCAACATATATCTGCTAATGTTAATTGCAGGGTCAGTTTAGATTTTAGATCTACTGAGCTGTACCTGATGACAGTATCTCTAGTTAGGTTGGATTTTCTTGAAACTATCTTGGCATTCTAGGTAATAAGAGCTTTCTGGGAGGTTCATGCTCTGCATTCCAAGGATATAATATGAAAAGGCTGTTTCTTGATGGCCACTGTTGAGTATTGATCTTTACTCTTGGTGTTGTCACTTCATGGGTTCTATGCAATTTCTAAGAAGTCATTTCTTCCTCTTCTATGCATGTCTTAGCACAGTAGAAGTTTTGCTCTGACACCTTTACCCTTTGTCATCAATAATGGCTCTGAACCATCCAGGTGGAATTCACCTTTAACCTTAACTTTGAAGAGCAGAATTTTAACTTAAATTGTGACTGCAAAATACAGACCTACTATCCAACCATTTTTTATCTGTCATGAGTTTCAAAACCACCTAGTAAGCCTCAGAAAATAATTCACTGCTGGTGGTATTTCAAGACATTTGGAGGTACCATGATGGATGACAGCAATCTGAGCCATACAGTTTTTTTTTTTTTTGAAAACAGATTTTTGAAAGAGGTGCTTAACATTTTTAAGTAAGACTAAAGAGAAATCCAGGGTGTACCTTTCTAAAAAAACAATAATTGGCTTTGATTTATTCATTTGAAGAGAGGAATCATGAGACCTCCTTAAGTTTTACTACAATAGTCTTTAAGGATTAAATTTGTTTATGAAAATGTACCATCAAGGTTATTTCACATTATATGTCTCTGGTCAATCTATGAAACTATAATTGTGTTACAAATGTTTTTGCACATATTACATATTGTGTGTGTGTATGTGTGTGTGTGTGTGTGTGTGTGTGTGTGTGAGAGAGAGAGAGAGAGAGAGAGAGAGAGAGAGAGAGAAGAAAACGTGAAAACAATAATGCCATTTTGTAAAAATGAATAATATAGCACCCTTACATCCATTCCTCTTGATTATATTTAAATTGCTTTTTCATGCTTGGGTTTATTAATGCCTTGGGTTTATTCTGTATTCTATTAAATTTCTTAAGCCTAAAGAAAGAATAAGCAAGAAGATAATAAAGGATAAGTGGAAAAAGAAATGAATTATAAAATAAAGACATAATAGGAAGCATCATCCCAGTCAAAGGTAATTTCTTTAAAAAACAAAATTAACAAGCACATTTTATAGTAGTTCTTGATCTATCAATTATTGAGTCACTTAAAAATCTCCCACTTTAATGTGCTAATTTTATTTGATCTATTTTAAAACTATATTACTAGGTACTTATAGATTTAGGATTAACTTCTGATTAACTAAACCTTTACTTTATAGGTAGTAAATCTTCCCATTACTAATATTTTTGTCTTAAGTATTTTTTGCAGCTCTATCTATAGTAGCTATATTTTTGTTTAGTACTTCTCCAAGTTATCTTTTTTCCATTTTAAAAATCCTTTCATTTTACGTGTATCTTTTGTAATTATCATATAGCTAGAATTTTAAAAAAATTTATTCCAATGACTCACTTTTTAAATGGAAAAGTGTATGAATTTATATTGACTGTGATTCCCAATATATTTCTAATTTTTGCCCTTTTTTGGACTTTTTATTTGTCTAATGTATCATTTCTTCTCCTTGCTACACATTTTTCCTTCTTTTATATTTATCATTCTTTCCTCTTATAGTTTTTTTTTTTTTTTGTACCAGGGATTGAATTCAGGGGCACTCAATCACTGAGCCACATCCCCAGCTCTATTTTGTATTTTATTTAGAGACAGGGTCTCACTGAGTTTCTTAGCACATCTCTTTTGCTGAGACTGGCTTTGGACTTGCAATCCTCCTGTCTCAACCTCCCTAGCTGCTGGGATTACAGGTTTGCAAGCCACCTTGCCTGTGTCTCTAATAGGTTTTAAACTATGTGTTTTCTCAGTTCTTTTAGTTTCTTACTTAAGAAATGTTAACATTCCAGTATCTACAGAAAATTTTGCTCTCCTCAACATCGATTCAAGGAGGACCTTGGAACATTTTAATCCAAGCCATTACTTCTGATTTATATACTATTGTTGCCTGTAGCTTAAATTTTGTTTTCAAATTATCACAAGTCATTATCCTCTACTGAATATTAATATAGATTTGCCTTCAGGTCTACCATATTCTTTACTTACCATTCCTTTTTCATCCTTAGACCTTACTAAAATCATTTGTATTTATTTGAAGGACACTCTTTGAAAACTCTAGTTTTCCCTTACTGAAAGTCTATTAGTAGAGTCACTCTATTCTAATTTGTCAGTAAATATCTTCAGTATATTTTCTCTTGAAAAGGATAATTGTCATATAGGTAACTTAGGTTTTGTTGGTACTATTACACTACTTTTTGGATATAATTGTGCTCACTAGTTATCTTTCTTTGTGGGTGGTCTTCATCTATTGTTGTATTTTTGCTCTTTCCTTTGGGGGTTCTGTAGTTTTATTACGATGTGTTCAGGTGTGGTTTTATTTTTGTTATCTTGCATGGTACTCACTAGACTTTCAGAACCTGGGAATTTGGGCCTTTTATTAATTCTGGAAATCTTGTTGCCATTTTCTCTTCAGTGCCTCTCTCCCTTTTCCTATGTAGTCTCTTTTCAGAATCTGAGTTCATGGTACACATTCTCACTCTTCATGATGATGAACTTCTGTTTCATATTTTCATCTTCTTGTGCTACATACTAAATCAATTCATAAGAAATAAATTTCATTTTACTAATTCTCTCTGCAGTGGAATCATATCTGTTGATTAATCTCCACATCACTCTCTATATCTAATTATCACATTTTTTATTTGTAGAGATCCTATTTGTTTTGGGGTTGCTCATTTGTTTTTAAAATATATGTACTTTAAATTCTTCTTTGGCAATCTAAAATCTTTGTAGGTCTGCTTCTATAGCATTTTATTATGCTAGATTTTACTCATGGTGTTCCACAGTTTGTTTAACATTAAAAAATAATAGCTTAGTTGATATTCCTAAGAACTTGATCTATGAGATTTTATTTTAAAATGCATTCCTCTAGAGGATCTGTAATTGTTTATGCCAAATACCTAGGGAAACTACCAGTCTGAGACAACTTAAAATTAAATTTTAGCCTCAGTCTTCAGAATTTATATAAATAATATGATTTCAGGCCCCCTATATGCATACATGTGAATTTATGGTCAGAAATTCTCAGGGCAGATTTTTTTTTTCTATTGATTCTGCTCTAACCAAATCAAAGTTCAGACAGGCACATGTCCCCATCTCCTTTCCTATGTGACAGACTTCATTCTAGTTCATCCACTGAGAGGACTTCCATTGGCATCTCTGGATTTACTCTAGGTCTTTGGTTCTATATTCCATATATATTGTGTTCTGGGCTTTTCCTTCTGAATGCCATATTGGTGAATGCTAAATCCCAGGTTCTAGACCACCAGGAACAGCTACACATAATTTAAGGTAAACCATATCAGGGCAAGTTGCTGCCTACAGCTTGTATCTGGTCTCCACTAATTGCCATACTATGTTTATGAAGTAGTTGTGCATTAAAAGGGGCCTTAAAAACATTTTCCCCACAATCTTATGAATACTGTGCTAGGCAGGGCATCTCAGAACATATATGCTATATTATAAACAATAGCACCAAAAGTTAGAATTCTGTGATGACTAATTTTACATCTCAACTTGACCAGGATAAGAGATCCCAGATACTTAGCAAAATATTATTTATGAATGTGTCTATCAGGGTGTTTCTGGAAGACAACACTTGAATTGGTAGACTAAGTAAAGTAGATTGACTATCAACATGGTTGGGCACCACCCAAGGAGTTAACGACCCAGATAGAACAAAAAGGTAGAAGAAGGGTGAGTTCACTTTTTCTCTCTTCTAGAACTAGGGCATCCATCTTTTCCCACCCTTGTACATTGGGCCTCCTAGTTTTCAGGTCTTTGGAATCTGTCACTTATATCAAGAACTCCTCTTTTTCTTGTTCTCAGGCTTTTATATCTAGACTGAATTATATCACAAAATTTTCTAGTTATCCAGTTTGCAGATGGTATATCATGGGACTTCTCAGCCTCCATAATCATGTGAGCCAATTCCTCCTTCTACATTTATAATCTCTTATTGGTTCTGTTTCTCTGGAAAACTGTGACAAATATAGAAGATAAACATAGCCAAGCTTCTGTCCCCAAATCTCCTTAGGCAACCATGGCTCCAATCAGCTTTTGCTTTGTCCCCAGATTTAACTAAGAAAAATGATTAATCTTTATCAAGAAAATAGACAAATAAACTTAGATATGTGTCATCTGCATTGAAAAGTCTTCATTAATTTTTAAAAATGTGGACATAGACTTTTTATTGTGACTCCCCATAAAAAATATCCTTAAAGAGAATATTGAAAATCATTTTGCTATTATCTAAGTTCGTTTCTAGAGACTGAGTAGCAAAACCTCCCTGGGTAAATCTGATTGCATGTCAGTCATAGACCTGGGTTTTTAGTGGACAAATCTACTCTCAGAGGTACTAAAATATCCTGAAAAAAAGATAAGAGAGTTATCTTTGGGATAAATCTTACATCTGTCCGGAAACTGTCTGGGTTTCTTTATAGATGCTGTCAATCTTCTTTAGTTGACTGTGGTTAGGAGCAGGGTCTTCCCTGAGGCTCAGTAAAGGGAGTGTTCTCCATACTCAAGGTTCAGTGGAATAAAAAAGGTGCCTAGGTTTTATTCACATTATTCTTTTTAACCTACTTGTGATTTCCACACCCTTAAAAGCAAATAATAAGTAGTAGTTCTCATTAGAAAGATAAAATATGTCATATATTTTCTCTCATATGCTGAAGTTAGAGAGAAAAAATGGAAAAGAAAGGTTGGGGCAGATTTCATGAAAATCAAAGGGAGATCAGTAGAGGAAAGGGACCAAGGGTTGGGAGGTGGGAAATGCTGGGATGTGATACTGGCCAAATTATATTGTTATATTGTGTTCATATATGAATACCTAAGTACAAATCCCATCATTATGTACAAATATACAAATAAAATGTGGAAAAAAGATTAAATGTGCTAAAATTCACTTTTAATGTTAATAATATCATTAACCAAAAATTTTTTTATAAATAGGATGGTCAGCTGAATTGAATACAAAAATAAAAGCATATAAAAACTGTTTAAAAAGCAGCTGTAGGAACACAAGGTCTTCCCACACACATGGGCAAATAGCTGTGCCCTAAAAACAAGGCACTTTAACAAGAAAGGTATGGAGGAGGATGTAAGAACTACATTCTAGGTGGAGAAAAGGAAGGTAAGGGAGGCAGAAGAATTGGCATCTTTCAGGGAATGGTCAAAAATGCAAATCACCAAGCCCCAGGTTGTGTCCATATTTAGGGATATAGACATCCTAGGAGTCCAAACCAAAGGAATAGGGAATAGTGGTGGGAATGTAGCTGTGCTTTCCTGTTGCGGATACTTGAGTAGCAAGATTGGGAAAGTTGCTGTAATAGGAGAACATTTAACCTCACAAAAGTGAGCATGAAATAATTCATCATCTACTTCACCAAAAGGATGTTTATTAATGTGTGAGACAGGAAGCAAAGAAGCAAAGAGGAAAGGCAAATGTATTTACAGGCAGCACCTTATCCAGACATTTCCTTCTTTCCAAAGATCAGTGCAAACTATATAATGGAGGTTCCCTCACATTAAGACAAGGACGAAAAATGCTATGTCAGCAGACATCATTTTCAGAGTTAATAGTAGAGTCCAAAGGGACTTGAAACCTCTAGTGACAAACTAAAAAAATAAAATAATAATAACAATCACTACCTAGAATAATGGAATTAGACTGAGGATTCTGCTTAAATTATGAATATTAGCTATTAAAAAAGACTAATTAATCTCTGCAATTTGTAACCATCTGTCACAGATCAGTGGTAAGAGTTTAGGGGAAAATAAGAGACTGGACTAGAATAGAACAGAAATTAACCCTTGTTCAAGGTTCTGATATGTTCTGATACATTCTCTCCTATACTTGAAATTCTTTCTGTTTTTTAAAATTTTCTTTGAGATGGGGTTTTGTGATCCTCCTACCTTAGCCTCCTCAGTATCTGGGATTACAGGCATATGCCACCACACCTTGCCACAGGAAATTCTTAAAGAAATTCAAGCCATCCTTTTAATTTTAAGTGTGTATTCACAAGAACTATTCCATGGAGCAGGAAGGGAATTCCTCAACTGTAGGGTAAATGAATGGGATTGTGACCTTTACTTTCTTGACAATTCAAGTAAGTTTTGATTTAGTAGAAGGAATACAAAATAAAAATTGCCTAAGATAGCAAAAGGATAGGGAGACTTGCTCAGAAAAGGCGAAGTACTGTCAGTTATAATATATTTAACAGTATCTAATTTAGAGTCTCACATTTTTAGAGTGTGTGAAGAGATCAAAGAGAGTCTGGAGGTATGCAAGGAAAGCTCTGAGAGGCATAGTAAATAGGACCCATTGAGAAAGCTTTTTAAAAAAAATGTGCAGTGTCCTTAAAGACGGAAAGGTTTTGGTGATTTTGTGTGACTTAAGGTGACTTTGAGGCATGCAAAAAATTACTAGAAAAAAGTGAGTTTATAATGTCATGGAAGGAATTCTGATCAGGTATCAGAAAAAATAACTTTTAACAAGCTAATAGATAATAGAATTAGCTGCTTGGGAAAATGCTTTCCTACAATGAAGAGAAAGAAATATGTAAGAAAATCAATCATTTTTTCATTTGGGATTATTTAGGTGCAATGAATTGTGCCTGAAAAAAAAAAGCAAGTGAAAGTTTAAATTGTATAAATAAGAATGTAACATTAGAAAGAGCAAAGAGGGAAGTGATCAGTCTCCTCCCACTCCTAATCTCTGACTGTAATAGAGAAGCGGGAGCTTCTCTCTTAAAGGCTTTGACTAGATGGAAAACATGGAGAGGACAGCAATAATAATCGAAAGTAGATGACTTCTGAAGGACTGGTGATGTTTAGCTTTTTTTTGTTTTTTAAAAAAAGTGTGCATGAAGTTTACCTTCAAATATTTCAGTGCCCATCTTGTAAAAAAGTAATTTAATATTTCAGAATCCCATAGAAATAGACTTAGGATGTTGGACATCAGCTACCAGGAAAGACGTACAAGGAAGAAATTTAATGGTCAGAGCTACTGAAAGATGAGATGCATCTCTTTGGAATATGTGAGTTCAAAATATTTAAGGTTACTCTGAGATTTGAGGCTGGGTGTTGTAGAAATGGAGATTAAACAGTTGGAGTAGGTGACTCTTAAAGTCTTCACAAGTCTGCCCACCTACACCATTTTTTTTTTTTCACTCTTGAATTAGTCACAGTATAAGCAAGAAAATTATCTCCCACCTCTGGTTCTGTCTGAAATTAGATTAGCAAACTGGGATGATATAGTGACAACAGATAGTTTCTCAAACAGAGCTTCTGAAATGCTTGATCAAAATAAGGCTCCTCTGCTGACCTTTCAGGTATAACTTGCCACCTGCTGCCTCAAGATGCTGCTGTGAATACACACTGAACATGTTAATTCTTAAAACTACTGACAATATTTGTAGTCAGTGTGCACATGTATGCCTCTTATGATGGTGGTTGTGATGATCAATCGGGCTGGTTAATGTAACTAAGATTGAAAACACCTGAGACATGACATGATGTTTATAGAACATCAGATACCAAATGAAACTTGGTATCAGGAAACCACATAAAACTTTTTGCCATCTTTTATAAACCAATTAATTATCCTAGCACCACTGTGATATGTTAATGAGCATATTTTACTCTTTCTGATGCTTTTCTCTGAGTTAGAAAGAAATAGAAATGCTAAATCTTCATATTTAAAAAATTGAATTTCTTATTGTGATTGCCAGTTACGATTTTTCCTTAACAGAGAAGGAATGAAGAGTAATCTCACTATGACTTTTCACATCCCTCGTCTGAGAAATGAGGTCAAGGAAAGTGGATCTTTCCTCTCGTTTCTAATTTGCCAATTCAAATCTGTAGGAAGTGAGAAATGGTGCCTTTGCTTCATTCTCTACATTTCTTTAATCATTTAATTTTTAAATAAGGCCATTATTTTATAGTAAAAATGAATTGTAAATTAAACATTTAGCTGGATGCAGTGTCACATGCCTGCAGTGCCAGCTACTCAGGAGGTTGAGGTAGGAAGATGGCAAATTGGAGTGCGGCCTGGACAACTGTCTCAAAGTAAAATGAAAAAGAAGGGGGTGGGACTGGGGATCTAGAGCAGAGGTAGAATAGTTGCCCAGGAGACACAAAGCCCTGGGTTCAATCCCTAGCTACAAAAATAAACAAGCGGGGCTGGGGATGTGGCTCAAGCGGTGGCACGCTTGCCTGGCATGCGCAGGGTGCTGGGTTCGATCCTCAGCACCACATACAAATAAAATAAAGATTGTTGTGTCCACCGAAAACTAAAAAATAAATATTAAAAATTCTCTCTCTCTCTCTCTCTCTCTTTAAAAAAACAAAAACAAAAACAAAAACAAAAACAAAACAAAAATAAACAAGCAAATCACCCAACCACAATTCACATGGAAAAAATAGTGTTTTTTGGGGAAAGATCAAATCACATAGGCAGTTGGGTGTTGTGTGTCAAAACTGTGATCCCAGCAACTCAGGAGATTGCAGCAGGAGTAAGTTCAAGGCCAGCTGGGGCTACTTAGTTAGATTTTGTTTCAAAAAAGTTTAAAATTGAGCCAGGTTCAGTGGTGCACACAAGTAATCCCAGCTCAGCAGCTCAGGAGGCTGAGATAGGAGGATTGTGAGTTCAAAGCTAGTCTCAGCAACTTAGTGAGGCTTTAAGCAACTCAGCAACACCCTATCTCTAAATAAAATATCAAAAAGGCTGGGGATATAGCTTAGTGGTTAAGTGCCCCTGGGTTCAATTCTCAGTACAAAAAGAAAAGAAAAATGAAATGAAATGAATAGATGAAAAATTTTTAAAAAATTGCTTGAGTTATAGCTCAGTGGTAGAATGTACTGGGTTCAATCCCCAGTACTAGAAAAAAAACTTTAAAGACTAGCATTGTAGAAGACATGTGCCAATATACCACAAATGCAATGAGGTTCAGGAAGGGCTGAACATGATGTCAAGTATTCTTCTTATTTTCAGAGTGTTGGTTCAAATTTTGGCTCCATGTCCTACTGGCTGACTTTTACCTACCTTCTCTCTTAAAGGCTACACTCTGGTAGGGGTGGTGGTGGCAGGGGTGGGGGGTTGTATTAGGGATTGAATCCTTGAGTTTATCCCCAGTCCTTTTATTTTTATTTGGGGGGAGGGTCTCATTAAGTTGCTGAGGCTGGCCTTGAACTTGTGATCCTCCTGCCTCAGTCTCCTGAGTTTTAGGCATTGCAGGTGTGTATCACTGTTCTTTTAAAAAATTATCTCTCATGAGAAGCAGTAGAGATAGGAAGACAATATAACATTTTTAAACTGCTTAGAGAAAAATATAACACTGTCATAAATCTATAAGTATTTAAAGTATCCCTTAAGATATCTTCAAGATAAAGTGTTGGAAGAAAAAAAGCACAGTCATAATATAAATCTAAAACACTTTATCTTAAAGATATCTGAAGATATCTTAAAGGATACTTTAAATACTTATACATTTATATTATGACAGTGTTTTTCCCCCTTCCCAGCCCTTTAAAAATATGTTGTCTTCCTATCTCTGTTGCTTCTGATGAGAAGTATTTTTTCTATGTAATATATTATTCTCTTTTAATGCTTTCAAGGTTTTCTTTCTTTTGGTTTTTAATAGGTTGACTATGTTATTATACACAAGTGTCATTTCTTTGCATTTCTCCTGCTTGATATTTGCTGAGCTTCTCAGGTCTCTGTGATGTCTTTGAATAAATTAGAAATTCTCTGTTATCTCTTCAAATATATATTCTGTTCCATTGTCTCCTTCTCTTGTGGAAGTCCAATTGCATATGTGTTGGATCATTTATTGTCCCACATATATTGAATATTCGATTCTATTTTTCTTCCCACTCTTCCATTTCATTTTATGTTTTGGTGGGATTCTTTGCACTGACTGACCTTCAAGTTTGTATTCTTTCCTCTACGGAGTCCTACATTCGTCATTTTTCTTACTGTGTTTTTTTATGTTCACTTTTCCAATTTTAATACTCTTAATATAGTTTCTTGGTCTTTGGGGAAATTCTCCATTTCTTCCTGAATGTTGTCAATCTTTTCTACTACAACTTAAGATTTTTATCACAGTTATTATAAAGTCTGATGATTTTCTGATAATTCTATCTATGACATCTATGACATCTCTAGGTCTACTTCTATTGATTACTTTTTCTCTTGACTGTAATATTTTCTTGCTTTGCATACCTAGATTTTTTTCTTATACCTGGAGACATTTTTAATAAAAGAACAGTAGAGAAAAAACTAAATAACATGCACTTCAAAAAAATGGGCTTGTTCTTTTTCTTGTATCAGTCTTCTTTGAGGACCGAGTCAATGTGATTAGTGAAACTGAGCTTCCCTTGACCTTAGTTTGGCTTAGTTTACCACTGCTTTCAAGTATTTTGAGAGAAGAAACAGCACTTATTCTTCTTCAGGTATGGAATCTGAGTACTGCTGTAGTTCTGGAGATTCCTTGGTGCTTTATAGCTGTTACCAGCTTTCTGAAACATTAAATATGGGTCTTAGCTGACTGTTGTTTGGGTTGCTGGGGAACTCTCCTGGCTCTTCAGTCCTGGATTGGGCTTTCTGCACCTATGGAAGTCTCCCTTTGCCTAAAATGTCTCAGAAGAATTTACCTCAATTCTCTAATCTTGCCTTGGCAGGTGAAATTCTAGAATGCCTCAAATTAATGTCTCTGATTTCCTGTATAATTCCCTACACCTTCAGAGGATGGCTGCCAAGCACTCAGGGAGGGAGACTCCACATGCCTCAGAATGATTCATTCTCTTTTCATCTACCACAGATGAGAAGAGCTATAGATTTTTTCTCTTATGTTGGAAATTTTCTTGTGTTTTTCACATTAACTACACTCCTTAATTTTCTGATGGTGTTATGGTTTAAATGTAAGGTGTCTCCCCAAATCTCAGGTGTGGATAATGCAAGAAAGGTTAGAGGTGAAATTATTGGATTATGCCCGCCTTAACCCAATTAGTGAATTAATCCTCTGATAGGAATTAACTGACTGGTAACTGGAGGCAGGTAGGGTGTGGCTAGAGGAGGTAGGTACTTAGGGGCATGCCTTTGGGGTTTATATTTTGTTCTTGTTAAGCAGAGCTCTCTTTCTATTTCCTGGGTGCCAATTTCCCAGCTGTTTTCCTCTGCCACACACTTCTGACATGATGTTCTGCCTCATCTCGTACCACAAGTATGGAGACAGTTGTCTATGGACTGAGACCTCTGAAACCATGAGCCCCCCCCCCAAAAATTTTCCTCCTCTAATTGTTCTTGTCAGGTCTTTAGGTCACAGCAGCAGAAAAGATGACAAATGAGTTCAGAGAAACTATAATTTTATAGTTTATCAGGCTTCTTTTAGTTGTTAGAATAGAGTGACAAATTTTTAAATTTTTTAATTGTTTTAATTAGTTATACATGACAGTAGAATGCATTTATGTACTTTGATGTACATAAATGGAGTATAATTTCTCATTTTTCTGATTGTACATGTTGTAGAATCACATCAGTCATGCAGTCATATATGTCATAAAGTAATAATGTCTATTTAATTCTATTATCCTTCCTATCCTCATATCCCTTACCCTCCCTTCACTTTCCTCTACCTAATCTAAAGTACCTTTATTCTTCCTTTGTGCCTCCTGGATTCTCACCAGCCTTATTATGAATTAGCATTTGCATATCAGAGAAAACATTCGGCCTTTGATTTTTTGGGACTGGCTTATTTTGTTTAGAATGATATTCTCCAGTTCCATCCATTTACTGGAAAGTGCCATAATTTCATTCTTCTTTAAAGTTGAGTAATATTCCGTTGAATGAATATATGTATATATGTGTGTGTATGTGTGTGTATGTGTGTGTGTGTGTGTGTGTGTGTGTATATATATATATATATATATAATCACATTTTCTTTATCCATTCCTTTATTGAAGGGCATCTAGGTTGGTTCCATAGTTTAACTATTGTGAATTGAATCTTTTGTGACTTGCTATATGTTAAATAGAGCCAGATATAATTTTTGATAAGTTACTTAACCTCTCTGAACCTTACTTAGTTTCTTCATTTGTAAAATATAGAATTATCGTAAGACTTAAAAATGATCTAACTGTTGTGTATCCTCAATTCCTTTCTCTTTCCTCTTTGGGTGGTACTTGAAATAGTTCACAGTACGTTCATAACAGTAAACAAATTCATAGTGCATTATTTCTCTGATTTAATTGTGCTCTTCTCCTTGTTGATAATTATTCAAGTTGAATCAACAGACTTTTCAACCTGTTGCTTCAGAAAACCTTACTCAGAGTATACTAGTTTTATTCAGAGATACTGCTTAGTAAATTGTCAATCTCCCCAAATCACATACCAATATCATCAAAGAGATTAACATTTTAATAAAACCATCAGTTATAAATTTGTATCTCTTTGCACATAAAGTGACAATACAGGTTAATAAGTAGTTTTTGATAGGTATTCCCATTTATTGAGCTAGGCAATCTGAACCACAGGGATATTAAGGTGATCTCCTAAAGGAAGAAACATGAACCATAGTTAGAGACCATTCTTGAATGTAATTAAAATGTCCCGATACTGACAACATTCTTCTAAATCAGGCCAATTTACACAGCCTGAAAGCTCCTTTTATGCCACATTCATTATTTTTTAAAAAATATTTTTAGCTGTAGGTGGATACAATACCTTAATTTATTTATATGTGGTGCTGAGGATAGAACCCAGTGCTAGGCAAGCGCCCTACCAGTAAGTTACTTCCCTAGCCCACGTTCATTATTTTTTGAAGAGATAAGAATATATAATATATTCATCCCATTTTAAAAATTAAACATTAATAAAAGTGGTACAGGAATGTAGAAAACCTATGTAAGTCAGCCATAGAAACAAAGGAATATATTTTTCTGAGGGTCATAACCCTGAACTGATACTGGCTAAAATTCCTCTATCCCTCTCTAATTAATTCTTTCCATTTAACACCAGTAAGGTTCCCCTAGAATCCAAAATTCAAATGTTGGAAAATACCCAGTGATCTTCTCTCATACTCTGCTTTCTAAGAAAAAAAGAAAGAAAAAAAATTAAGAGAGATTCTCATTAGGTCCTAAACTCACTCAAGTGCTCTGGTTTACATGATACCCTATAGGATTATCACTAATGTCATTTATATGATCACAAGCTGTGTTTATAGCAATAAAAAATGCTGGGCTTGGGTGGTATTACTAGTCCTACTAATTACATTACCATAAAAGGTTTATTGATGGCATAAATTCCAATATTATTATCCAGTGCTCAGGCAGTGGCATTCTTCCAGAAGAAGGTATCACAGGGCTCATTCATTTTTCCTTCTTTGCACTAATTCATGAGGAAATGAAAACAAGAAACTGAACGAAAGAAAGAAGGAAAGGAGCCCAGTGGGACACACTCCTACACCAAGAACAGACTGTGCGAGGGATCATTATCACTGCACACTTTTATTTCAGAATTTGAAAGTTATTTAACTTTGCCAGTAAACATGAATGGATGCACATTTCACCAGTAATTAATGATATGAAATGTATTACAATGAGGTATTTTTCACCTTTCGGAATGAAAAAGAAATTAATAATATCCAGTGGCGATAAAGAAATGGGGAAACAGGTGCTCTCAAACACTATTAGTAGACTTTTAAATTGGTAATGCCTTTCTGGGTGTTAGGGGGTGGATGGGGAGAATTTGGTGATATTTATCAATATTTAGAATGACCTTTTCCTGGCACTTCAATTTTTAGAAATCTAAACTATGAGATAGTCTCATGTGTATTCAGAAACTTTTATAAGGATGTTTCTTATAAAATAGATGGGATAATTCAAAATTGGAAACAATCTGTAACACCACTAATTTGGGCCCTATCAATACTAATGTAGCAATGAAAAAACTATAAGATAAATGTACCTGTATTGAGATGGAAATTCTTCCAGGATCCATTAATTAGTAAGTGGAAAAGCATACTATAGAACAATTTGTATAGTTTCTAGCACTTACATGAAAAACACATAACTATGCAGGTAAGTGCAAATGCATAAAAAAAGGTCATGAAAAATGAGTAACAACATTTTAACAAAGATTTCCTTTGGAGACTGGGATTTATGTCACAGATGGGAAGTACCACCCTTTTTTACTTTTATTTTTTTACTATTTATATGTCTGTATTTTAAATGCTTATATTTACATAAGCAATGCTTATACTGAGGTGTTACTTGAGTAGTTTAAAAAAATAAAATTTTAAAAGTGGTTATAACTTTATCACATCAAAATTATCTCAGGCTCTAGGCTCTTCATGGTTTCTTCCCTATATTTGGCAATATCTATAAAATAGACATCTGTCTTAGAAGCAATTCAACAAAGATATTTAATCAGAAGTTTCATTATTAAGGTCTTTCAATTCATTTTAACTCATAATCAAACTGATTTTAATCAGCAATTCTATATTAAGAGACAAATGGGGGTTAGTGATTATGTAGAGTGTAATATCAACCAAAGTTATTTGTAATGAAGTTAGCACCTAAAATACTAACTTTATTTATTTTTTTTACTTTAGGATCAGAGTCTCCTACTCTTAAATGCAAGGTAACTTGGCTTGTACTTGAGAAAAGACCCTGTTCAGAGAATAAAAATTAGCATATTAAATCTTTGGCCTCTTTTCCTCAAGTAGACAGGCTAATTAGAAAGCAGGAATAGCAACATTTTAATACCTTGATTTTGAGTTTCTTTGAGTCCTTGTTAAAAGACTCTATTTTTGTTCATAGAATGACAGAGAAGTACATGTTGATTTCAATGGATATGGAAAATAATCACTTTTTATTAACCAGTTCCTCCCCAGCTGTTGTTTTAAAATACCAATTTCAATCAGAATCATAAATGAAGAAGGATTTACATGATCACCCAATCCTAGTTTACTAATGTATTTGGACTTGGAGAAAATAAACGTTTAAAAGAGGGGCTATTGTGATAAGTCATGACAGGCATCAGAGATAAGTGAGCATTTTGGATATGGTAGCCCTGGTCCAGGTGAGAGGTGATGGTGGCTTAGCTTAGGACAGGGGTAGAGCTGATGGGACTAGAGAAGTCCCTCTAAGGGACCCATGCAGCATTGGGCACACACTGTGCTCAATAGATGCTTGTGAAATTTAAGTGAAAACAACGATATATTCTATAAACAAGTTAAACTTCCATCTCAGAGATGAAGTGGTTTTCTGAGTCAGTTTGTGGAGTGTGTTAAATATTAACATGGGAAGTTGAAAAGATATACAGGATAGTGTGGTTGGAGGTATCCTTGTTAAAGAAAGATACACTTTTCTGGCTTTCCGGTGAAACCAGGGATTTTGGTAAAATTAAAAGGATGATACAAAGGCTTCCTAGAGGCAGTGTAATCACTGCTACATTTGAATGGATATTATCTGTGCTACTTTCTGGAAAAAAAATAAGTATTACTGGAAATTGTGCTTATTGTGATCCTGCTATCAAAGGCATCACTAATTTACTCTTCTACAATACCACAAAATGGTAGCCTGATATTCTGAAAGATGTGATGACCATTAGCTGAGTGGGGCATGCTGGATACTAAGAAAATAAGATGAGTTGGTTGGTCGAATGCCAGAGGATGGTAATTTATTCTCCTTTCCTGCTCCTCAGCAGATGCTAATGATTCCAGTGAGTGATTGGAAGTCTTTCTACTCTGTCAGGTACTGGGATAAAGCCAATGAACCTTGAAAATCCCACTGTGTTTTTTTACTTGGTCACTTTTCTCTCTTATAACATAAGATTATTATGGTTTCTACTATTTCATGGGGATTGTTAGAAATTTGGCAGGAGATACGATTCAATCACCAGCAAGTGCTGGAGGAAGTCACAAGGAAAGGGCAAAGATTCCTTAAAGGGTAAAGCCCCCAAAGTAAAGGAGTACTTGCCTTTACTAGAGGAGTCACTTGAATCAGACAAGATGATGTAGACACACCCCCCCACACACACATGTATGTATGTATACACAAACACTGGTAAGGAAAGAGAGTCCTTTGAGGGTCTTGGAGGCCATTACAAATCCTAAAATGAGCCAACTTGTCTAGCTCATAGAAGTCAAGAAGTCTCCACAGCTAATTCTAAAGAAAGCAGGAGAGTGATGTCTGCATAGTATTCTCTCAGGGAGCAAGTGGTGATGGGTAGGTGATGGAGACACTAGAGAAGCAGATGCAATTATTCTTAATGCAAAGACAGGATCCTGGCACAAAGGGAATGTGTGCTATCAAAGGGAGGCACTGGACAGCAATATGTTGATTTTAACGGTCCATAAGGAATCCTTCTGCTGTGAATAACTGGGAAAGGGAGGCCTCAGGGTGTATGGGGAAGAGTAGTGGAGTGGATGACAGAGGAAAAGTAAGTGCTTTTGCAGTAAAGGTTTGGTGGAGATAAGGGGAAGGGAGGCCCTGGGATCAGTCACAGGGACTCTACTTGTCACTCTACCTCTTCTGCAAGCTTGACATGGGCAGGAGGAGGGAGACTGTCTTTACTCAGTCAGGTATCTTTCACATCTAGTAGCACAGTGCCTGACAGTTGAAGGCATTCTGAAAGCACTTGCTGAATAAATGAATAATGAACAAGAGAATGCATGAAGTAAGAAACATATGACTGAGAAAGGTAGAGGACCGAAATTTATATAAATTTGAATAAGAAGTACTCAGGTTGGAGCCTTCTGGAAGGCTCTATAGGAAGTGATCATGGGCAGGATTAAAACTACAAACGCCTCCGGGGAGAGGTCGCATCCTTGACTTGTATACCAGCTTGACACCCTCAGTTAAGAGACCCTGTCAGTACAGGATCACTTTTATCAGTGAGTATTCTCAAGTATCCAAATCACTCAACATATCTGAGGTCAAAACAACAGAAATCAGGAGCTGAGAGCTAGTAAGTTTCCATGTAGTAAATAACGTACAATTTTTAACAAGTGCAGAGATATCTACATTTATGTCACTTACATAAGCTATGCCCACACATTTTCTTTGTTAAAGGAAGTACCTAACAAGTCTCTTAACTTTATTTTTAGATGTTGAGTTCTTTGCTTGCTTCTGAATGATCTAACTTGGTTTCTTTTAGTCCAACAAAAGTTTTAAACCAATAGCTTACTTAAAGCTGTGCTATAATAGTCCTGAGTTTAACACTGCACAGCTGGAAATTTCAACCTCAGCAAATGATATTCACTTAAGAAAAAAGTTGAAATGTGCTTGTAGGTGGAGTGGCTACTGTTTGAACCTAGTAAAGCCTCAGCATTCCATTCAATCTGTCTGTAGTATGTTCCCCTGCTTAATGATGGCCAAGCAACAGCCCCATGATCTGTGACAGTTGGCCTTCCCTCTTCTCAGCTGTAGGACACATGACCACTTCTCTGGTTCTATAGCCCTCAGTACTTTGTGTCCCTACAGGGAATTTTACAAGTGATTTATCAGTTTAAATTATTTTAATTTATTTTTTCTTTCTCCATCCTAAGCATATTTTTATACTTTGCGATAGAATATTCTTACCCTGTCCAAAAACGGGAGCAAGTGTTCTTGTAAAGAACTCACCCAAGCATTATTCTTGTTTTCAGAGTAGATCATCAGTGAGGCTAGATCTCTGCTTATAGATTTCTCATAGTGATATCTAACAAAATGCCCTTAAAAGAGGTGTGCTTTTCATGGACTATTCCAAGTCACTGATATAGAAATTGAATTTTGATTATAAAATAGTGACTCCATACTCCTTGTTAGAATATATCTGAAGAGTTCTACCATTGTAATGATGAGGTCTTCCAAAATATCTGTTGTCCCTTGCCCCATGAACTGAATCCTTATTGGAAATTTTCAGGAACAGAAATGTCATCCTGTTCTGGATTTTCCCCCCAACTTTTCCAGCTGGCATGAGCCTTGGTCAGCAGACCAAATGGGAAATTGATTTTCCCAGCTGCTCTGGATCTGCTTTACTTTCTCTGTGTGTGTTCAGTTGGATACAGTTCACAGATGCATTCTGTGTGTGTTGTGAGACAGAAAACACTCTGGAAAGAAGGTGTTCAAGCTTACGTCAGAGAATACTTTAATGGGCATCCTTGTGCACCAAGCCTTTTCTTGAGTAAAGAATAATAGTAATTTGGAGTGGTTATCTGCAGACACACCTTGAACTGAATCTGGATTTTTTTTCTCCTTTGTCTAGATTTGTAATGACATTCTGCCCCCAGGTCAAAGGAATGGAATATTTATCTTCCCCATTCGTCCCCCTCACCCCCACATCTGTCTAACAGTTTAGACTATATGAGAAGAAAAGGCTGAGTGAAGAGGGGAAACAGAAGAGATTGGAAAAACATACATGCACAATCAAGAGGGAGAGACAGAGTGGGAAAGAATTTTGCCTTAGGATTTCACAACTATAATCAAAGCAGTAGGGGAAAAAAAATACTCATCTGGGGCAAGTACTCATCTAGAGAATTGTCCTCTCAGCTCTTTCCTTGGCTACCTACTCCTTGTTGGATGATACAGTGCAGTTATACTTAAAGTCAGAGGGTCGCTCTAGCTTCTGAGCAAAGATTCTGAATGCCTATTGTGACGCTCGGCTTGACTTTTTCAGCCAGGAAGACCCCATTCTGCACCCTGGAAGAAGGGATATTGGCCTTGTGCAATGCAGAATTAATAATGCACTAGGAAAATAATTATGTCAGTGATTTCTTTCACTCTTCCCAGTCTCAAAAGTCTCATGAAACCAAACATTCACAAAATGCATAGGCAGAGAACACAGATCTAAAGATAATTGTAATACAGTTCTAATACATGAAGAAAAAAAGTCATTTGCTTCATTTTTTTTTCCTGCAGATCTCATGCAGCAGACTGCAATAGTGTCTTGCAAGATGCTTAACTGCTGAGTCTTTGATTTAATGAAAACTTAGGGAAAGCAATTCAATTCACTGCAGGGATGGCTTTGTTCCTCCATTATGATTCTTTTTTAATGAGAAAGATGATTGGAAGGATAAACTCTATTCCTCTGAATTTTTACACTAATTACATACAAAGCACTATTTTGGCAGAAGGGGACTTATCTGCTTCAGGCAATACAGTTATCATCTTGTAACCACCCTTCAATCTCCCACATGAACACGGGAGCTGCGTGCCAGGAATGAGTATTGCTCAATGCCAGCTCTCAGCATGGGTAGATGAATGCTTAAAGATTTCCAGAATTAACAGTCAACATGGCTCCAGATAATACAGGAGACAACCCCTCCCCACAGCTTATATACTCTTGAGAATGAAGGAATCAGAAGGGTGTTCATTAATGAAGTATTTGGCATAGGAGATGATGGGGGGTCTGAAGTAGAAAGCATGTGTGTGTGTGTGTGTGTGTGTGAGAGAGAGAGAGAGAGAGAGGGAGAGAGAGAGAGAGAGAGAGAGAGAGAGAGAGTTTATATAAGGATTCATTAAAAGGAGAAGATGGTGTTGCATATTCATACCAATTTCTTTCAATCTGAAAGTCATTTGTTACACTAAGTAACATCACTCTATTTGAGATTCATATACGTTAGCACAAATAGGACACACACTATTGGATAGTAAGTTTGATTAAGACTATAGAAGGTTTGATTTGGTGCAGATTTCCCTTTAAGCACTCTCTGCATATGGAAGAGATGGAATGTGTATGTTTTGCATTGTTGGATGAATCATGAGCTTGATGAATCATGTAACACTAGCAAGTCCTTTGGAGTAGATACATTTGGGGAGGAAACTATACTCATTCTTCTAGTCTAAAAAGGTGCCACAATGAAGGCAGACGCTTCAAATGACATTTCTTAATATATGGGAAATGACTGAAAAAAATAGCTACATATTAGAAGCTGTGCCCCAACAATATATTTATTCCATCAAGCTAACCACAAAGTTAGAGTAGACAGCCCATTAATTTCCTCTTTTTTCCCTTTGGGAAGATGTATTTAAATATAATTCAGACATGATAAAATCCACCATCTTTAAGTATATAGTTTAAGACTCTTGACAAATGTATATAGTCATGTATCCTCCATAGTAATTGAGATATATAGAACATCGACATTGCTTCTAAAGTTCCTTTGATGCTCCCATTGCAGCTTCTCACCACCCCTAGGCTCTGGCAACTACTGGTCTATTTTTCTGTCCTTATGGTTTTGCCTTTTCCAGAGTATCATGTAACTGTGCAGTATGCAATTACATTGCATGTAAGTTCTGATTATCTGTCTCCTTGCACTTAGTTTAATGCTTCAAAAACAGTCCATATTGTTGCATATGTCAGTAGTATATTACTTTTTATTGGAGAGTGGTAATTCATTTTGTGAATTTGCCACTTTTTCTTGATTTTTTCACAAGTTAATGGTCACTGGGGTTGTCTACAGTTTGAGGCAATTATGAATAAAGTAGTAGTAGGCGTTACCAGCATTACCACCCAGTTCTCTGTGTGGACATTGTTTTCATCTCTCTTGGAAGAATGCAACTGTTGCATCACACAACAAGAGTATGTTTAACTTGACAAACAAATGCTAAGCCATTTTCCAAAGAAGTGTTACCATTTGGTATTCCCACCAACAATATACAAGAGTCTCAGTTGTTATATATGTTGGCAGACAGCTTTGTTAGATATGGATTCTGATTCTCTCTTGTGATTTTTCTCTACCAATTTCCCAGTATAATGTGTTTGACACTCTAGTCCCAAACCTGTTCTTCCCCACAAGCATAATTCCCACAGAACATCTACCAGGATTCATCTCAGAAATCCCTGAGGTACAATCTTTCCATACTGTGTGGCCTAAAACTCTCCAATCATACTTAAGAAATAAAAATAAATGTGACCTGAGAAGAAATAAGAAGGTTGCCAAGTAATTTCCCGCAAGAGAGACTTTTTAAGAGGCTCCAATGAATATCATCTCACCAGACTTAGGTAAGTAACAGTAGTATTTCCCCCACGACTCCCAAGGGAGTTATAATTCTGTATTTACATTTGCCAAGTGCTTTCTTATTCTATCAACCACTAACAGTCTTTCTTTTCAGTGATTCAGTCAAGATTATCCAGAGAATTAGGAAGTGAGCTGTATAAGAACAAATTTCAGGCTTCTGCTCTGAGAAAACCCTAGATTCTGGCTTTGTTTCACAATTCTAGTCTATGTTTTTGATTGTCTATGGTAAACATTAAAGAAAATTTCAGGCCATGGGTTCAATCCCCAATACTGTCAAAAAAAAGAGAAAATTCCAACTGTTTTGGTTTGAATGTGAGATGTCCCCAAAAAGTTCATGTAAGAAAGTTTAGAGGAGAAATTATTGGATTATGAGATCCTTAACCTAATCAGTGAATTAATCCCCTAGTAGGGATTAACTGATTGGTAACCAAAGGCAGATAGGATATGGCTGGAAGAGGCAGGTCACTGGGGACATGCCTTTGGGATATATATTTGGTGAGCTGAGCTTAGTCTCTTTGCTTTCTGATCATCATGTGAACCACTTCCCTCTTCCACACTCCTCCACCATGATATTCTTCCTCACCCTGAGTCTCAAGATATGAAGTCCCAGCTGTGTGTGAACTGAGACCTCTGAAATGGCGAGCCTCCAAATAAACTTTTCCTCCTCTGAAACTGATCTTGTCAGGTCTTCTAGTCACAGCAGTGAAAAAGCTGACTGAAACATCAACAAAGGCTGGGGAAAAGATGCTCAGAGTTTTCTCAGAACTGAGGAGGGAGATCTTTAGGTGACTCTAGGGTCTGACATTGGGAAATACCTACTCTTCCAGATACTTACTCTTCCAGACTGTTTTTGCTCTTGGAGAGGCTCATTTTATTTCATATCAAGTTCCATTTTTTTAAATTGCATCCATATTTTAAATCTTGCAATGCTGGTAATTGAGAATTTAGTCTGTAGTTATAAAAAGTACAGTGTTTCTAGAAAGAAAATAAGAACCCTCCTGTCCTGGGTTGGAAGAGGCAAAAATTGCTTTCTGGTCAGTGCTTACCCAAGCTATTATCCCCATCACCCTACAAAAACTCCAAACAAACAAAACAACCCCCCCAATTTTTTTTCTTTTGGCACAAGTTATGAGATGAATATTTATTTTAATTGCTAAGGACCAGACCATTGGTTAAGAGTTGCATTCAGCTGTCACGTGTAGATAAAGCTGTCAGGTTCATATATATCTCTTATTTCTTTTACCCCACTTGAGTGGTCCAGGTGGAGAATGAAATATGGTGGGTAGATGGTTCTGGGAGAGAGTGAATACTTGCAATACCTAACTGACCTCATTTCTCCAGTCTCTTAGAACTGAAATTGGGACTTAGACCTCTAGGGTTCCTACCTTCTAAAATGTAATATTCAAAACAAAAACATTTCTCACATCGTCACGAGCCTTCTGTGGGTTGTGTGTGAGAACTATGTGGTGCATAGCAGCCTAATGAGGGGATAAGTCTGGCACTGGGAACCTCCTATGGCACCCCCACAAGGACTGATCACCTAATGCAGGTGAACTTCCCCTTCACAGAGATCCCACACAGCACCTGAGATGGGTGTAGCCTGTCAAGATGTCAATCAACCTGTTGACTGCAAGATACCAGGAAGCAAGATTCTGCCCTTGAAACCTTATCCCTGTATTTGATGTCCCCTGATATAAATAAAGCAAGCGTGGGCTCCATTTTGCTAGAGTATAGAAGCTCCATCTGTCTGATTGGCTTGCTCATCCTGCCCCCACTTTTGAAACTACTTTTTGTGTTCTGTGGTTTTTCCAACATTCTTCTTCTTCTTCTTCTTCTTTTTTTTTTTTTTTTAGCTTTTCTCAGCCAGCCCATTCCACTGAGGGGAACCACATTTCTATTGCCTGTGCGGGCAGTGGGCGACATCACATAAAGTTCACTTTTTGGCATTCTTTCTTTGGGGAAAAAAAAAGATTCTATATGGTGATATTTTTATGAGTGCTCTATTGGTACTATTAAAGACTCATTTCATTTTTATACTGACAGAAAAATATATAAATGATTGAATAAATAGATTGAATAATGTTTATGTTTCAAGAATTTACTGGAAAGCAAGATACATGCAGTGCTCGTCAAATTGCTTTTAACTGGCAGTTTGTTTGTATTCAAAATTGGGAGGACTTATAAAAATACCTTTCAATGAAAAAGCAAAACTTATAGAACCTGAAATATTGAGATCGTTAGTGCTCTAATGATGTTCAATGGTGGCAACATTTTATTTCATTTCCAGGGTGTGCACATTAAAAAGTGGCAGACACTTCTGATTCTATTCACTCCTCATATTCATTTTTCTCCTTGCCACTATGACTTGAGGCAGAGAACAAGGCCAGAAAGTGTTTTCTTTTTACCCTTGGCTTCCTGCCTTTTACCTCCTTAAATTAGAGACAAAGACATAGAAAAATGATAGTAGAAGAAAAGGAAGTTGAATTATTGACTATATATTTTACTGAAGAACTGCTGAAATTGAGTTCTAAAAAACACTTGAATTTTTATCATAGGAGTTTTTGGAAGCCTACTATACTTTTAAAACCATAATCCTGAGCCCTATTTTGGATATACTGCATGAATTATCTGAATTTCTGACATTTCTTTAAAGATTCATTTTCATTTCCCAAATAATTTCCCAGTATGGTTACAATCAAGCTATTAAAGTACAAGTAATCTAAATTTTACCGAAATTCTCAAACTATACACACTGTCAGTGGAACTACATTTTTGAAGTATAGTTCTTTCTACAGAGTTATATTTTAAAGGTCTTCATTATATATAGTAAGCTTTTTAAAAAAATTTTTCAGAACCTTCTGAAAGAAACCCTAATTCCAATTATGAATAAGGCTAGACTTAAAATTTACTCAATAGAGTTTTTTTTTTTTTTGAAGAAGGGATAGTACCCAAATTTCTGTAAGAATTAATTAATAATCAAGAGTAAGTTCAAAACTCAACTTCATACCAGAACTCATACTGGAAGCTGTTGCCTCTGTCATTTCACCATTGGTCCCCAGCAAAAATGATGGGGACAATTCAGCTTGACGTTGAAGTCAATCTGTGGCAGGGTTTTCATAGTAACATTACCCTACTGCTCTTGAAGAACTTCCTGCATTTACTACATTGTGTTCAAATGTGATAATCACACATTTTTAGAAGCTGTATGATTAACATGATAGAAGATTTGTTTAAAAAAACATATTCATAAGTCTAACTTCCAGCTGTTATGGGCCTAAGGTCTTATCAAGCTGCTATGGGGACCCAGCAGAGAAGCTGGTATGTGCTTGGAAAGCTAGAAAGACCAGCACCTTGCTCAGACTTAACCCTCAGCCCTTGAGCAACACTGGGAAAAGAGGAGAAACTGACTATGAGAGATCCTCTCTCATACACACAGGACTTCCTGGCCTCTTGTCTGTGTTTCATTCCTTCCCAAATCTTGAGGTGCCTGAATGAAAAGATGTTATGTCTCTAGAACATAGCACTGAACCAGCCTAGACAAAATTAATGTAATTACTCTGTTGATTTCCAGATGTTAGCTTAATGCCAGCCTATTAAAACTCTAAAGATGAAGCTTAAAACAAGTAAACACTCCAAGTAAACACACAAATAAAGACATACCAGCAAATTTAGTGATAATGAGGCAATAGTAAAAATCTCCAGAGAGGGCATTCTAGAAATTGATTTCCATCCTGAGGAATTTCAGCCAGAATTTCCCTAGGTCCTCTTCAGCCTTCCTTTCCAAAGAGCCTCCAGGCACCTAGATGCCCCAAGTCTTTGGTCTCTTTCCATTTGTCCCTCTTCCTATTTGAGCCAACCCTTTCCCCATATGATCTATGACTTCCTCCTGGCTTCATTGCTGTGCCTCACTAGATCTTACACCCCAGGGCTGGTTTCTTGTTCAAAGGTTTTGAAATTCAGCAAACAAACAAATGAAGGAACAAACTCACCTCTATCTTTGTTCAGAAAAATCTCCCATCTCTCCTGCGTCCTCCCCTGAACCTCACATGGGGAGGCAGCGTGGGCCCTGCAGTCCCACAGCTTCACAAGCCAGGCCCACGATGTGCCTCTACTACTTCCTAAACCATATGCTTGAGCAGAATCCTGTGCCATCAAAGCTTTGGCTTTCTCATTTGTAAAATTTTGGATAATAATACTTATTTCTCATACTGAAAGAATAAAAAGGGATTACCCACACAGAGTGGCTAGCACATTATGTAGATTATGATAATATAACTTTGGGGTTTTTTTTTCTACATTTAGTTTTCTAATGTCTTCTGGTTTCTACCTGTAACTGCTGAATATATTCTTTCTGGTTTTTAGAATGATTAATTTTTTTTTCCCCCTGGAGCAGGTTCTTGTTAAGTCTCTGGGCTCCTGAAAAGTAAGATGGATGAGAACCCAAAGCTACCATCACCACCTCTGATAGTCCCTACTGTTTAGTTCTCAAATCATTAAAGAAGATGCATTCACCACTCTCATGGAAATTTCCTTTTTCAATATTAGAGTATTGCAAAATTGTTCTTCGTTTAGTCTTATTCTTCTAAATTATACTCCTTGCAATGGGCTAAATAATTAGTAGATTCTTTTAATATTGATTCAAGTTTGCATCAAGTGATTTTAACATTCAACTCTTAGCTCTTAGTCCTCTCATCTTGATATGGCCAAGTTACACATTCCCACAGTCTCTCAGACATGCATTGCTAATTATATGCCTCCCCCATATCCTTACTTATTGGAGCCCTTTCCTGATTTGAAGCACCACTTGCAAAACAGCAGGGATAACTGTTAGACATTGCATTTGTAACATTCAAAATTATTAGCTTCCAACATGCTGAGGAAACAGCTGAGATTCAATGTCTATAACTTTGGTAAGCTGAGGTTTTAGCTGACACTTTGTTCTTAAGCTAATTATGTCTACTGATGGTAAATTTTTAAAAAACAAACACTGAAAACACTAATTTTTGAGAAGCAAGTGAAATTAGCTTCTCTAATACTTCAAACAAATCCAAAATTAATTCAGTATCAGCTTGTTCATTATTATTCTTTCTCTAAGATAAAACCAAGTACTAGCCAAAAAATTATAACTAAGCAATATTATTATAGATAAAAATCCAAATAAATGTAGAAATTAAATACTGAAAAATAGTTTCTACAAAAGTTTCAGAAACACTATTAGAACTGATGTATACAGTTATACATGTGTCCTAATGTATTTAATTATTTTTAAACCTATTAATGATTACTTTTCTATGCATATTTCATAGTTAATGGTTATTACTTGGGGGAGGACATACTTCAGGATTTTCAATACAACTGCTCTTTTTTTCTTGCAATGGTTTCTTTAAAAAAAACATTTTTTCTTGCATTGATTCTTAGAAGACTTGTTTTATTACTTTAATTATTTTTAGTGTAAAATAATTTACCAACTTGCCTGACCATTCGTGGTAGCTTTCTCTTCTTTATCCTCCCCTGTGTTATTACTAGAGTTGTTTGTGTTTATTATTTATATCTTTCTTATGTCACTTTCCAAAAGAACATTTATTTGTCTGAATTGCTCTTGTCTATCTCAGGATTAGCATTATTTAGGGAATCTGAGTGGGGCCTGATTCTGATTCTAGAGAAACACTAAAGCATAAGGAATGTTAACAGGAATTCAAATAGTGAGCAACTATACATTTCTGCCTATACTGCATTTGCTACTTCTTGCTGAATTCACACAAACTATGCTTCTTTGTGATTTATTCATTCATTTTGCTTGCAGTATTACTGAAAAATAGAAAAGTGAGATTTAGAGTTTTTGAATTGTCTTATTGATGCCTTAGGTGACTAAAAGTTATTCAGCCATGGCTCACATTCTTCTAGGTAGATGCAAAAGTATATTCCTGGAGATATAGGGAGCTTACCTTGTCTGACAGCTAGGGTGGTGGTATAGACCAAGAAGAGAAGGATGTAATTGAGGAAACTCTGGAAGACTGGTGTATTAGCATGGAAATCTTCTGACAGGTACTTGCTGGTCAGGCCAATTCCACAAACAAGAAGAGATAACACTTGACCCAGAGCCACGGAGATTAACATCTCCCTGAGAAAGAGATAAACACAGCAAAATCAGCAAGAAGTTTGTTGCTGTTAATAGCAGTTAAAATTTATTGGTTATTCATACCATAAACTGGGTTAAGGGCAATAAATCTTAATTCTTTTAATCCTTGACACCAATCCTATGAGGAAGGTACAATTATCATTGAGATTTTATAGCAGTGGAAACCAAAGCTTAAATCGACTAACGAATTTGTTCATAGTCATGTAAATAGGAAATGGCAAAATCAGATATGAGATCAAATCTCCTCACAGGAATCTAGATTCTAGCCACTGCACTCTGGCAACTATAGAGAAAAATGAACATCATATTTTGATGCCCTCCATAGTGTTTAGTGACACTGAGAAAGAACCTCAACATTGACCAGGAGTGAACGCAGTCCAGCTCCATCCTCAGATTCATACACCATTTTCCTTTATAGATCAAGGTTCTGGATCCAGAACACTTAGGTGAAACAGCTATATGAATCCCTAAAATTCCAGAAGGACCATCTCCAGTTCATTCCTAAACTTTGGATCTTAATTTTCTCTAGGAAGCTTTAACACACAGTAGGCCTCTGCTCCTCTCTGCTCACATCGCAATTGCCTTTCTATTAAAACTGTTATTCCTGAAGGAAATTCAACACCATAGTGGTATAATAAAACCTTTCAAATTATGCAAATATTTTCTGTGCCTTTTTCATAGGCTCTGCCCCTGTGGACCACTATAGTGGAGATGACAGGCAACAGTCAAAGTGTTCACTTTGCATGGAAATGAAATGCCCACCCAAGCTTTCTGATGACATACACATGCATTCTTCAACAGAAGAAAACTCCCTGGAAATACAAAGCAGACTTCTGTCCTCACTGAAAGTTTCATCTGAATTTCCTGGTGTATTTGTACAAACAGAAATATAAAATAAGCAAGCACTAGTATTTCTAAACAAAATGGCCTTAGGCAGAAGATCGGTGGTTTTTAAATTTTTTCCCTCATGGAGGATATAAATCCATTTTTTTCTGGGAGGAAGAACACAGAGTCCTGAGCAGTACTTTGATTTTATTTTGATTTAAAACAGAAAAGCATCAATCATACTTTGTTCATTCCATTTGCTTCCATAGAGAGTAAAAATTATGGCAAGGTCCATGGACCTTAGAGGACACTTTTCTGAGGCGAATTTATTTCCAGGTACTGACCCTTGACCCCTAAATTCAAATTCCATAAATGGGTTAAAGACATGGTTTTAAACATATTTCAAATACCCGTCTGTAGCTTTAAATCCTACAATTCTCTATAGAATGCAGTGTTCCACAGGGCCTATCGTACACGATCTGCAAAGACAGCTGCCAACTGCCCTTTGTATTCATGCTGCTCCTTCCAAAATTTCTCCTTTTTGGGAAACCAAATGGGTCTTATGACTTGCTTTGACAATAGAGCATAAGGGAAGAATGCCATGTGACTTCTAAGCCTAAGAATTAAGAAGCTCTGCAGTTTCCATGTTTTCCCTTCTTTGGAATTAGCTTCCAAATAAAGAAGTCTGAGTAACTATTGAAGACTGAGAGACCACAGGGAAATATAAGAGAAGCCCAGTTAGTATGGCTGCCTCAGTTGATGTAAAGAACATTAGGAATGAGGATCAGGGATCTTCCTGCTCCAGTCAAGTCAAGCCATCCTGTGCTACAGGCCACAGAGATGAACCATCCCCAGAGATTGCTGCTCAGTTGGAGGATTTTAAGAAAGCATAATTGTTATTTTATGGCATAGAGTTTTACAATAGTTATACAGCAACAGGTAACTGAAACGGTGTTCTAAATCTTCTCCTCTGTTTCAACTACCTTTGGGAGCTTTGCCTCTTTCTGCCTTTACCCCATATGATTCTTCCATGAAGCCAGAGTTCCAGACATTGGGAGCTATTTGCACTTCAACGAGTCATGGTCTTCTTTGGCTGTATTCTTTTGCATACGTTATTATTTCCAGAATATTCATTTTGCTTTTGCCAGTCTGACACCTATTCAACTTTTCAGGACTTGGCTCATCTGTCACCATCTATGAGAAGACTTTTCTGCTCCCCTGGTAGGCATCTCCTTTATCAGTTCTATCTCATTGCATTGTAATTACTGCTTTTACATTTCTCTTGCCTTTGCCAGACTGTGATTCTTATACAATGTTCTTCAACATATCTATTGACAGGCAATCCGGTTGGTTCAGAGGAAGTAGAAAATGGAAGGATTCAAAGACAGTGCCGAGATAGGTGTAGGCAACACTGAACAGTTTACAGAAAGGGTGATTAAAAAAAGGTAGAGAGAATCAACTCAAAGTTTCTTAAGACTGAGAGAAATAAAATATCCACTGACAAAAATCATGATAAGGTATTGGTTTTAGTGGAAAGACAATAAATATTTTAGGTATGTTGATTCTGAGCTGCCAGATGATCTTCCAAATGATCCAGCAGTATAAGAAACATGGGATCATGGTTGGATAGAGAAGTCATTCAAGAGATAATATGCACATGTTATATTTACGGAAGTGATAGCTAAAGTACTAAAAATGGAGAGTATCATCAAAGAACAGAGAACCAGAGAAAATAAGATGACACTGGGAAAACCCTTGGGAGATTCCAAGAGTAGCGTTGGGCAAAGTGGAAGAAAAACGGCATCACTGGGGTCAGAAGTAGCTGGAAGGGCAGGGTAGTTCTTGATGTTAAGAAAACCAAGGGCCAGACATTTGTGGAAGAAAATAGTTGTCATACTGAATGTTGCTTGGCGATTAGAGAGATTGAGGACTGGCAAGAGATGACTGGTAGTAACTGCCAACCTTTGTAATACTGATGTTATGGAGACCAAGAGACTAGAGACTTTCATGGAAGAGATTGTGAGAGGTGATTAAGTGGATAGGAAGTGCTGAGAAATAAAAGGTGTTGACTTTGAAGAATTCAAATAATTTAATTTAAAGAGTTCTTTGAAGGAGTAGAATCCAGTTACCATGAAACATAATAGCCTTCATGATAGTTGACACAAGAATGTTTAAAATGACTTAAACATTAATTTACAATAGACTTGATTATACAATTATTGAGTTACTCTTGATTATTCGCCTAATAAGCTAGATCCTTAAGTGGAAGAGAAAATGGATTGAGTGAGAGCTGGCATATACGAGAGTTGTTCTTGATGTCCCCTGGAGCAAAATCAGCTGGACTATGTTCCCTTGGGAGAAGTGGCAAAGGCCATAGCTAGATCGGTAGATCTGGTAGTTCTACAGCAATTCAAATTACAACCATAGTATTCAAAACCTGGACAGTATCCTAAGCCTTTCCTGAACAAAACCAAGCCAGAGAGAATTACAGATTACTTATGTGAAAGAGAAAAATTTTAGTCTAAATTGTGTAGATGTGCCAACATACTAAGAAATAGCCTTCTGTATACCATATGCTATACATGTGAAGATGAGTTAGACACAATCCTTATCCTTGGGGAGTGATACATCCCAAAATTTGTAAGAGGGTTCCCAAATAACTTAGTAAAAAATGTGGGCCAGTGGAGGTGAAATAACAATAATAGTTGATGTTTAATAAGTTCCTATTATATGCCAAACCCTGGGGTTAAATTTATTTATTACTTCATACTCAGAAAAATCTTGCAAGGCAGATATTATTATTCTATTTTATAGACAAGTAGATGATGCTCAGAGAGGTCACTGAGCTATACTCTACTTATACTGACCACACTGTGAAAAGTTTAGATGAGAAGTAGGTAATATGGTTCTATATCTTTGTACTGTGTTATACCGTCATTATGCTGCCAAAAAAATTCTTTGTTCTCACAGAATGCACA
Organism: Marmota marmota marmota; assembly: GCF_001458135.2. NCBI lineage: Eukaryota > Metazoa > Chordata > Mammalia > Rodentia > Sciuridae > Marmota > Marmota marmota. The sequence goes on along the minus strand of NW_025999842.1, from coordinate 36,299,893 downwards.
GAGCTTCAAGCTAACCTAACTGGATAATTTCCAGAAATATTTTGGAGAAGGTAAAGACAAAAAAAGAAATAAAGAAAGCTGGCCAGATGCTCTGATGAATGCCACCCCCACCCCCAAGATATCTGTCATGTGCCCCTTTCAATAGGTCAACACAAGCCTATTCTTGTTTCTTTTGCCAAACAAAACAGCAAATCTGCTGTATTCAGTTTCAATTTCTGCTTATAATTAGTGGCCACCTCATTTAGCTGCTGCTGGTGTGAATTGAGAGAATGCAAATTATGGTTTCATCGGTCATGCTAATGAACATGACACTTAGAACGGGAAAGGATAGAAGGAACCTTTATCAGATTAGTACATACGTCCTTTCCTGACTGAAGGGAGCTAGATATCATACCTAATGTAACCTGCACATCTAGACTGGTTACTAGAGTCATAAAAATAAAATATATCAGTAAATGTATAAAAACATAATAAACCTAAATATGTAAATGTTGACCCTCTGTCAGCTATCCCCCTGCCTTGCCATCTTGCCCCATCAAATTCTCTTTTGTCCTTTTGTCTAGCACAGGGCATATCCATATGATATAGAGTTCTCCCTAATCTTTTTTTTTCTGTGTCTCAATCTTTCTAGCACATTTATTTTCATCCTATCCCTCCTAACAGGTTTTCCCCTTAGGTAACCACTACAGTTGATCTGTGATCCCCTTACCTATCTCCTCATACATCTTGTCCAGAATGCCTCTGTTGACCACTGTCTATTCCCCAAGGCTGAGTTCAGTGTCCTCATCTGTTATTCTCTGTATCTACTTGCACTCACTCACCAGACATTACAGCTCATGAACTCTTAAGAAGAAAAAGATGTGTTTTATTCATTTCCCTATTCGAAGACTTTTGAGAACTGTGAGACAGAAAAGAAATAAATGCTCAATAAATACAGAATGAGTGATTGAATGGATGAATTTAAGACTGAACATATCAATAAATGAAAATGGCAAAGTCTTGGGAGATTTGAAAGGTGGCTGCTCATCTTATCTTGAAAAAACTACTAGTATTGAAAGACAAAAACAACCTTGTTTTCAGTGTATTCCATCTGCCAGTTAGACACTGAGATTAATAAGCTATTTTCTGGTGCATTTTTTGAACAAGACTGGTAAGGTGCTATCTTGCAAAAATGATGCTAAATATGGTGCAGGGTGAAATTTTGCACAGCAAGCTGTTGGTTATTCATGTAGTATATAGAACAGCACACCAGATGCATTCTAACGTAAGATACATAGTTCCTATAATTTTAGTAGCAGAAATGGAGAGGAGGTTATGATACACATTTTTGTCTTCTTTGTTTATGCATTTAAAAGGATATCTTATCCACTTTAAATTCAGAAGGCCTAGACAATGAAAAATGCATGAGTCTCAGGAAAAATAGTGCTGCTGGAAGCTGAATACCTGTTATAATAGAGCTCATATTCACAAAGACTGACATAACCATTATCACCAGCACTTTGTTCTGTTAAAGAAACAGACTTTACAATTTTGAGAAAAAAACTCGTGTTACAAATTAAATATTCAAAATAATAGGATTAGAAATAAAGCATAAATTATACCTGTTTTCTTCTCTTAGTTATAAGAATCTATTCGTTTCAACGTAGTGTTATATAATCATATTGCTCTGTAATTCTTGGCCACGAGAGTGAAAAAAAGTTATGTTATCATCTTGAAGTAGAGCAAATCAACATATCTTTGGAGGCATCTTCATTCTGTTAACAATTCTTAGGCAAGTCATGTCAGATCTGAGTCAGCACTGAATTCAGATATGCATTCACAAAGAACACCCAAGTGTACTGCTAGGGGAAAAACAATACTACTTGAATGCAGGAGAAACGTCCTGTACTATGTTCTTTGACAAGATTCTTGTTTGCAGAAGTTAGGCCCTTGACTTCTAGAAGCTGTTTGCTGAAAGGTTTTATTGCATTCAAGCATTAATTAGACTTCTATGTAAGAAGATTATTAGGTAAGAAGCAAATACATACCACCAGAGGCTTAACACTAACTGGGATTTCTTTCCCTCAGGTTCGGTGCGGTATTCACAGAATTGAATCTATTCTTTGACTGTGGCATCCATTTTCTTTTGCTTGAAACCAAGCCACAAGGAAATGGTCTCGAACACAACATTTCACTGGGTCTAGGAGGTAACATATGTAGGAGATATTTGAACTCCAGTGAGAGGGGATGAATCAGAAATGCTCACAGAGGTTGTGTTTTATGTCTAGAGAAGTAGCAAAGAAGAATGAAAAGGCACTGAATGAGGCATTGGAAGCCCCTGGCCCTGTGAGTTCCACTAATTAAGCTCCATGATCTTAGGTGTCTCGCAAGGATTGGTATCTTTCATAGACGTGGGGTTCTTCATGTAAGATGAGAATATTATGATGGGAGAGTGTGTGTATGACACCCCTCATGCTCCTCTCCAAATCTTTTTGGCCTCACCTATCTCTAGGGTCCCTGGCCACTTACTCCTTCCTGTTTCATTGGTGGCTGTCATGACCATCTCTGCATAGAAACCTTTATGTGGGTACAACTTAGTGGCCCTGTGCCTCAGACTATGATGTATACCTTGCACCTTCTACCCAGGGGACTGCCCATTGAGGCTGAGGGCCAGACCTCACAGAGACCTGCTTGGTGTCTATTCATGAGCATTCAGAAAGTGTAAGGGAACTATTGTACTTGAACAATAGGAAACTCTAGCAGAGCAATGGATTCTTTGTTCTTCCTCACCTCGACAAGCTGTATTGACATAGTCATTTATTCAGGCTCCCTGAGGATGGTCCTGTCTCTGAAGGCTCTCAGTGGTATACCCTGCCCTTGTGTTGTCCCTCCCTCCTTCTTTTTCTCCCTCCTGCTCCCTAGAACGGCACCCCTTAATAAAAGCTGCATGTGTCTCCATCTGCTTTCTGGGGGAAATAGTGAACTTCACATTTTCTTCCACTCCATAATTACACTGATATGTGCATGCCAATTCTTGAAATCTGTATCTTCAATCTCAACTGTATTTGAAACAATTCTTTGGTAGTTGGGTTATCAGGAATGTCTATAAATTATGTGTAACTCTGTGGGTTTGAGGATTACCCACAGAGAAATAGGCCATTCAGTAGCATTTGCCATGGCCTGCTGGGTGCAGCTTAAGAGAAGAGATTGCATACCCTACCTCCACGAAGCTCAGAGGGACAGGGAACATAAATACGTGAGACCATCTAAACAGAGAATGTAAAAATACCTATGTATTCAAGTAAATCTATATAAAGCTGCTAGAAGTTATTGGGACAATTTTAGTCTAAAATTGAACAAAGCAAATCTGTAACAGTTTCTTGGAGAACACAGCTTTGGGTGTCTCTTTTTAAATTAATGGTAGAGATGTGGCTGGGCAGTGAGAGGTTGGCATACCATTGCAGGGAAGGGAATGCTATGTTGTGTCACAGCAGAGAGATGTGGAATCAGACTTGGTTATCAAGTAAGAAATCATAGATGAGATGGATATGGACAGGTAAGTGGCAGAGGATTTTAAAGAGCAAGGTAGAATTTTAATTCACTGGGCATTATTCTTTGGAATTTATGGGTAAGGGGAATGAAGTAAACACCAGTTATCATGTCCCAAAGTTCATTATGATTTTATGATGATGAAAAAAGTTTCATAAGAGGCAAGATTGAAAAACCAGGTATCTCTCTGTGCAAGTGAGACTCCTCACCAATTGCCCTAACTCCATCATGTATCACCTCTGGCAGAGATGCTGAAACATCTGTGCTTGTACCCCAGCATTGCAAAGCAGCAGAGTTCTAGTATTTCCAGTCTTTGGCATGGCTTTTTATGCATCTTTCAATGTTATTTGTTGACAGAAGAATGTGTTTATCATCTTTGTGTGTGTGTGTGTGTGTGTGTGTATTATAACCATCGTTGCAGTGACAGAAAAGAGGAGTTTTCCCCCAACAGAATAAGGATATTGATGATTTATTCATAAGAAATACTAACTGAGGCTAATTAGACAATTATCATCACACTGAATAGAAAAATTTTAAAATAATAAAATAACACCCCAAAACTGGAATTTACATTTATGTTATGGGTGGTTTATTTTAAAATTTCTTGCTGACACTATGGAACATTTTAAGCTACACTGTATATTTGAAGTGCAGTCCATCTGTAATAAAAATGTAAGTGAAACCATGTTTACAGTTGACTTTTGGCAATCACAAATCCTACTTAATATTTTTGTTACACATTATGAGAATTTACATTTGTTTGTTTTACTTTGTAATGTGACCGATGAAGAAAAGTCATATTAGTTAAGAAATGTTAGAAATGCTTCAATTGACCAATTTGCTATTGTTGTTTTTGTTTTGTTTTTAGTACTAGGGTTTTAACCCAAAGGCACTTAACCACTGAGCAACATCCCCAGCCCTTTTAAAAAATGTTTTATTTTAAGATAGGTTCTTGCTAAGTTGCTCAGGGCCTCCCTAAATTGCTGAGGCTGGCTTTGAACTTGTGATCCCTTTGCCTGGGCCTCCTAAGCTGTTAGGATTACAGGCATGCATTACCATACCCAGTTCAATTTGTTGTTTTTATAATTTACTAATGGTACATTTTAGTATTATCTTTGGCTCTCAGCTTCTGTTTGGAATCATTTTTAAGCCAACTGTTCTGATTATAAAGTTTATTTGGTGAAATAACATAATTGCCAATCCTTTTAACCAGGCCCATGTGAGCTATTTCTGATAGCAGAACATCCTCTTTGTGTTGAAGAATCTCTCTACCTTAAGAGACAGCCATTTATAGAAGCTAATCACAAAAAGAACACATATCATATGACCCCCTTAATATGAAATGTTTAGAACAGGCCAATCTACAAAGATAGGAGGTAGATGGCTGGTGGCTTAAGGCTGGGGGGTGGGATAGCTATTACAGGATGATAGCTAACAGATGTAGTATTCCTTTCAAGGTGATGGAAATGTTCTAAAATTTACTATGGTGTGAGTTGTACATGTCTGTATAAATACTAATACTAAATACTAATATGCTCAAAACTACCAAATTGCATATTTTAAGTAGATGAATCAATTGTACAGCAAGGTAAGAATTGCATCTCATTAAAGCTGTTATTAGAAAGAAAAAGAATGGAGAGAGGAAATAAAAGAAAATTTTAAAAAGAAAAAATAAACAGTCATTTAAAAAATAAAAAGAAGATAGATTCAGGCATCCAACTTAGAAACGAAATAACTGCGTCAGTCATTGATATATTGAAACTCAGCCAAACCTAATTACTTTCTTCTTATTTTCTCATGTAAAATAGTTTCTTCTTTTCACATATACAGCAATGATAGTACTTTACTCTCAGATCCTACAGGATCATCATCTTGTATTCCCCTAGGAATGTGTACTCCCACTTTGGAGACAACTGACATGAAGGTAAGCTTTTTAATCATTTTCTTGAAAGGCACGAAACTTTGCCATCTTTGTCCAAAGAACCAGCATGGTGTAGTAAGATGAGAGCACATTTTGAAACTGAACAGATCTGCATTCAGATCCTGCCTCTGCTGCTGAGACTCATTTTCCTCATTGATAAATTGGGGATAGTAACATACATCTCAGAAGGCTGTCATGAGGATTAAATAAGACAGTGTAAATAAACTGCCTCCTATAATATCTCATTTATAATGCAAACTTAGAATAAGAGCTCTTATAACTTAGTACACTTGGAAGTACCAATACCCTTTGATTAGTTAAATCTATAAGATTGTGCTGTGATACATTTAGAAGAAAACATATGTGTACATTTATTATCTCTATATGTGTGTTTGTGTGAATGTATGTGTATACACACACATATATACCCTCAGGTTTATTGCTTCACTGAATAATAAATTATCTCCCCATTAGGAAAGTTTAAAGGATTCTTGCCCTTTGGAAATTGAGGAAGGAAAGCAAAAATGAAATGAGGCATATTTAAGGAGTTTTACATGACATGATTATTATAAAACTAACAGAGTTTAGGTTTAAATAGGAACTTCTGACTCCAGTTCTCACTCTTGCTAACATCTTCTTGGAGAGCAGAGAAGAGGTGGCGACCTTTATAGGATGACTGTGATGCTATTTTCTTTCTTTGTGCATTTAAATGACTTTGACATTTTTCATTACGAAATGCTTTTAGCTTTGCATTTTGGATTATGTTAGTGGACCCTGAGGCCAAATGATAAACATTTAACTTTGAAATCTATTGAATAAATAAAAACAAAGAAAGTATCAAGTCGATTGGTGACTCACTTTCTTTTAAAAAAAGAACCCATGTCAAATTTCATTATTTTATTACATATTTACCATTTTTTTATGTATGATGTGTAGTATATGTGAAGTAGAGAAAATTAGATTCCACTGAGTGCTGAACTTCTCCACACACAATTAAAACCTGTTTGAAAAATGTATAATCAACTGAGATCATCAATTATGCCTTTTATTTGGAAGAACATGCAGGGAATTAGGATAAATAAGTAGAAAAGCCATGCTCCATTTTAGAAGACAAATATATCAGGCTTTTGCTTTCAAGCACTAAAAGGATTCTCTAAGTAGACTCATTTTTTTCCTACTTGCTTTGCATCAAAGGATGATTCCAATTGCCCTATTCCAAGGACATGACAATAAAGGACTGATTTTATCTAACAGACGCCCTTGAAAACATCTCAATATTACATCAAAATCCAATTTTTGCAATATGGGCTATGTAAATTTCTTTTAAAAATTTTTAATTAATTTATTTTAATTAGGTATATATGCCACCAGAATGCATTTTGATTCATTGTACATAATTGCAGCACAAGTTCACATTTCTATGGTTGTACACTACGTAGCATCAGACCATATGTGCAGTCATACATGTAACCTATGGTAATGATGTCCATCTCATGTCACCATCTTTCCTGACCCCCTTCACCCATCCTACACTCTGTCCCCTTTGCCCAGTCAAAGTCCCTTCAGTTTTCCCATGCCTCCTCTATCCCCATTATGGATCAGCCTCCACTTATCAGAGAGGACCTTCAGCCTTTGGTTTTCAGGATTGGCTTACTTTGCTTAGCATGATATTCCCCAACTCCATCCATTTACCAGCAAATGCCATAATTTTATTCTCTTTTAATGTTGAGTAATATTCCATTGTGTATCTATGCCACAGTTTCTTTATCCACTCATCTATGGAAGGGCATTAAGGTTGGTTCCACAATTTAGCTATTGTGAATTGAGCTGCTATGAACATTGATGTGGCTGCATTACTATAGTATGCTGATTTTAAGTCCTTTGGGTGTAAATTTTATTCTATAGGAAAAGATCACCTGTAAGGACAAAAACTAGATATTTACCATAATTAAATATGGTAATGACTGGGAAGAAATTTGATCTGTTGAAATTTTACTATAGTGATCATTCTAACAACAACAGAAAATTCTATTAATGCCATTCCACTTCAGGGTTGAAAAGAAGAAAAGGCAACTGGAAGAAAGGGAATCCCAAAAGATCCTCAACTGCCTTTAAGACTGAAGAGAACAGAAGAAAAGACCAGCAGAAGAGAATGTGTCTGAGCCGGGCTGTCTAAGGATGTTTAAAGACGGATGGTGGAAGGAGCTGGTGGAGAACAGAAAATGCTGAAATTACACTGATGACTACTGAAAGATAACTCAGGGTGGTACATGTAGTATAAAATGTTCTAAGTACTTTTAAAAAGCTACTAAGACTAAGCCTTGTGGTAAACATTAGAGAAAACAAAAATGTCAGGCAGATTACAAACCAAGGGTGCAATAGCGATGCTTATTCTGAATGAGCATTCCCATTAAATTCATGTTCTGTGTAACAGAGATTAACTTATTCTTACAGGAGAAGCAACTGCATGGTTACAACTGAAAACCAGTTCCAGACCCTCAGGTCAGGGAACCACTGATAACTTTAAGAGCAAAGAAGAAAAAAAATGAGGGATCACTTCCATGATCACCTTTTTCCTACTTGAGCTCATTCTGAAATAATCTATTAACATAAAGAGATGTGCTCTGACATACCTGACTTAGTGAAATCCAGCCCCCAGAATAGGATGGGACAAGGCACTGTACCTTCCAAACTTTCATCATGGCTACAGTCTAGTCTGTCTTTTTATGGTGGCTCTTTTATACTGTAGACTGGTGGGGAAAGTAGTCAAATATTTTCCAGCTGAAATCATTTACAAATCACCTTGCAACAGAATGAATGTGTGTGTTCCCCCACAAATTCATGTGTTGAAATCCTACCCCTGCCCAATGTGATGTCATTAGGAAGTAGGGCCTTTGGAAGACAACTGGGTTAAGGGTGGAGTCCTCATGAATGTGTCTTATACAGGGTGCCCAAGACCTCTCTTGGCCTTTCTCTGCCATATAAGGATACAGTCTGCAACCAGGAAGAAAACTCCTCACAAATCTAACCATGCTAGTATCTCAATCTCAGATTTCCATCTTCCAGAACTGTGAAAAACTAATTTCTTTTGTTTATAGTCCCCTGGTTCATGGTACTTTTTTTTTTTTTTAATAACAGCCTGAACTAAGAAACACCCTTTTTCCTCTTCTCCTAACTCAATATTTATAAATCTGGGACATTTTAGATTTTGGACACATGGCAGCCATCTCACCTCTCTCTCTCAGTAAAGGCTACATTGATGTTTGCAAGGTGTCCAAGGGCACAAAAGGCATCCAGTAAGTATGTAGCAAAATACCAAAGAGAATATTCGGAATTTGTCTTTCAAATGAAAAAATGAGAATGGACTCGTTGATATTTTAAAGTTCCACTAAAGAGGAAATTAAGTAGCTAAAAAGTAAACACTTCAATTTAACATTTGTTTTTCCCCTCCTGAAAGGTATATTTTCTACCTACCTTTCTCTTCCCCACCTCCACCTGGAACTACCAATGCTCCTTTAACATGACAGCTACAAAGATCAATGCTGAGGCATCATGACAGCAGCTGTATATGGTGAACCCAAAGAGCACCAGGCTCACTTCCTACTTGTGAACGCCATAGCCACAAGTAATTTGGGATTAAGAAAATGTACCCCCCAAATGCTGGTATTCCCCTTTGTATTTGAAATCACAGAAGCATGTAGCATTGGAAAATTTCTGCTTTATTAATCTAACTCAAAGTCAACAACCACTCAAAAGATAGTTTCAAGTTTTCCTGGAAAATGAATGAGGTCAACATCCTTCCACTTACCCAGTACTCTCGTGATATGGGACCTTTTAAGATTATATTCACCAAGACCCACTGCATTCCAGTACAGCATGTCTACTCCTTAACAGAAAAGCAATTTCCAGACAATTTAGTATTTTGAACTATCCCGAAAGAAAAGAGTTTTAAATTCTATCCTTGCTTCCCCTGATACCCTAAAATTTTCATCACAACTGAAAATTATTTGAATAGAATCTGAATATCATTTCTTTTCCTTTACTCATCCATTTATGTGCATGTGTCTGATGAGAAAACAAGGGAGGGGCTAAAAATATCCTTATTGGAAATAAAAATGAACTGATATGAAGTACCTATCTTACCAGTGCACACATTGCCCAAGAGATTAAATTCAAATTAGATGTGTGTGACATACATAATGATGAATACACATTTTGTTTCCCTTAGTGCTCCTGAGGACCAGTTAGTTTATTCATGAAGTGGATGATTTTGGATAGAACACTGTGGGGGGTCAAAAAACTCCACTGCATCTTTAAAATAAAAATAGCAAATGAAATGAATCAAGGTGCAACATGTAAAATGATGTATGCATTCTGCTGAATTTAATTGAATTCTAATTAAATTACTTGGAGCAAGATAAATTAGATTGTTTTTCAAGCACATTTCAGATAAACTTAATGAAGTTCTATAAGTGAAAAAGAAAGAATGGGCTTTGTTTAATGACTCGTTTGCTGATATATTCCCTTGGAGTGAAGAGGTCAGGCTGACCTTGGGTCATTTCTTTCTGGAATGACATAGATGTTACATTAACTTCTGAAAAACTGGCTAAAAAGAGAAAAGGTCATACTTTATGTTGATGGTAAAATAATTTATTGAGGCATTTAGTTATGTAGTTTTCCTCTCTACAGTTTTTCTCTATGGTTTTGAGCTCCGTGGCATCAGGATATTTTCTGTTGAGAAGGCAACAGAGGAGGCTAAAACAAGTGTTTCCTCAAGCATCCTCCTATTTGTTTCTGCAATCCCACAGAGATGATTAGGTCAGGGATAGGGAAGTGATTGGCACCCAGAACCATCCTCTCATTCTAACTCTGGGAAGGAGAGGTTACAGACATGTAGGCAGAATGGCTTGATAACCATTCAGGGAAATCTTATCCCAAAATTTGTCTTATCCTGCATAGATTCCTGTGCCTGAGGCTCATGGAAAACCTGCAAAGCTTCAGGCTTCCAGGGACAGTACAGACCTGCAAAATATGCATACTCGTACTCTAGTGTGTTTTGATCCACATATGACTCTGGGTCATTTGGTCCTAGAAGAATGGATTGGGTTGGAAGGAGTCTAGAGGGAGGATTTGGGCGGGGGGGATTGGGCTTCCCTCTGTCTCGCCAAATGGCTGAAATTCTCTAGAATTTCTTCTTAATCAAGAACCAAGAGAACTTGGAGTTGGATTTAATTTATTTGTGAAAATTAGTGAAACAAAAGTTCTCCATTTCTTCCACTCTTGGAAAAGTTCATGTCCATTTTTTTAAAATTTATTTATTTTTTGTATTAGTTGTTCAAAACATTACATAGCTCTTGACATATCATATTTCATACATTTGATTCAAGTGGGTTATGAACTCCCATTTTTCCCCCATATACAGATTGCAGAATCACATTGGTTACACATCCACGTTTTTACATACTAGTGCCTGTTGTATTCTGCTGTCTTTCCTATCCTCTACTATCCCCCCTCCCCTCCTCATGTCCATTTTGGTTAAGCAAAAAGTCACTCATGACTAAAGCATCTCACTTCCCTAAAACCCCTCTTTTTCCACTCCTTTGGCAAATACTTGGCATTTTATCATGAGCAAGGACTACAATTCCTTTTGCTTGGAGTAGAAGTGAGCAAAGTTTGAGAGGGTAGGGAAGAGGCAGAAAGGAAAGATTTAAAAAGCTAAGAGATATTTACATGATGTGATAAGAGATGGATGAGGAATAGGTAAAGTATCATATGTAATTGTATCTGGAAAAACAGAGCTACTCATATAACAATTACCCATTTTTCTAAAACAACAACATAAAAAGTCAAATGAGACTGGGTTAAGGGTCTGCATAAGTTGCCTAGCCATGAATGAATTGATATTGCCTAATTTGTATTCCAGTTCCATAGCTAATCCAAGGAAGGTGAGAAATCAGGCCCTTTGAAGAACAAATGTAATATCTACTGTGATACATATTTCATAAAATGTTTTCTTACAGAGTGTTTTCTGTGCATTCCCAATGCTGTCTGAAATATCAGTGAGAGAGATGAGAGGGACAAGTTTTCTCACTAACTGGTCTTTTCATGTTTGGCAATAAAGTTTTGGTTCAAGCATTTTCCCTTTTGGTATTTATTAAAAGCATATGACTGGAGGTAGAGCACGACATGAGTTGCTTTTGGAATTTTTTATTTGTTTTTGTGGTACTGGGGATTGAGCCAGGGGCACTCTTCCACTGAGCTACATCCTCAGTCCTTTTTATTTTAAAACAGGGTCTTGCTAATTTGTCAAGAATGGCCTTGAATTTTTGATCCTCCTACCTCAGCCTCTCAAGTAGATGAGATTATAAGCATGGGCTATCATACCTGGCTATCTTGGGATCCCTTAAAAATAAAAAAAGGAGGTGTAGAAGTAGATGGGTTTTGTTAGTCAGCTTTTTGTTACTATAATAAACACCTGAGATAACCACTTAGAAATAGAAGAGGTTTATTTGGATCGTGATTTCACAGGTTGCAGTCCATGATGAATTGGCCCTGTTGCTTTGGGCCTGTGGTTAGGCAGATCATAGTAGAAGCATGTGGGAGAGCAAAACCACTTATCTCACATCTGGGGAGTGAAAAAAGAAGGTTTTAGGGTCCTATTATCCCCTTTGAGGGCATGTCTCCAATGACCTAAAGACCTCCCGCCAGACCCCACCTACCAAAGATTTTACCAGTCTAAAAAGCACCATGCTAACAACCAAGTGTGCACCACATGGACTTTGGAGGACACTTAAGATCTATAACATAGCATGTGTTAATGAAGGAGAAACAAAGCTCCATCCTCTATTAAGGCAAATATTCCTTCAAAAATTTAAGTGCTGTAATTTGACTCTAATATAATTAGAAACTAAAAGAAATAAAAAGGTTTATTCTTATCGAGGCATGCCTGTTAGCATAGAGACCTAGAAATCCCAGACAGACAGTTAAATAAACCTGAAGGTATTTTTAAATGATCTATGTTAAGTATTTCAGCACTTCAGGGACAATTCTGTGTCCACATCTCTTCAAAGATGAAAGAGGTACAGATATAGAGTAGTGTGCTGTAAAAAAGTTAGTAACCATAGATTACGTGTAAGGCAAGAGTGAAGAACCTTTTGAATGCTTTACAAATACTCTAAGGTAAGTGAATACCATTACTAATACTAGGGAAGTTTATTCCAAAAACGAGGGGTGGGGGATAATTCACAGTACAGCATCAGCAGCTAAGGGGCAGGCAGTGGGGGGAAAGCACTTGTGCTCTTAGTAGAGCATTATGGGGAGGAGGCCCAAATGAGACTGTTCACATGATGCTGTTCAACGTCAAGCCTCATAGTGAACATGATGGCAATAACGAAGGGTTTCTGATCTTACATGTCCTAGTCTTCCCTGAGCCCTGTATATGGAGTAGCAACCAAGAAAACTAACCTTCACAAATCTCTGCAGAAGTAAGTACCTGGCTCCTCAGCCTGTGGGGAAAACCTGATTGAAGTCATCTCCCCAATTATGTGACACAGGTGGTCAACACCTGGCACTCTTCTCCCTCTGTCACAATATTTGGAGGGGAACTGGTGAGGGAAATATGGAGAGATCATGGATTTTGTACACTATGTGCAGTTGTAGTGAGTGTTAGGAATTGCAAGGTTAGATTGCTTGGAAAGCAGCCAAGGCAAAAGAAGGATCCCGCAGAGCCACCAGCACAGGTGGCCAACAGTGGAAATGTCACTATGCCTCACCACTCCCTTTGTTTCATGTGCATCTTTAATAAACAAACAAATAAACATAAATAATGTTCCTTTATAGAAACACAAAGTTCAAGTAGTATTGAAGTTTTTTTGAATAGGGTTTTGGAAAGAATGCTGACAGAGCTTTAAACCTGGAGAATGACTTTGAAGAATGGATCAATTATTAATTAATTGTTTGCTATGAAGTTAGTAACTAAGATACAGCACTGAAATTTGGATATCTTGAGTTTTAGTGACTCTGGAAAGTTAGTGTGTCCTGAGTGTACTAAAGACAGGGGTATGTGGCAGTGTGTATTCACTGTGCTTACCAGAGTGTCATTGCTTTCAGAAATATAGTTCACAGTAAAGACAATATTTACTGATTAGCCCACAGAGAGATAATATTCTTGTTCTTGATCTCAACCGACCTGACTTCTGTCTATTGATTTAGCCTTTGTATAACCCCTGTTTCAAAATTAAAAAAAAAAAGAAAAGTAAGCTTTCCAAATTGTTCCTCACTTTGAGAGAACAGGTAGTGAACACTCCAATTTTAGTTCTGGGTTCAACAATATGAAAAAGGAAATTTGGAGGAGGTGGTCTGGGGAGATGGGTGAGCAGGAAGCAGCAGCAGCAGCAGCAGCACAGACTCTGATGGAGTGGAAACACACTGTGGAGGGAAGTGACAGCAAGCCTCTAAAATTGCACAGTTCATTTCTGAGCTACCAGGCAGGTGTGAATATGTTGGAGGTTCCAGTGTCATGACTTTCTAGTCTTTAGCTCTACATCCCAGGTAAGCCTGCCTCACAGGGTCACGTGTATAAAGCAGAGACCACCACAGATGGACATCAAGTCAACTCAGTCTAGGCCTCTCCCTCAAATTCACCTTCAAGTTGTAGGTTGTATTTATTAAACTCTTATCTATTGCATAGTGTGATTCAGGGACTCAGCAGTATTCACCAGCCTTCATCAACTACCTGCTATGGTAAGCAGCTCATTTGTGCACCAACATATTTCTTCTGGATCTTATGCCCCCAGATTGCTGAATCAGAGTTGGAGGCAGTCAGCATTTCCAATTCCCTGTTTCTACCAGACTTGACAAATGAAAAAAAGCAAGTGTTCTGAAGTCAGAGACAAGAATTTCACAGTAAGTAATGAGGTAATGGACTGTAAGATGCAGCCACACTACTTTCTTCTTTGAAGCAAGACCTTTGCCTGTCATACAAGGTGTTCTTCTCCAAGTCCCAGCCCCCACCTTAAAATGTTCACCTATGAACACAATATTGAGGCCTATCCTGCACAGGCAGATTCTTCTTTTACTGGTCATGCTGTTTGTATCCTCTTGCTAATAAATCTTTCCTAACTTCAGACTTCTTTGGATTTGAACTTTCAAAAATGTGTTTTATCTTCTAGATAGGAGCTAGAAAAGGAGCTGTAAGTCTATCTTGGTGGTCTCAGAGACACTCAGGAAAGAAAGGTATAAAGAAGAGACAGGTCTTAAGCAGGAAGATTCCTGATAGAGAGAAAGGTAAGGCTGTCAGGAATCAGAGCACGAGATTCTTCCACAAAACCACCCTGTGGCAGTCACTGGACTTGGCATTGGAGCGAGCCCACAGTCTGAAAGTTCTAAATACAGAGACTTTGACAAGGGAGGTCAGAGTAGGTAGGGCCACCTCAAGGAGTCAACAAATTGAAGAACCTACTTTTAAACATTTTTATAAAAATCTATACTGATCATTGACAATATAATGTCCTATATCTGCATTATAAGAAAAGAGAACAAAAAAGAATCAAAACTTTCCACTTGAAAGTTAAAAGATGCTTTCTATAAATTTAACTTCAAAATGAAAATCAAGAGAAAATTTTTTTACTTTGGTAATTCTGCACACTAAAATATTTCTTTGCAGTAAAAATTGGCCTATTTTTACTCTATCAGTAAGATTAACCTTTCTACAAACTTGTTTAATGTATAATTTTTTTTCTAGCCAGAAATGTTGCCATTTATGCATATAAAAGCTAGGTTTAGTGGAAAGAAATTACATATATATATATATATATATATATATGAAGCTAAAAATAATTCTGCTTCTAAATTTCGAGAAGAAAACCTTCTATGTCAAAGCAACAGTTTTGTGCTCATTCACAGTACTGGGAACCACACTTCTGCAGCTGGTTTCATTTTTTAATTTTTTTTTTCTGTCTTCTCTGTTTTCTTTGCCCTCAGACGGTTCTTCCTGCAGAGTTCTGAGGACCAGATCCTTCCCCTGAATCCTGGGCAGAATACAGATGACTGAAGCTAGGAAAACACTGCAAACGTAACACAGACTTCTTTCTCAGATAAACTACATCTCTCCTGTGTCTGTTTCTCCCAGATATTTAGATCCACTTCCTTGGATATTGCATTTTTGTGTCCAGATGCAATATCCAGGGAAGCATTTGGAAAGGGCTGCCAATCTCCTTCTTCCCTCCAATGCAGCAAAATCTTCATTCCTACAGCCCCTTCCAGCCTTCCATTCCCATCCCATGCATTCCTCAAGCAGCAGTGTGGGTTCCTGTGTTGTCTCAACCACTCAGGAAACTCCTGGCAACCCTGTGAATGCCAAGGAGGTCTTGAGGTAATAAGACACTGGATTTGCATTTCAGAAGATGACAAGGGGAGCAGGGCAAAACCAAATAACAAGAAGTAGCTGAAAGGGTGGAACCTGACAAATTAGTGGAGGTTATATTTGAGGATAGAATTTTCCAGATACTGCTCAAATCATACCCTATAGGTAAATATCCTAGGGCATCTAAGATGTGCCATAAAATGAGAGGCAATAAAATGTCTCCATTCAATCATTCTTTATTGAAAACTAAGTCATTTTGGAGATTTAAGCTCTTACCATATAGTGACAATAACAATAATCTTAATTAACATTTATCAAGCACTTGATGTATGCCAGCACTCTAAGAACTTTACATGGACTAAATGTACAACAAACCCATAAGGTAGGTATTTTTGTGATCCTGTTTTAAAGATGAGGAAATTGATTTATACAAGGCAACTTAGTAACTTGTCCTAGATGACATAGTCACACGTGAGCACAAAAGAAATGTAATCCAAACTTAACCTAATCACAGTGAGTCCTTCTCATCACAACCACAGCTGTACACAATCACTAGTCCATATGCCACACTCAAGTTCACAAACATATCAAACGTGTGAACTGCTTTGCTTATATCATTACTTTTTTGGTCATATATTTTACTCTAATTCTTCACACTTACAGTTTTTATATTCTTCTGATTCAAAGGGCTATAAAAATGTAATATGGGCTAGGGGGCTAGGGAAGGAGAAAAGAGATTTAATCTCTTCTGAAAGTGCTTTATTTTTCTACTTGTGTTTCAGGAAATAATAGGGCTTTGAGATAGATATATATATATATATATATATATATATATATATATATATATATATATATATATATATATATATATATATAT
>NW_025999842.1:36255851-36283169 GCF_001458135.2 Marmota marmota marmota | reverse complement strand
TCTTCTCATGCTCTTCGTCCCTACTCTGTTCTTAGTTACTCTCCTTATATCAAAGAAGACATTTGGCATTTGTTTTTTAGGGATTGGCTAGCTTCACTTAGCATAATCTGCTATTCTCTATTATATTAATCATGGAGTAACTTGGAATTATAGGAAGAGATATGACGAAAATGTTTTTGTTTATTTGGGGAAAGTGTGACCAGCCAGTCCATATGCTGAACATGCTCAGCCTTCTGCATTAGCCACACATTAATGACATTTCATATTCGTGGTGTGAGGACAACACACTTGCTGCTTTTCCATGGAAGGTATTTTATGAAGATTAATCAGAAGATTATATTCTGAAGTAACTCCACAAAAAATCCTCGTTATAAAGAACATAAAATATTTATAAAATCTTTTCATACATTACTTCCTCCTTTATTGCCTTTGGTGTGGCTACTTTTGTTTAAATGACTTATGATCTCTGATACCTTTACTATATTCAGTTCAAATCCTTTCTGATCTGGTACAGTATAAATAGGTAAAAAATAATAATAATGCATCATGCATACAAAGTATGGAAGTTCTTTGAATTACCAATAAAATTGAAAAAGAATTTTAAAAAATACTGTCTAAAGGGATGTGCGTCTCCATGTTTCTGAACATTTGACACTGTGGAATGTGACAGGTCCAGTGTTGTGCATTTTGTGTGATCTACCCCCAAACTACGAAGGCCTTGTCTTTAAATTGCAACTTTCTCAGAAAAACACAATATTCTATAGTAAAGTAGATTTTTTTCCACTGGCTTCTGTGGAGGGAACTATGTTCATTTTGCCAATGGAGAAACTAAAGCACCTATTTCCTAAAAAGCTTCCCATGTAGATTACTACTACTACTAATGCCCAAAATTATTAAAATCACACTATGTGGCAGGTATTTAAATAGCCCTTCACAGGCATTGTCATTTAATCTTCTCAACAACCCTTTAAGGAAGATACTACTATTAACTTCCAGGGTATAGATGAAGCAGCCAATGAGAGGTTAATACTTTTCCCAAAGTTTTAAGTTAGAAAGACAAATATCTCAAATTGCCTATAACATAATACCTTAAAGGTTTTAGAATTATAATGCATTTTGTAACTATGTAGTTTAGAAAACATAAGCTACCATGGGTAGAGAGATGGAGAGTTTGGACCATTACTGGTTAGGCAACTTAGTAAAGAGGCAAATGTATGAAACTTATTCAGTGTCCTCATATTTAGGGAAGAAATTCTTCAATTATTTTTTCCTAAAATACAGCTATAAAATTCCAGCTCTGAAATTCTGTCCCACAGCACAGGGGAGTGGGTCCTAGGTTTAGCTGTATTTTTTATTTTATATATATATATATATATATAAATCAGCTCTTAAAAAGGTAAAGATGGTTCCTTTGGTGTCTCCAACTTAGTATTCATCATATTTATAATAAAAATTAGGGATAGGACCTTCCATTTTTGATGTCTTCCCTTTCTCTCAGAGAGCAGGTCTTAATCTATTTGTGGCAAGTCATGTAGATTTGATTTCCAGAACATCTCTCAAATCCACACCTCACCCAGCACAACTCCCAACAGTCCAGTCCACACCACCATCCTCTGGACCTGGACTCTTCTGGCTGTGCTCATAACTGCCCCCTTGTATCTGTTTTTCATGATGCAGGTAGAGGAACTTCAGAAAATACAGATCACCTTCCGTGACTCCTTGGGTTGGACACTCCTGCTCTGGTTCTTGGACAGTGTTTGCTCCACCTGGGCCTTCCTGCCTTCTTCCTATTCCCACTGCTTGGAACACTCTTCCCCCAGCTCTTCTCTATCCTTGTGTACCAGTCCTCCCAGCACCTCCTAAGAGAAGCCACTTCTCATCTCTTCACCCAATGTAAGATCCTGCTATCATTATCCTTTTTATTAGACTTCTGAAGTTTATTTTTATATTTATGAATTATAGCTGTATTTATGGGGTACAAAGTGATGTGATTTCTGAATACAATGTTGAATGGTTAAATTTAACTGCTTAATACATCCATTGCCTCAAATATTTAACATTTTTGCTGAAGAAAACATCTGAAATTTATTCTCAGTGATATTGAAACACTCAGTACTCAATGATTAGCTACATTCACCATGTTGTACAACTGGGTTCATAAAATAAAAGCAAACTTATTCCTGCAATACCACTTGTAACTCAGTCAGTGTGCCATGGCAAATGCTAGCAGAATGTCTCCCGCCATAGAAGCAAAGCCAAATAAATTGGAAAAAAAAATATGAAGAGCAATTATCCCTGGGCAGTAGCCCAAGAGCCATACAGGCCCTTTGAACCTGCCAGCCCTCTTCTCTTGCTGATCTGGCTGGCTGAAAGTGGGCATGATGATATTAATAAGGTCACATATTAAATGTGTCCTTTCTTCAAAATCTCACTGACTCACAGGTGTCATCTGGCTTGGCTTGCTTCACCTGAGTGCTTTGGCAAACCCCATCTTGGAATCTTGGATTCCGTATCAGGGTAGCTCTGTGGCTGCCTGTCTTCTGTGTAGCTAGGAGAGTTCTAACGTTTCATGAATGCTAAGAAAGGGAGCAACTTTGGAGGAACAGGACTAAAAGGCTTAACTTCTACCCAAGTTAGCCCACGAATACTCAGGATGTGCTCACAAATAAGCAGGGCAGTTCCTGCTCTTTCCAGAACTTTCTCAAGAGCCCAAAGTACTCACATCCACCTTTCAGAAAACATCCAGTGAATAACTACACATCACATAAAATATATTGCCTCGCCAGCACCAGTACATACATGACCATTGAAACAGTTTTTAAAACACTTTCACAATTTTGTTCATATAACTGGTATCTTCTTCCCAAATAATGATGTAGTTGAACTAGCACAGAGGGAATAGTGACCCAGTGCTCCTTGTAACAGTAGATTTGGGCTAGTAGTTTTCATTCAGTATCCAGAAAGTAAGCCTGAATGCTTAATTCTGAAAATTCCACTTCTTATTTTCTTATGAATTTTTAAAAAATTTTCTCTAAATGTGCATACCTATATATCTGTGTATCTGAAGATATACAAATTTGTGTAAATTGTTTCTTATAAAGTCAAGATTTTGGAACAAGCTGCATGATACCCTTACAGAATTTCTCTTGTCCATGGTTTCTGATTGAGTTTTGCTTCATTCTAATTTACTGTTCACTCATCTTGCCACCATTTATTTTGCACATTGTGAAGAATAACAAGTTATAGAAAAAACAGGCATGGGGAAAAAGCCATAGAGTGGCATTTATAATTGTAACTGTCAGTCATTTTTAGAGTTTAGGCTTTTAATGATACCTTGAGAATACATGGAATTTTCCAAAGTGAATATATGTGTTTGGGTCCTACCCAAGGTTTATAAGTAAGGATTTGAGACTTTTCAGGTTTAGAACCTTCAAGTGGTCATGACAAGTAATCTGGGGCATCATCTTAAGCAGGTCAGATCAGCCTGGGCTTGGTGATGATACAGGGTAGAGAGGGAAGAGGGCAGACACCTCAGGCCTCTCCTTCATCGCACTATAGGTATTGTTTGTTAATATCTTATTCTTTTCTTTCTAGGAGAGAGTGTACAACATCCCAATACCACAGAGGGACTCCTACCCTGGAGAGCACAGTTCAGAGAAAAAATTATTACCCCAGCACTTTTATTATCTTTTAAACTAAATCGATCAGACTATGAGATTCTGTGAGGTTGACCTTAAGAATGAGATAGTCCAAACTTTCCATTTTAGAGTTGAGGAAAATGAAATTCAATGAGGTTATGTGAATAATCCAAGACCATACTTGCTACTAACAAAGACAATACAGGAGCTCATAAATCCTAATTCCTAGTTCATACATCATTTCTGAATGTCTCCTAGAGGTCTTGGTGTTTGAGAAAATGGGAAAATACTCTGAAACTGTGAAATGTCAAGAAACAAATTCTACTCAAAAGAAAGATTTCTTCAAGTCTATGATTTGTATTTCTGCTTGAAGACACATTGTGGAAGTCAATTTGCTGTGTATAGGACTGACCACTTACCAACCATTCCATCTCTCAAAACATGATGGGAAGCCTGGCCAACATTGCTTCTCCTGTGCCCACGACAGGTCCCTAGAAGTCTTCTTGCAAGGAGTTGCTTAGCCAAACTAAAAATAAATGCTTCCAGAATTACATTTTTACTCAGAGTTTCCAGAAATACTCATCAAGGGGACAAAGATGGGCAAGTGAGTTGTTCAAGAGGATGGCAAGATAATTTGACAAGGAATAGGAGCTCACTGCAAGCTACCAGGTGTCAATTCAGAAATGTTTTCCAATTTAAGCCTTGGAATCTGTCAGGCTTATTAGAGAAGCCAAAGATAGCAGAGATGCATCAGGTTCAAAACTGGCATTTTCCAAAGCACTAGCATGCAAGATAGGAGCCACCACTTTAAAGTGCACATAAGATATTTAGCAAATGACAAGAAAAGAAATTGCTTATCTGTTGGTGTAGAAGCAGTCTCCATGGTAACTCTCAAAAATCTGTCATTTGGTATTGGATTTCCAAGAGTAATCTTTTAACATCTGCCAAATATATTGCCTTTGGTGGTCAGTTCTACCCAATGATAGTGAAGTGTTAAAGCAAAGTGGGCCAAGTTTGCTTGCTAATTTTGGCAAACCTGAGATTGTTTTCCTTTAAATCTTCTGGATAATTGACTTCACCCTCTACTTTTATCGAACCTGGAGACATAGCTGAAGACGTGTTTATCCCAGGGTTTTATCTTCAGTTTATTGATGGGTATTTATTATAAACATAAATGGAACATAATAAAAGCTTTTTTTTTTTTTTAAAGGCCTTTTGGTAAAAGTCCTGTTCACACTACCAATTACATACCATCTCATCACTGAAAATGAAAGTTGATCTTTTCTCCAGCTATGAGAAGAGTTGGCTTCTGCCAGCTAGCTGTCTAATTTCCTATCTTCTTTTGGGGTCTCTATTTCTATCTAACTTTCTGCTTTTAACCCACAGCCTCTGATTCCTACTAGGTGATCAATGTTCCAAAATTTCAGTGCTCTTCCCTTCACAGTATTCATCACTGAGCCTCTATTAGATGGCGGGTATGTTATCTTAAAGCCAGCTCTTAATTATTTGGATGCCAATTAGCCAGGGTCTGTTTTTTCTCCTTTTCTTTCCTGCTGCCTGCCTTTTGGCCACAACACAGCTTGTTAGTTCCTTTGTGAAGAACTGAAGGGCAGTGTTGAGGTAGGGACAAATGCCTCGAGACTTAAATAAGCCCATTTTGTTATTTGTTGGAAGCTCTGGTTAAGAGTTTGGCAAGGTACGATATCAAAAGCACACAATAAAAGTAAACTTTCTTTATCATGCATATCTCATTTTCCAAACTCTCCCAGATTCTCATTACTGGGGTTAAATTGAAAGTTGGCAGAATTACACTTAGTACTTTATACTATTATGGGAAAAATAAAGTTTCTCTGACTTGGCAAAAAGGTTGTTTAATGAGCAGCTTTGCTTGGTTCTGAATTTTTTCATATTGGCAAGCACAAGGCAATCAGCCATTGGAAATCAAGCCACCATCATGTTGTCACAAGTTCCCCAGAGCTGAGCTGCAATGAGCTAAAACAACAAAGTGTATGCATCTGTTGAATTTCCATTTTTATTTGAATAAAACAAAATTTAAAAAAATGAGGGAGTAAAGATACTCTTATATTGGACATGAAAATGCCATGCTAAAATTCTTCAATTACAATGAATTAGTGCTGCATTATTTTGCATCACTTGAGGTACAAAAATAAAATGTCGCTAGGCCTTAAGTGCTTCCTAAAATAAAAAATAGTGTTTACTTTTATCAACTTCCCATTTTCTGAGGGTAACTTTCCATTTTAAAGACAATATAACTTTGAGCCAGGCACAGTGGTACACAACTAAATTTCCAGGAAGCTGAGGTGAGAGGATCACGAGTTCAAAACCAGCCTTGGCAAAAGTGAGGTGCTAAGCAACTCCGTGAGACCCTGTCTCTAAATAAAATACAAAACAGGGTTGGGGATGTGGCTCAGTGATTGAGTGCCCCTGAATTCAATCCCTGGTACTAAAAAGGAAAAAAAAAGGAAAAAAGAACTAAAAGGGAAAATCTCTTCCTCATAGGATTTGATAACATTAGATTTTGAAAGATTAGGACAGCTATTCAAATATGGGATACATGAGGAACTTATCCTGAAGCTCCCATTGTTCTGTTATCAAATCATCTATAATTTGGGTTACATAAATATCTAAAGATATGAGAACTGTATTTTCCCTTGTGTCTACCATAGTGTATAGTTGATGTGTCTGACAGTTTCCCCTTCAACTAAGGAAAAAAGAGAAAGATCTTGGAAGATCATATAAAACACAAATTTATATATAAATAAAACAATAGCTTTGAAGGGAATGTCAAGCATCATAATGCATCTCTAAGGAAATGGTAGAGATGTCTTTGAAGACAAAAATTTATGTGACTAACTTAAATGTGAGTCTATATGAGAGGTTAGTTGGCTCTGATTGGTCTTAGGGAGATTCATTAAGGGGATCTTTGTTGAGTGAAGAATACTGCCAGACAGTACTGGTTCAAGGGTCAGCTCTGCCACTTACTGCTGGCGTGACCTCGAGCAATACACATAATCTTCATGGGCCTTAATATTCTCAGCCATAAACTGATAAAAATATAACTGTCAAAGGTTTTATGAATACTAAATTAGAGTGTTACAGAAGTCTTAACATGCTGTCTAGATCAGAAAATGTTTTTAGATGGTAATAGTTACTTTTAATGAATTTTCTTTCAGAAAACTTCCTAAAAATATTGTCAGAGATTCTAACTTTAACCTCTTAGTAGCTCCTCTGAGTATCTACTAAAATAAAGCAGTGGACATCTCCATACTGATTTTTTTTCAGGGCAAATCAGGGAACAGATACAAAAAACAGGTGTTAAATAATTTTTGCCTAATCCTTCTCTTTTTGATAGTTTATAACCTTAAACCATTTATTTTTAACTGGCGCCTTATCTGCTTAAAAAATTTTTTTAGATCACTTAAAATAAGAAAAAAAATATTTCTGATAAGACTGTTAAAAATAGAGTTTAAGGAACAACAGAAGGGGGAAAAAGGATTATTGTGTCAGGAATAGAGGTAATCATTTAACTACTATGGTTGAGGCTTCAGTTCAACATTCAGAATCCTGACAGCTAAGGCAAAAGGGCTCATTCCCTTATTAAGACACATAATGGATCGACTTTGCTTGTGTTATTTCAGTGTGGAGTCTTCCTAGTAATTGCTGCTCCTGTCCTGGGGCTCCAGCTAACCTATCACCTTCCACCAAAGTTTCTCCACTCGAGTCTTTAGTTATAATGGATAATTAATTTATGATTCGAGCCCTTTCCCATAATTTAAATTATCTTGAGAAAGCACAAACCAACCAAGGATCTCAATGATTGAACTGTTTGACAAAATGGTTGGGGAAGTTATGGGGATAGTAATGACCACATCTTTCCTTCCCAAGTGTACATAGATATGAAGGGAATTCCCTAACTTTGCAGGTATTTTAAGCATAGGCATGCATCTGTATGTGTACATTTGCATGCATGTCTGAAGACAGAATATGGTCTCATGTATTCTTAGAATGAGTAAAATGTGATTGTGGTGAGAGAGTAGTTGGTGGATTTTCAGGAATTATCCAGAGAACTAAGTCTGTATCAGCTTGATCACAGTTAACTCCATTTGCAACATCTCTGTTTATCACCAGACAAAAAGATTAAGTGTTTTGCTCTAAATATAATTCTTTGAGTTCTTAGAAATCCTTATGTAGTTCCCCAAAATGTACCCACTGCCTACTCCATGCCAGGCACTGTGGCATGCCATCTGTTTATTACCAGTGGTCAAATTTGCTGAAAAGAAATGGAGACATGATCATGAACTAGGGGCTCATATGTTCCAGCCTGAGTCTAGAGTCCAGAGTGGTCCTTGGTTTGTACTGTGGCCGTAAACTGCATTTTATGCCATTTTTTTCTGTTTTCATTTTAGAGATTATCCTTTCCAATATTTGACCTTATTATTTTCACAAAGACTTTCATCATGTTTGACTTCCCAATTCATTTTATGCCTAGTCTCTTTATCTGTTGTGCATTCAATTTATTAAGCTACAGTAGTAAAAAAATGTAAGCTATTCAAATAATTTCAGTGAACAACAACAGAAAAAAAGCTACAATATTCTGGATGTCCCTCAAAAAATGTATGCCTATTTTTTTCATCCTATAAAAGTGAATATAATATTATATGCTTTCTATACATTTTAGATAAACTGACAGTATTATTGAGATTATGTTGGGTAATTCCCACAGGTACCACACTATATATATATATATATATATATATATATATATATATATATATATAGGCTGAATAAATATTATGTGGTTAATGACTTCTTAGTACAAAATTATTGTGTATTAGACAGCATTATTATAGACTAGCCAACAATATGTAAATCTATGTGCTCTTTATTACAAGAAAACATTGTTACTGCAGAATTATTTTATATCCTGTTGAACACAAGCACCCTATTTTAAATTTTAAAAAAGCAGAATACTTATGCTCCATTTCTTTCCCTCTAACATAAAAAAATGGCAATTGAGCAATATTTGCCTAATTTTAAATCACTCTGTGCTCTGAGATCTATACTCACATAGCTTTGTTAACATCTTTCACTCTGACTTAAGTCTGAAGGTCACTTTACACTATTTTGGAGGAAGACAATAGTTTATTCTCTTTGGTTCAAGAAAACCCCATGTCTGGACTCTTTTTGCAACAAAACAGAAACAAACCAAAAAATAAAAAGCATGTCTGCCCATAGAAGCTTCCATTTTCATCCCAGGGTTTGTCATTTCAATCTTGCCATGGGTGTCAATAAATCAGTGGTGCATGGTGCACAGTGGTATCCCATTCCATGCACTGGGAAAAGAGACAGACTCATTAGCTTCAGACTTGTCCCTTCCTGAAATGAGTTCTGGTCTGTTTACCCACCAGATTTGTTACTTCTCCACACATGAAAGTGTTCTAAGAACTCAAAGACTCCTGGATTCTTTCAATTTCTGATTTGAAGATAAATAATCCAATTTAAAAATGGACAAAATATTTCAATAGACTCCTTCCAAAATATATAAAAAGACAAGGAGCATATGAAAAGATGCTCTATATCACTAAAGATGAGAGAAATGCTATCTAAAAACACAAACTACTCTACCCCCGTCAGAATGGCTAGAGTTATAAAGACTGATGACACAGAGGGTTAACAATTGGATTTAGAACAATTGGAACTCTCCTGTATTGCATGTGAAAATGCAAAATGGTATAGACACTTTGAAAAACCTCATAAAGTTAATCATACATTTCCCATGTCAACCCAGCAATTTTTACTCCTAAGTATTTTGCTCAATAAGAACAAAAACATACATCCACACAAAATTGTATATGTGAAGGTTCAGAGTACTATTATTCATAATATCACATACTGGAAGCAACTTGAATCTTCCTCAGCTAGTGAATAAACAAATTATGCTCTATCCATACCATGGAGTGCTCTCATACAATTCATACAACCACATCAGAGAACTGCAAAAACACACCAAGTGAAAGAAGTCAAACATGAGAGAGAGAGTACTGTATGACTTCATTTATATGGAATTCCAGAAAGGTATATATAAGTGTCTGCTTCAGTCTGGGGCTCTGAAGAAGAGATTTACAGTAAAGGGGCATGAGAAATCTTTAGAATGATGAAAATATTCTGCATCTTGATTTTGTGCACAATTGTATACAATTGACACTTATGAAGCTATTCTATGTAATACTTTAAATTTTTACTTGGACTGTTTTGACTCATTTTGTTCTGGCCTGTTTTTGACTCGTTATATTTATTATAGAGTGATAAAGCTGTCTCCAAATTATTGCCGTTTTTACCAAGAAAATTCACTTTGATAATCTCAGAAGCCCCTTTACTCCACGACTGTACCCATGAAACACATCATTTCTTTTCTGTTTGTTTTTAGAATGCAATTTCTGCAAGTGTCCATTTATGATTTTTGTCTTATGTCATAAGCAATGAGCACATTGTCACTGGAGGAGTAAGCTGCTTTACAAAATGAATCCCTCTCCACCTAGGAATGCAGTCAGAATTCTTTATAAGACTCTCTTTTGAAAATGCATGTACTGATAAAGATGATAAGATTTAGAATCAAATATAAACAAGTAGAGTTGTTCAAAGTAAGGCATAAGTCACTTAACCTCTTGCTTATCTCCTGCAAGACTAGGAACGACAATCTCATTTTGGGAAAGCAGACTGAGACCTATATTAGACCTCAGCAGAATGAGGGTGATTTGTTCAATGTATAGGGTTTGTACATGTCTAAAACCAAACATCAAATCTATAACTGTTTGAAATTAGAATGAGCTACTCTGTGCATTAGCCCCCTTCCCTAGAGATAATGAAGCAGAGGTTGGATACACACTGGTGCAAATGTCACAGATGTTATCTCAGTATAAGCTAAGAGGTGACACTGCTTGGTCTCCAAGGTCTTGCTCAATGCTGAGATTGTATTATTTGATGAAATTATTAATGAACTTCTCATCTGCGGTTTCAGCAAAGTCAAAGGTCAAATCTAGACTGCACAGAAAATGAGCTAGTGGGCACAGTCTTCTTGTTCAAGCAAGTTTGAGAAGTTGCCACAAAGAAGAGAAAAAGTAGGGGAAGGGAGGAGTAAGGAAAGACTCATCAATGGGTAATAAATTACAGTTAGAGAGGGGCAAGAAGTTCTAGTGTGCTGATGCGTAATGGAGTGAATATGAATGGCAATAATGTACTCTATATTTTTAAAAGCTAGAAGAAAGGATGCAGAATGTCTTCACCATGAAGAAATAATAAGTGTTTGAGGAGATGCACATATTTAACCTGACTTAAACATTACAGGTACAACAGGTACCTGTAACTTGAAACATAACATAGTATGCCATAAATACATACAATTTTTAATGATTTTATGTATCAGTTTTTAAAAAATTAAGTTTTAAAATGTGGAAAGAGAAAAAAATTGGATTGCAGTGGTAACTGGAACAGGATCTCAACAGGTCTTAATGAAATCCCTCCCCATAATTTTTAACAGGTTTTAAAGGCAATAGAAAGAAGCTTATGGAAAAGGGAAAACGGAAGTGACAAAGAAAAGGGAAGATAGTGTGTAGGTAATGTCCCTGGATGGTTTTTATATTTTCTGTAAAGTGGGAGGAAGATTCCTCTGAAGAACAGCAGAAGGAAGTGAGACTGCAGGTTTACAGCCTCATACAATGGAGAATACTGAATAAGAGGATGTTTGGGCAGATGGAAGTGTCTATAAAAATTAAACATCTCGCCTGGGTTGAATTACATGTCTCCTCTGGCAGCTCAGAAACAAAGTGAATAAAGCTAGAAATCCTGTTCTAGGATGAAAAGTAGGTTTACTCAAGTTTCAACTGCACATCAGTGGGAGAGTGTATTCCATCATGGAAGAGTAGTTTTAATGCAATACATATAGAAGATCCAGTGACGCCACAAAGGCTTAATTGTGTGGGGGAAGCAGAAGATGCTCAGAGGTGATGGGGAAGAAGAACAGAACAACCTCAACAAAAACCTTGGATGGTAATGATTTTATTTAATTGCTGCAACAACTCTTTAAGACATCATTATCTCTTAGATTTCAGATCAGGAAATCTGAGGTGTAGATAAAGTGATAGACTCCCATTAGTTGATGTGGTGAGACTCGGATGTGAACCACATTTTCTAATATCAAACATACCACCTCTCTTCAACTCTACTGTCTTCTGTGGTTATCAGCCAGAATAAGGGAAAGGGTGGGAGAGAGCAGCAGCAAATTTGTCATGGCAGAAATTGTCCTGCTCCCATGGTGTCTTTAGCACCCAGCAATGTTACCCAAAACATAACCAAAGCTCATCATATATAAAATCTGACAAAGTCCTACATGAGACATCGCTTCATAAAACAGTTTGAAAACCTAAAATGTGATATAATTAACAAACTTAAGTTGCTGTTCCTTTATACTACATCAACCACCACACCCAGGTATCTGATGTTCTTTAAACTTTTTGTTGTGTTTTTTAAATTGCACTGTTTGATCCATCTTAGATTTTTTCTCTACTTTTAAAAAACAGTCTTCAGAGATGTTACTTATAGCAAAGCTATAGTTTAGAAAAAAATTTATATAATATTTATCCTTTGTATTTAGCATTAGGTGGAAGGTAATACAGTACTTAAATAATACCAACTGTCAAGTCTCTTTCATTTTGGTGCATATTGCTTATTCTACACATCTTGGGTGGTAGTAAATGTGGCTTGAATTAATTGTAGTTATAGTCACTGCAATAAGTTGACACATATTTACTGTCCCCAGAAGAGGACTTGCTTATAAATGTCTGCAAGAGTTTTATTTTCTGCAAAGTTGTAACACATTGACCACACTTTGATTGTATCACTCAGTGCTCAGTGTTCTTCAGACTGGAATGTGTGTACTCACAGAAAATTTACCAATGTTTGCAAGTATGGCCAGTTTGAAGATAATCAATTTCCAGATCATCAGCTTCCCTGTGTATGATTTCCTAAATACATCTGATAGAGAATGGATGATTGAGCGGCCTCTCATCTGTCTCTGGCATTCCTTTTGTTTCCACATTATAAAACAAGGGTATATCTCTTAACCATACTGCCCCTCACTATGGTGGAAGATAGCCCTGGGATATAAGAAGCACTTGAGGGCACAACACAAAAGGACAGTTTGAAATACTTTATTAAAGCACCAATTCTGGTCTCAGTTGCATATCTGAATTTTTCAATTCATGTTTATGTTTTCCTCCCAAAGATCCAAATTACATGTTCATATTTACCTCCCAAAGATCCAAATTAAATCTTTAAAAAAAAAGAAAGAAAGAAAAGAAAGGAACACCTATTGGGGGTAAGTTCGTGTCTTATGTTTTTTTTTTTTATTTAGACTTGAATAAGAAACACTGTATTAACTTTTTAACATTAACACCTTCATTAACTATCAAAGCCACATGTTTGCTGGGTATGATTAATTCATATTCATTTTTTTTTCACTTGGGTGCAAGTCTGTCTTTTTGTCACCAAATTTTCTGACTATTTACTCATTATTTATAAGATTTATGTTAGACCATCAAAGTTACATGGTATTTGGGGAAAATGTGAGGAGGAAATTTCAGAGGTGAGATTAACAACTAATTGAATTGCCCACATAGCACTATATAAGTCAGGTATAAGAGACACCCCACATGGACAAAGAAGATACCCTGTTGGCCAGTTTCAGTATCTGTAAAACACACCATCCTTCTTAACTGCTGCTGAAGTCCCAAAGAAGCAATTGATGTTAAATGTTGTATGAACTGTAAAATTCTGTGAGTAAAAACATTTGTACTCTGAAATAAATGCAATTTAAAAAATATAATCATTAAAACCATCATTCTATCCTTGCCTCACCTGTTCTGCCTGCTGGTACTGTTACTTTCCTTCCTTTTCCATTTGTCAACCGACAAGTGCTTAGGACATGCCTGTTACCTGGTTAGTGCCTTCCTCCTGTCTAGCAGCTATTGGGTCCTCTCTTCCTCTACAAATCTTTCCTTAATCTCCCATCCCTTCAGTTAGGTGATGGCTGGCTTTGACATACCAAGCATAAATCATTCTTCTTGGGGTACTGTGACAAGCTTATCAATGAGGAATTATGGGTAGAGCAGTACTTGAGAGACCCAGCTGGATCAGCCACAAGGTTTGAAACAACGTTGTGTCTCTGAACATAACAGAAAATGATCTTGAGGGTGATGCTTAAGGTCAAGGCTAGCCTCTTTAATTGCACATATACTGTAATTCTACTTCACAAAAGCAAAGATGTCTTACAAACTGCTTTTCTGAATAGTCATTTTACTCCTTCAGTTGCTAAAATTTAACTCTTCTTAATGGTGCTCACAGCAGGCTGCAATTATACAGAAATATACTTTGAGTTATACACCCTCTTTTGATTAGAAGACATCAGCAAAGCATCTGCCAGAAAAAGTAACACATTGTAATACTATTAGTTTCTGGTTTATATCAATGCAGAACAGTGCTGGCATTAGCTGAGGCAGGAGCTGACAGAGTTCCTAAAAAAGGACTATAAGTTTAAAAGTCAACTGATAACTCAATGCATCAGTTTGGGAAGAAGAACCTGGATACCTAATTAGAAATATCAAAAAGAAACATCTTCTGTGCCAATTAGCTTCTACCTATACCTTGTATGAGATATCCATGGCTATTAAATGCAGCAAATTTTGTCTCTTAAAACAGTTGAATTTTTTTAAAAAATATTTTTCTTGCATTTAATAAAAACATCATTTTAAATCAACTCTATTCCTACACTGTTTTGATTCTGATTCAAAATAACAAGATAACCCCCCAAACCTAAATCACTTGAATTTTGCAATGAGAATTAAGAATGGTATGGGAAAGAGTTCAAATAGTTATTGTGAGAGAAGGAACAGGAGCCAGAACCACTGGAAGAACACTAGGAGGCACACAGCTTTGGGGTGAGGCTGAGGAACACAGTACAGTCAATGTCAAATATGAAAACGTAGGGGAAAATAAAACCATCAATTCACTCAGGAGCTAAAATACTCAAGTAATATGTATCCGATGCAGGAAGTGAAAATGGAACATTAGTGTGAGAATGATATCATTTTTATAAAGAGAAAAGCTCAAGTGTAGAGCCCAACACAGCCCTAGTTCAAGCCTGAACTCTGACACTTAAACTCAGCAACCATGGCTAAGTTTTGCAGCATGTTCTTGGCTTGGTGTCCACATCAGTACAATGGAGGCAATACTAGAATTTACTTCTTATTAAAATAAAAATGATACAATGCATATAGAAGGGCTTGAATTAAGTTAGCTAATAGTGGTATTTTTGCTTCACTGTAACATTACATTTTAAGCTTTGGTGAGTAAAAACCAAAAAAGTCATTGAATGTTGCAAATAAATAATTTAACTGATAGAGGGATAATCTACCGTGTGTGTGTGTGTGTGTGTGTGATGGAGCTCTTTGTTGGCCAGGCTGCCTATGAACTCATGGGTTCAAGCAATTGGCTATTAATGCAAAAAAAGTTTGAGTCTCTTAAACTATTCTACTTTTTTAAAAAATATATTTTTCAGCCTCCTGAGTAGCCACCTTGCCTGGTATAACAACGTACTTTTTAAATAAGTAAAATTGCACAGCATTATTAAATGAAATTGGATGACAAGTTTTTAATTCTGGGCTCTAAAATATAAAGAATTTGGGGAGGCAAATCAGAAACACAGTTAATAGACCTAAAAAGACATTCCTAAAAAGAAAAGTTAAACAGAAATCACAATGGAAAAGATGACACTGAGAGGTTACATTACTATAATTTTCCTTTCTCTGAAGCCTACTTTGCCTGAAGTTAATAAACAACTGCAGCTTTCTTTTGATTAGTGATAGTATGGTATATATTTCTCTATCCCTTTAATTTTTAAAAAATATATTTTACTTTTGGAGCAGTTTTAGGTTCACAGCTAAGCTGGGCAGGAGTTTAGAGATCTTCCACATCCCCACACTTTAATTGCCTTCTTTATAACATCCACCACCAGATTGATACAGCTGCTTCCACTGGTGAACCTACACTGTCACATCATTATCACTCAATGTCCACAGTTTACATTAGGGTTCACTCTTTCCACTGTACATTTTATAGCTCCCCTTTACATTTAGTATTTTATATTTAAAGTGAAAAAAATATATATATATACATACATACACATACAATACACATATACACACACATACATACACACGCATATATACATATATATATATAATATATATTTTTTAACTTGCTCTAGCCATCTTTGACTTTTAATTGGTCTATTTAGACCATTCACATTTAGAGTTATTATCAATTTAATTTGAATAATATGGGTTGTATTTGTACCTATTCTATTGACTTTTTTTTTCATCTCCCACTTTTTGTCTTCTTTAGTTTTAATTGAACATTGTACAAAATTATGTTTCCTCACTTCTTTTAGCATGTAGATTATATTTATTTAAAACATTATTAGGGGTTGCCCTAGAATTTACAATACACATTTATGACTAATCCAAGTCCACTGTCAAACAACATTTTATTGCTTCATAATTAGTGCAAGTACCTTACAATACTTTTTTTTGGTAGTGCTAGGGATGGAAGCCAGCCTCATGCTTGCTGGGCAAGTTACCTACCATTGACAAGCTACATCTTCAGTACAATAGAGCACTCTTAATTCCTCCCTCCTCCCATGCTCTATAAAAAATGTCTCTATCTTCATTTCACTTAATTCATAAGCTATAATTATCAATATATTATTTTTCTTATTCTTTTGAGTAAACTGTTTTCTGTTAGATCAATTAACATCTAACAGACATTATCTTAATTTGTTACTTCCCTAATCCTTCTCCTTTATGTCCATATGAGTTTCCAACCTATATAATTTTCCTTCTTTCTAAAGAACTACTTTTAATATTTTAAGTAAAGTAGATCTATGAATAACAAATTCCCTCTGTTTTTGTCTAAGAATGTTTATTTCTTCTTCACTTTTGAGAAATAATTTCACTGGAAACAGAATTCTAGGTTAGTGGGCTTTTTTCTTTGACATTTTTATATACCTCCCACTCTTCCTGCTTGCATAGTTTCTGAAGAGATGTCTGATGCATTTCTTATCCTTGCTCCTCTAGACATAAGTGTCTCTGTCGCCTCTGACTTCTCAAGATTTTCTGCCTTTGATTTTCTGCAGTTTGAATATAACATGCCAAGATATATTTTTCTGGTTTTCAGTATTTATCCTGCTTGTTGTTTTCTGAGCTTCCTTGATCTGCAGTTTATCTCATTAATTTTGATTCTCAAGTCTTCATTACTTCAAATATTTCTTCTGTTCCTTTTTCTATTTTCCTTCTGGCATTCCCATTACATCCACAATATACTTTTGTAATTGCCTTACATTTCTTGGATATACTGTCCTTTCAATTTTTTTTTTTTTAAATTTCAGCTTTGGACATCTCTATTGGCTTATCTGAGCACCCTGATTCTTAGGCCATGTCCAGTCTGTTGATGAGCTCACTGGGTATTCTTCATATATATTATAGGGCTCTTGATATCTAGTATTTTGATTCTTCTCAGAGTTTCCATTTCTCTGCTTATGTGACCCATCTGTTCTTGCATATTGTCCACTTTTCAACTAGAGTCTTTAGCATATCAATCACAGTTCTTTTAAATTCTGCATCAAACAGTTCCCAAGTTTCTGTCTTATGCGAGTGTGGAAATGATACTTGCTTGGCTTCTTCAGGTAGTGTTTTTACCATGTCTGGAAAACTTTGTTGAAAGCTAGATATGATACATTGGATAAAAAGAATGAAGGTAGAGATTCCTTTAGGTGAGGCTTTGGGTTTAGGAAGTTAGGCTATGTTTACTACATGCAAACATTGTGGTGTCAGAAGCTGAAATTTCCTCTAATGTCCTTGTTTTTCTTCTCCCTTGTTGTCTCTGACTACCTGGTGACTTCTTAAATGGGGTCTGAGGCTTGTAGTTCTTTCAGCTTTACTGCCCTATTATTACATAATGACATTATTAATATGTTGGTAAAGTGTAGGAGGAGACAAAGCGTGGGTTCACCCCATGGTTAGGTCTGAGTTCTGAGTCTGAGTTAGGTTATTCCCTTTGGCCTAGTGGATTGAGCTTGGGTAAAAACCAAGTTCTTACACTTTTTAATGATTCTTTTTGAAAAAAAAAATAAATATATATCCAGGAAAAAAAAACAGTTCTTTAGACTGTGATAATTTTCCTCTAGAATAAGCTTATTAAGGAGAACAGAAAGCTCAGGGTATATTTAAAAATGATAATTTCTCTCTTCCTCATGTTGGAAGGAATTGTTTCCCAATCTCCACATGAGAATCTAGGATGTCTTTTGGAGAAAAAACTCACCATAGCATGCACCCCACCTATGGATGAGCTTCCTCAGACTTTTTAACTCTCACGCTAGTGGACACTGATCTTCCACTGATTATAGTGCTTCTACCAACTTAAGTAAACTTCATTCCATGTATTTACCTGTCTCTTTCTTCATTTTTCAAGATAGCAATTTTCTCTATAAATCCATTCCCTGAAGAAGTCATTGGCTTTCAGTTTGCTTGGCTTCATCCCAGTTTTGAGGATAGGAATGATAGATTCCAAGCTCTTTACATGTTAGACTGGACATGTTAGAGGCTACTAAAGACCATCAAGGATCCATGACACAGGGGAAACTGGCTACTTTCATATGCTTAGATGTTTAAGACCACTGAGTACTTTCTTTATGAAAT
The DNA here is from genome assembly GCF_001458135.2 of Marmota marmota marmota. Classification (NCBI taxonomy): domain Eukaryota; kingdom Metazoa; phylum Chordata; class Mammalia; order Rodentia; family Sciuridae; genus Marmota; species Marmota marmota. The sequence continues at coordinate 36,264,703 of NW_025999842.1, read as the reverse complement.
TTAACATGATATATTTTTACACGTGTTTCTGTGGTTACCTTCATATTATTACAGGTTTATGAGGGCAGTGGCTTCATTTCCTTTGCTTTCCTGTGTTATCTCCAGAGACAAACATGATCCTCATAGGCAGAAAGCCCTTAAAACCCACGTGTTGCACAAAGGGCTAAACATAAATAAAGATAACTGCAAGTTATAAAGGAGGGTTTTCTGAAGTCTGTTAATGGCCCGGACTGGGTCAGTAGGCAGATCATGGGCTCTCCTTTCCTATATGCCTTTAAAGCAGCCAGCTCCTGACATGCCTGGAAGGGTTCCAGAGTTGCCTTGTCAGAAGCTGAGAGGATGGATCCTTCAGTCCTCAGTGTCCCTTATAGAGTCTGCTGGTTTTTTGTTTTGTTTTGTTTTGTTTTTTGGTCTGTGTGTGTGTGAGCATTTTCCTCCAGGACTTTCTGATCAATTTCCTCATATGGACAAATAAAAGTATATATTGTTATGTCTCAATAAAAGCTTAGGTTTTATGCCTCACAATTATTGCCTTCCTTCATTCAACAAATGACTGATATCTACTATATCTGGGTTTCTAAACTTCTTTTAACTTTATGTGAGCCATTCTAACTTGAAGGCAAGGTAATTTAGAATAACTCCTCTTTCTACCACATACTCCTCTCTTCCAAGATATTTAGTTCAACTTCAGTTTTTAAGATTTCTTCCACCAAGATTTGTAGGTTCTGACCTTCTAAATGTTAGACTTTGAAACTACAATATAATAATCTTCATATCTACCAGTAGCTGGATTTGAGTGTTGTCTATGTAGAATATGATGCTTTCTTGTTCAGATAGCTATCCACCTGAATTTATGCATGAGTTTGAACAGAACTGTTGTGCCACTGGCTTGGAGAAGAATAAAGGCAAAGGAAGAACTCCAAGAGGTATCAGGTCATGCTTTTGAAATTTTAAGTTGTATTTCCCACAGTCACTCCTATCCCGGCCACCTGGATTGTAGCCAGTGACCCAACATAATCATAAAGCTTGGGAGAATTAAACTTCTCCATATGTTCCACATCTGTTTACCTCACCCATTTCAACTCTGAGTAGGTGTGCCTCTAAATCCAATTACTATTACTTCAAATGTTTAGATTTTATTATAAAGTTTGGACTTATGTCTTCTTCTTGTCTTCCTCTGAATCTCATCTCTCCTCTACTATAATTCCCTAATAATGAGGAAGTTGTTCCTACATGTGAAATTCCATTTTAAATTAATCTATTTCTTGGACATTTTTCTTCATTAACTTTCACTATGTGTTCTCATTTTTTTTTTTTACTTGAAGCTGTTATAATTTACTCAGCAGAAATGCTTTCAAAGAAACACAGGCACAGAGGACTTTAAAATGATTCAAAACAAAGAAAAGCAATAAGTACTGCAATTTAATCTTATGAGAAGTTTAATTTTCCCCAGTGTTAGAAAATAATATACCCATAAAATGTCACTGTAACATAAGCAGCTAAACTCATTTCTCCATCAACAGTCTAATAAGGAAAAACAAATTAATGGGTAGTAGTTGATTTACAGTTTTCAGAATGAAGAAAACATGGTAAAAAATGGGCCCCAAACAATTCCCCAGCCCACTGTTAGTAATAACGTGGTATAAAAACAGATAAGGTATTTTGGGGAAACAAGTGTTGAGAAAAGATTTTCAGGTAATTTCCTTTCATATAATCACACATCCAAGCTACATTAAAAAGCATCTACAAACAAAAACCTCCTAAGTATTTCTAATATTCTTGAGCATGCTTGCTTCTTAAAGAGCTTTCTGACCTTTCCACCACAGGAGGCTATGAATAGACAGGCCGATTGTCCCAGGACCTAAAATAGGGACAAATCACCACTTAAAAATCCAGAGTGACTCCTTCAGGTTCTTAAGGAAATTTACCTAGAAGTAGCATAGGCACTGGAACCAATGTGATGATCACAAGCATCCTGACCACAATGTCCTGACAAAAATGTAGAATCTCACTTTGTACTTTAATTACAGAAAAGTTATAGACCTAGTACAATTGTACAGCTAAATATCAAGTTTCAGGGACTTATAGGACGAGCCTGACAAAACAAGAAATTTATTATTTGGCAGCAACAAAACTTTTTTGTAAATCAATTATTTGAGTCATATAGAGTTACGACATACACTGGACATTCACTATCATTCCCAAATAATTAATTGGATTGTGCTCCACAATTTTACCCTGATCATTCTTTCTAGAATGGTTAAGAAAGCATTTTAACCCAGTATGGCACTTCAGAGTCAGATCTGATGTTCTCATTGTACTACAGTCATGTGGAACTGGGGGCCAACAATGATCACCTTTTGGTAAGACTCTTGGCAATGGAGAATTTGTTGGAGTTTTAGGGAATGCTTCGAGATTGGTTTGACCTTGAAAAATGTCTGAAATCGTTCCCTGATCCATATACCATTCATACTTTAGTCCTGCACAAACATTTCTGATCATACACTCACAGGTGTGTATACGGGCGACAACACACACACACACACACACACTGCCTATGTGTATAGGTGCCTGTGTCTAACTTACAAACAAGTTCAAATGTGGCTAAGATTATTTTAAAAGACTTTTTATTTTCAGAAAAACTGTCCAATCTCTCTTGTTCTTCTTAGATCTAAGTTCCTACTAAAATATTGCCTTAAAGGAAAAGACTCCATCATTGATAGGCTGGATTAAATTTTTTAAGCTTTGTTGGGCAATGAAGAAAATATGTCCTGATATATATATATATATATATATATATATAGTCATCTGCCAGCATTCCATTTGGGGGACAAATAGCCAAGAAAAAGTAAATATTTGTATGTGCTCTCCATTTCTCTTCCAAGATGGTACTGAGTACATATGCAGCAAACAGAACAATGGGAAAGGGGGTTTGGAAGATGAGCATGCAGGATGTGAAATGAGGAAGAGAAAATACAGCAATAACTGATGTGAGAGAAGAGGGAAGCTGTTTTTGTTTGGTTTTCCTTTAAGAAGGCATAAACCTAAATAGCTTTTAGTATTTGTAGGAAAGGTCCATGTTTTTTTCCATCCATTCATTCACATAAAAAACATTTCTTGACCAGCTCCTGTGTATCAGACATTGTTCTGATCATCAGAGAATAACAACACACAAGAGGAGCTAGATTCCCATCCTGCCTGAGCTTGCTGTCTGTTTGGGGAAAACATAAATAAATGATAAGCAAATAACATTAATTTCGGCTAGGAATAAATGCTGTGAAGAAAATCACACAAAGATATTGGATGATGGAATGTCAATTATGTATATGTGGCGGTTAGAAAAGGCCTCTGTGAGGAGTTAACATTTTAATAAATGTTAAAATGATCAGAAGTGACCCATTTAGTTTAGATGATGAATGTTCCCCAAGGTGTGTGTGTTATAGGCTTGGTCACCAAGGAAGTGGTGGAATCTTTAGGAGACAGGGACTACTGGGAGGTCCTTAAGTCAATGAGGGCATAGGCTTAAAGGGGATTATGGTCCTCTCCTCTTCTTCCTCTTCTTTGCTTCTTCTAAAATTAAGTGAAAATAAATGTTTTCTCTTTGTAAGTTAATTATCTCAATTATTTTGTGATAGTGACTGAAAGCTGATGAACAGGGCCAATCATAAAACAATTTGAAGTATAAGAGTGTTCAAGGCAGAGGGAATGTTGAGGCAAAATACACAACCTGGTGTGCCCCAGGAGCTGAATGATAAGCAGTGAGTGTGGTAAGTAAGAGGACATGGTAGAAAATAAAATCTCAAGAGTTCAGCAAAGCCAATTGGCCACAGAAAGAAGTTTGAATTTTACTCTAATCATGATAGAAATGCATTATAGAGTTCAACAAAGAGAATCGGATGATCATATTTAAAAAAATTTAAAACAATTTAACCCCCTATAGAGTAGGGATGGATTGTAAGTGGTTAAAACAACAACAACAACAACAAAAATCTATTAGAACCAATTAAGTGGCTACTGCTGTACTCCATGGTAACCGAGCCACAGCAGTGCAATTGTGAGAAGCAATCAGATTTAGTTCAACAGTGGGTGTAGAGCCAACGGAACTAGCTGAGAGATTGCATGGCAGTGAAAGATAAGAGGGGAAAAAAAGGATGTCTTTGGGGATTTTTCCACGAGCAACTGGCTGGATGATGATGCCATCATGAAAGTGAGCAAGCATCATTGGGTTGATGTGGGAAGAGGAAGGAAGGTTTCTGTTGCAATGGAAGAGTCCTTATTGAAAGACAGACACTGATCTACATAACAAAAGAATTTATAGTTTAAGTTTTCAAGGGAAAAAGAGAGGATGAGATACAACACTTATGTGGGGTTGTTATTAGTTATAAAGAGGGTCTGTTCTTAGCTAACAGGAGCTGATGGGGACCTAGTCATAGTTTTTCAGGCTTAATTAATACTAGTTACATTTAGTTGCAGGCTTGATATTGCCTTCTAATGACTGCTAATTTGTCTATAAAGTATTATAATGCAGGGACAAAGGGGTGATTGGGGAGAGTGGTGACAATTTAAAATATGTTTTATAAAGTGTGGGAGAAAGAGCTGACTAGCAAAAGAGCGGACGAGTCTGCCAGGTAGTGCTGAGATCTCTCTGAGGTTGGTGATCATGATGTGTAATTTTTTCTCCTTTATCAGCACTCCACTGGCCAGGAACAGGTACATATTAAGTATGAAAGTGTAAAATAAAAATTCATGTTTTATCTGATGGATGTGGTGAAAATACAGTGAAAGAAGGGATTGAAGAATATTGGTAACAGCCCTTATTATGGTTTGGATATAAAGTACCCCCCAAAAGCTCCTGTGTTAATGCAGGAGTGCTCAGAGATTAAATGATTAGATTATGAGAACTGTAACCTCATCAATCTATCCTAGTTTTCATGGATTAACAGGGCAATAACTGTAGGCAGGTGAGGCAGGGCTAGAGGAGGTGGGTCACTGAGGGCATGCCATAGAAAAGTTCCATCTTTCCAGCAACCCTTTATCCCTTCTTTCTCTGCTTCCTGGTTACCATGAGCTGAACAATTTTCCTCTGCCACACCCTTCTGCCGTGATTCTCTGCTTCACTTGCACCCGGAGGAATAGAGGCAGTTGACCACAGACTGAAACTTTGAGTTAAAAATAATATGGGGCTGGGGATGTGGCTCAAGCGGTAGCGCACTCGCCTGGCATGCCTGCGGCCTGGGTTCGATCCTCAGCACCACATACAAACAAAGATGTTGTGTCCGCCAAAAACTAAAAAATAAATATTAAAAAAAAAATTTAAAAAAAAAAATAATAATAATAATAAACTTTTCCTCCTTTATTTGTTATTGGTAGGTATTTGGGTCACAGTGACAAAAATCTGACTAATACAGTCCTATTAGAGAGTAAATCTAAGATAGGTATTGATGTTCTTAAAAGATGCTTGAGCAGTGAATAAAGAGGTCAATGAAGGAATGAAGAAGTAGAAAGCATGTCAAAGAAACACACAGTCATGGTATGAATGGTAGAGCAAGCAAAGAGAACAAGACAGGTATCAACCAGGATGTAAAGTGCCCAGAATATTTATTTTGGAGGTGTGATGACAACTTCCAAGGGTAGTTACAGAGTAGGGGTCTGAGAGGGAGTATAAAGGTCAAGGAAGAGGTGATAAATGGGTGAAAGGAGTGAGGCTCAAGGTCTTGAACTCTCACGGGTACACTGAAGCCACACATTATAGTCTTACTTGAATTGAAGACTGAGAGTGTGATCCAGTTACAAAAGTCTTTAGTGAATGAGCAGATTAGAAAGTAGACAAGCAAGAAGTATCAGTGAATGGTGTGTGCAAGGAGAAGGGGTGGGGTCATAGTTGGATGCAAGGAAGCCAACCAAGCAATAGATCTACTGTTTCCCCTGAGGAACAACAGATGGGAGGTGGTACAAAGCTACTGTTTGATAAGACTGTAAGGAAAGCATTGTCTTCAGGAGAAAGCCAGGAGGAGTAAGGGCTGACTTTGAATCAATCTATAGAGTTAGGGGAGTGAAGGAGCAACTCTGGAAGGAAGAATGTAAGGAGCTCAAAAGGGAAGGAGCAAGAAGGCCCAAGTGTGGTACAGAGATGCTTTGAGCATCATGGCCAGGAGGGACTGGAAGGGCTGAACTTAGAGGCAAACAGTTGTTCCATAGGGTTTAGAGAGAAAGGAGAGAACAAGTAGATTTAGCCTCAAGGGTCTTTTCAACTTGAAGGATGATGCTAAGTCAAATGGCAGGAGATCACAAGGGGTTGGACGACACTGGTTCAAAGCTTCAGATCCTGCCTTCAAGAGCAATACTGAGACTTATGAATGACATAGACTATTTATTTTCAGTTCTTTATTTCTTTAAAGGAATCATCTGGGGTGAGGTTGTGGCTCAATAGTAGAGCACTTGCCTAGCATGTGTGAGGCACTGGGTTCAATTCTCAGCACCATGTATAAATAAATAAAATAAAGGTCCATTGGAACTAAAAAATATTTTTTTAAAAAATCATCCTACAGGCCACCTTATTTCTCCCTTTCTGTGGTTGCTAAAATGGAGAAATAAATCACAAACCACAAGAATAATGTTAGTAAAACTTACCAAATTCTCCCTATGCAAATAAAGAAAATATATAACATTTATGGAGCATTTACTGTGGTCCAGCACGGTGCTTCAAGCATTACGTAAAACTCACAAGGATCCTATGGGGCCAACTTTATTATTTACATTTCACGGATGCTGCAACTAAGAATTAAGAAAGTCTAATAATTTGCCCAGGATCTCATAATGGTGAGGCCAAGATTTGGCCCTGCTAAGTCTCATTCTATGTCATACAGGCACCAAACCATGCCAGATGCACCATCTAATCTCTAAATATCCTAGTGGAATATTTAAATAACAAGTGCTTAAGAGTGAAAAGGAAAGAAGAATGAAAGGAGGGAGAGAGGAATGAAGGTAGAAGAAAAGAAAAAAGGAAGGAAAAAGGGTGCAAGGGAGAGAGGGAGAAAGGAAGGAAAGAAAGAGAGAAAGGAATGGGGAAATTGTGACATAGTGGCGTGCATGTGCATGCTACTTGAAATTTTCCAAGGCCAGCTCTGTGATGGAATATGTGGCATTTCACTGTGTGTACTTTGGAAGTGTAAGCTCACTAGGAGATATCTACTGATAAACACAGTAATCTACTTTTTCAACGGTGGTATTATTAGTTAAAAATAACTGCCAGCAGACTTGAATGATGGAGAACTAAAGTGTTAAATCGAAAAACCATTACAAGGTTGTCAGAACAATCATCTGAGTTTGGACAAGCTGCACTCATCAACAAAGCAAACCAGATCCATTGGGTTACAACCCACCCCTCCAATGGTCCATTCTCTCCTGCTAAAGGGAAGGGAAGAAGAGAGAGGCTGGCATTTCACAAATCAGCAAACATACCCTTTGGTTCATACAGCACCATGTAGCTGCTCCCCTGCCATTTCTCAGTGTATTCAACTAGTGATCAAAGGTGCCCCCTCAGGCATCCCAGACCTGGGCACCAAAAGCAATGGCCTGGGTGGGCACAATCTCCATGGGTGTGACTGCTTCAACCACTCCACACACCCACAGAATGAACCTGGCCTTCTGCTTAGTAGGCATCAGAGTAGGGAAACCAAGTGGCACTTTGCTAGTAACAAAAAAATAGCTCCCATTAGGTCCTAGAATTCCAAAGACAACAGATCATTAAACTGACAGTCCAGAAGTTAAATTAGGTGTCAACTCTTAAAAGTTGATATCATCTGCTTGCTTAAAATTTTGCATTAGAAACATGCACTTGATGTTCAATATATTCTTGGGAGCAGAGCATCTACTGCATCTTACGAACTACAAAAATGTTGCAATGATCTTCAAACAACTTTGGGAGGTAACATCATGATTATACCAATTTTATAGACAGGTAAGCAGAAGCTCAGCAGTGAAGTAACTTGCCAAGGTGTATCCAGCAGATCCAGAAGTCCTGCTCCTCTCTCCTCCCTGGCTTCCTAGCATCAGATCAGGCTATCTTACACAGGAACTTGGGGGGAGGGGGAAGATGGCGGCGAGGGGAGTGCATTTCCCCCGTGTGCCGCGGCACTGTGTGGGAGAATGACGAGTCAGGAAGGCTAAAGGCTATCTTATTAGGAATTTCCAGCAATAATGGGGTGCTCCGGAACCTGGAGGAAGGATTTCCATCGCACAAGGATCGGCTACGGGGACTCAAACGCGAGAGATTTGTCGCACAGAGGGTAACACTGCTTATTCAGCAAATCACCCTGCGGCTAGAGTCTGCAGCGCGCACTGGGAAACGAGGAGATAGCGACGCAGGGATACAGCACTGCAGTTTCTGCCAGCCGTGCAAGCACCGTACTCAGTGCTGAATTCTGGGTTCGAGACAGGGGAAGGAAGCAGTCCAATTCGGTTCTCCACACCGGTCAGACCACAGAGGAGGCCAGCGGCCACCATCTTGGAGAGCTGACGTCACCATCCCTGTTTTCGACTGACCGCAGCTCATTCAGCCATAGAACAGGTAATTTCAGGCTGCCATTTGCCTGCGGCTTGCAGACAGATTACTCAGGCTCAGTGCTAAATAACCCGCGGAAACTGCTTCTTGGAGCGTGCTCTTATCAGAGCATACACCGAGCACGGAGCAGCCGAGTTCCGGCTCCCGGAACTGCTCTGGCCCAGGGCTAAGGAGCCCGCGGAAACGGCTTCTCGGTCCAGGTCCTGCTGAGTACTGTGGAGTTAAATACTAACTGAGCCTTCGTGGGCAGTGGCAACAGGACTGAGACGGGGCCTGTGAGGGCCGGTCA
>NW_025999842.1:36173058-36250966 GCF_001458135.2 Marmota marmota marmota | reverse complement strand
GGAGGGGAGGGAAGGGGGGATAGTAGAGGATAGGAAAGGCAGCAGAACACAACAGATACTAGTATGGCAATATGTAAATCAATGGATGTGTAACTGATGTGATTCTGCAATCTGTATATGGGGTAAAAATGGGAGTTCATAACCCACTTGAATCAAAGTGTGAAATATGATATATCAAGAACTATGTAATGTTTTGAACAACCAACAATAAAAAATTTAAAAAAAAAACAAAAACAGGAACTTGCTTCACAGCTTTCCTTCCAAATTGAGACCTCTTTCTTCCAGGGAGACATCTTCCTTCCTGCCAAGAGCTAGTTTTGCTTCTGGCTGATAGGGACAGACATATGAAAAGAACTCAGAAAGGACAGGAGAAATCAATCTCACAGCCCATAGTGAGGTCTGCAGGTATACTGGTGGCTGCTTTCTCTATATCTGAAACCACTGAGTTCACAGCAAAATCTGCTATGCTAGGACATGCAAGAGTCCCTCAGCATCTGTGTACATTTGTCACCCAGGGCTGCCACATGAAAATCAGAGCAGCTTGCTACATCTGAATGTAAACCATTCTTTTTTTTTCTCTAACACACACACACAGAAAAAGGAAATAGCCTTGTTGTACATTGTTACTGTCCACTTGGGATAAGGGTTCCACAGTTCAAGAGCTGCCACAGCTATCACTGAGCCCCATCTCTGCCACACCTGCAGGGAATAGTGAAGCGTGAAGGAGGTTAGACAAATTAAGCATTCCTTTACCTCTTCCTGCTTCATACTGGAAATTGATTAAACTCATCAGTGCTGAGGGGCTTCAACTTCAGAGAAAAAGAGGGCCTGAGCATAATAGGAAATCCCATGTTTTGAGTGAGTCATAAACACAAGTGTATAATGTGCATATTTCTACAACAGCCAGCCCTTTAAAATAAAAGCCTCCATCCATGCATAGCATGCTTCTCTCAGAGCTCACCCCAGCCTTTATTTAGACTGCTTTGCTCTTTTCTCATTTGCTTGCTCTTATTTGGAAAGACATGCATTAATGGCGCGCAGGCGGATTTTCATGGAAGATTGCTTCTTCTGATGTTTTTCCCTGCCCCTCCCCCCCTCATTATTTTTCATTTTAGAAGTCCCTTGGAATTAGAACAGCTCCCTCTCCTTTCCCATTATTTGTAAGTACCTCAGCACAGCCTTTGGTTCCTAGATCTCTATTCTTTTCAGAGGCCGACTTGGTTAACTGAAGCATTTTCTCATTTACATGTGAACCAACACCCATTCATAAGCACTGTAATTTACATGTTGGTGTACAAAAGCTTCACAAGGCAGAGTCCTGTGGCTCTCAGTTCACACAGCAGATACTGGCTCCCTCACCATGACTCCCTCCCTGAGGTTCATCTGCCTGTGAGCTCATTGGAATGACTGCCAGTGTGCTCACCAGCAGCTTCCACCATGCAGAGAGCTCTAGCTTTCTCCTAACTTGAACACTTTCCCTCCAATGCTACCTTTCCTGCTTAGAGCTTTATTATTTGCAGAAATTTTAGGAGAGATTCTTCCCCTGCCTGTGATAGGGAGACTATTGCCTGGCACAGAAATAGAGCTGCTGACCTAAATGATGTCACAAAATTCACATCTGAACAGGCATCTCTGTTCAGCCACCTCCTTCTGCTGTGCTTTTGTGTAACAGTTTAGCTGGCCTTTGTCCCGAGTTCCTGGGAGGTAACCTCTAAAAGCTGGGGTAACTGGAATGTCTTGGTATTCAGGGTGGGCCCCCAGACCACACTGGATGGTTTGTGCTGAGGTTCCAGATAAGGGCTGGCCCCACCAGAGTGTTCAAGCATGTCATTAGGGTTGAATCTCTGTACCATAGTAATATCAGCCATACTTCCAGGGCAGGGAGTGACTGGAGACCGTGTTAACCATGATGCCAGTGATTCAAACCAGTGAGCCTACGGAGAAACACCAGTACAGATTCCAGACATGGAGGTTCAGGTGAGCCACCCTGGTTAGGAATACTCTGAAGTGTTACACTTCCATACTGGGAGGCTAGAATGTCCATGACAATGACAGAAGCTTAATATTTGAAACTTTCCTGGGCTTTGCCGATCTGTGTCTTCCTTTGCTAGATTCTAATTTTTGTACTTTTTATATAAGAAAACTGTAATAATTATAGTATCTTCCTGAGTTCTATGAGTTGTTCTAGTGAGTTACTGAATCTGAGGAAATCCACCGGGCCTCCCCAAATTAGTAGCCTGCTGATCCAAAGGGAAGATGGCCATGGGAACCCCTCAACTGTAGGCCAGTGTCTAAAGTAAGGGCAGTGTAATGAATAATTTGAATTGTCAACTTGATTGGATTAAGATGTGCTGAAGAATAAGAGGCTCCTGGGTGTGTTGATGAAGGTGCAGCTGGGAATGATTGGCATGTGAGATAGCAAACTGAAGTGGAGACCCTCCCGAAGCATGGGCACCACTGTCCAATAGGATGGTGGCTTGGATGGAATAAAAGTTGGAAGAATAAGAAAGCAGCAGTAGATACAAGGTCATTCTTCTTGGATGTTCTTGACCACTGCTGCAAATGCCTGAGAACATTAGACTCTCACCCTTCACTTTTCCAGAGAAGACTCTGCTGGTGATTCTCCAGGAAGTTTCCAGAAGCCTTTCATCTCAGACTGGGGTAACACCTCTTGTTCTGAAGCTTCAGCCTCTTGGACTGTGCAGCTACTTGTTCTTCCAACTCTCCGGCCTGTAGACTTCAGCCTGCAGCCAGCCATTGTGGACTATCTAGCTTCTGGTAGTGTAAGCCAATCTAATAAATTCCCTTTTTGTAATCATACTTCCTATTGATTCTGTTCCTCTAGAGAACCCTGACTAATACAGGCAGTATTGTTGAGAGCTGTGTCCTTAATCTCAAGTTTGGCCACCTGGGTATCTTTCTCAGTGGTCTTATTTGGTTAAGGTGCACGAAAGGCCCTTGCTCAAGAGATAACCATAAACCAGTCTGTCATAGTGGTTAAAAGCAAGCCCAGGATCTGGAATTAGATTGCCTTATCCAAATCCAGCTTTTGTGTCTTACAGCTTATTGGACCTCAGGCAAATTATTTAAGCTCACTAAGCCTGTTTTTTCATTTACAAAAAGAGGATAATAATATCTAACTCAGTTGCTGTGAGAATGTGTTTCACACACACAAAAAATGCTCTTAAGTGTTCATAAATGTTGCTGATTACACACAAACTAGTGCATTATTCTTTTCTATTAAAAATAACCAACAAGCATATGATACCAATATATTTTGTCTTTTATTTATTTTTTTATTACATATCAATTCAAGCATTTAGACATTTACCCAAGGGCTATTTCTATTGCTGTTCTTAGAGCAAAAGAGGGACAAGGGTGAATATCCATCAATTGCTTCTTCATGACTGTGCCTGCAGACACTCATGCAGCCTCCTCTCCCAATGTGGGCTGCACAGGGTAGGAATCCATAAATGCAGATAGTACTGACAGTCCACTTCACGGCTGACCTCAGATGGGCTCTTGGGCACTGAAACATTTTTAGTCTGGGGTGGTCCTTCAGCCCCATGTCACTCTGATTGGAATTAGATGGAAGACTACATGACAGCATTTCAGGCTTTGAGAGGCAGCTTTGACAACTGAATAAAAGGATACCAGGGAAAGGAGAGGAGGAGGAGGAGTAAAAAAAAAAAAGAGTAGAAAGACTGAGAAAGAGAACAGACTTGATGCTTATTGTCTTCTGGTTCTATACTTTTCCTAATTGACAGTTGAAGCATTTAAATTGGTAGTTTTCAAAGGAAGATCTCCAAACTGGCAGCACTAGAGTCATTGAATCAGAAACTCAGGGGTGGGGTCCAGAGATCTACTTTAACAAGCCTTCCATTCAGGGATTTTATCATTTCATTTAGGGCCACTGCTCTAGATGATAATATCACACCAAGTAGAGTTGCCCTTGAACTGGAAAATCTTGGCCTAGCTTCGTGTTACTGCTACTCTCACCACCATCCTGCTGAAATCTCATAAGTCTTTCTGTAGGAGAGCAGGTCTGTGCCATGAGCGTGAGTTCTCCTGGCAGGGGTACATTTCCCAGTGCTGCTTTTTATTTTTGACATGTGACCCATCCACACCATCATGCCTCCACAGTGCCAGAGTTTTCAGGAGGCAGGCATCTTACAAAACAAAACCAAGTGGTGAGAAAATAAAGGGGACCAGGAAGGGACACTTTGAACAGGGACAAGAAATTACACCCTCCTTCTTCTCTTCACATACGTTAAGAAAATAAAATTCAAAAATAAAGGTTGAAAGTTTTATTTCTTCCACATTAACAGTATCCTTTGTCCAAAATATTATAAATAAAATTCCACATCCACTGATTTTTACTCTAGGGTGTCATGAAATACATGAGCTTAGTAAACAAGAAATGTATACAGGCAATAGGACTTCACTGGAAAGTCATTTGAAGATGCTCTCTGGATATGTAAAGACTAGTATAGAAAAAAAGACGAGACAGGAGTCATAAGCATCATAAAGGAAGAAGCATAAAGTCATAAGAAGCATGAAGAAAGGGACAATAACAGAAGATCAGTATGTCAACCTGTGGTACGTGTTTTCAGCTATCTTCACTCCCAAGGTCCAGTGCATGAGGCTTTCTGGCTCAAGGAGTAATGGCTACTGGAGACCTGTATTCTGATAGTAGATCTGCCATTCAACGTTATTAGGACACCCTGACTTAATCTTAAGAGGACTGCAATCCCTCTTGCACTATCTACTTTCATGCCAGTATTGTAGATATCAAAAGTTGGTATGTATATGAAAGTGCTTTGCAAACCCCTATAAAACTGTGAATTAATAACATACACTCTATTGATTGATTTGTTCATTGTATCCTCACCAGCTAAAAGTGTGCTGGCACTTATAGATACTCAATAAGTACTTGCTGAATGAATCAAAGTCCTCTAAGAGTATTGGCACCAGTGTGAATTTTCCATTCATGCTGTGTCACAGCACAGCGCACTGGAAATATATAGCCATATGAGACTTATTTTTAGAAAGGAAACACGTGTTACTTAGAAACAGACCTATTTATAATTAGATATGAGAAGATTAAGGCACACCTAAACCACACCTACTCACTTAGACTGAAAAATTCACTCCAGAATAATTACTAGGTAACTGGCAATTGTCTTGGATAATTATTATAGATTTAAGTTCAACGCTATTTTTAATGGATTAGTATACTGTTTAATCTGTACAAAGAATGACCACCATGGCATTATCAGCTATTGTGGCTGGTGTTGGCAGCAAAATAATTTTCTAAATGAGATTTGTGATTTGAATAAAGCAATCTTCACAGAAAAATATCACTCTGCCAGAGCCAGCTCTAGCTGTGCACTCAAACTTCCCATTTGTGACAGCTGACATTTAGACCAAAATGGCTTCCATCACTTTGGGTCCAACAGAAAAAGAGACAGAGATAAATGCACACGCCCTGAGGCACAACTGATGGGGGATGGTGGGCTTTAATGCTCCAGTACAGGACAACTGAAATTGTTTTAAAAGTAAGAGGCATTCTCCTGGCCTGGAAACTATTCTCTTCAGAAGAAGGCATTCATTCACTCCCTCAACAACACTTGTTATCTGCACTGAAAGTAGTGCTATGTGGTTGGGGCATAGAGAAAACAGAAAATGAACAGGTGTAAGGCCAGAAACGCAGGCAGGAAGTGAGGGAAGAGTCCAACAGGGAGGACCTTGCAGATGAGTTTCAGGATGTGGCCTTATACCTGGGGCAACTGGAAGTATTTATGTGAATTCTAAAGAGGGGAGTGATAACTTTGCAGTTTAGAAAGATCACCAGGGGTGCAAAGGGAGAACACAGAAACATGATTAAAGAGGGAGGAAAAGAGGCCAGTCAAGAACCCAGAGTGAGAGACTGCCGAGATCCTGAACTGAGGTGTAAAAGATGCTAAAGAGGGTTTAAATCCAGCCAATACTAGAGAAGTAGAACTGATAGCATTTCCTGACCAATGAGTCCAGGATAAAATGGAGAGTGAGTTTTGTGCTTGAGGGAATATGAACATAGTGGGAAAAGAGCAGATTTAGGGTAAGGAGAGAGTGATACCATAAATAATAGAATATTCTTCCTGTTATGGTTCTGCATTTTCCAGTAACGCTATCTCATCCTTACAGTTAGACACTGAATGAATAAATGGCCCAAAAGGAAGGTGAGTGGTATGTTTTCTTTATCTCATTGAAAGTTTCTCAGTAGGAAAAGTCTGAGAATGAAGAAGACAAGAGATGGAGTGTGATCCCTGGCAGTCAAAGTCCTTGGGCTTTTGAAAAATAATGAAAGCCCATCCTTTGTGCACTTGAAGGGGATGTTACAACAGTGCTGGTGACCAGTAGCTGCTCAGTGTGTAGCCAGAGAAACCTGAATGCCCAATCACTAGAAACTCAGCCAAGAGAACTATGATTATTTATTTATAGCCTTGCTTTTTCCAAAAAAGATCTGAGGTGGTTAAAAGAGGAAGTATGTCTACAAGGATTTGTGTCACAAGTAGCTTAATTCTTTCCAGCTCACCTTCACTGCACTCCACGCTGCCTCAACAAAAGGAAATGTGGATTCACCTTATAGCGTACTAATTTTATAGGGCAAATTGTACCAACCAAGGCTTACCTAAAAATATCTGTACCCGTATTCCTCAAATGTATTAGTGTTTCCTTATTTTTATTTATTCAATATTTGCTAAATGCAAATTTAGCCTACATCAGCAACTTGCTTGATTGAAGGAGAGGTTGAGTTTGGGGAAAAGAAATTTCAGAGAAACAGGATTTAGCCGCAATATTTCAATATTTCATTAATCCAAATCCTTTTTTCCCACATCTGAGTACAGAACAACCCAAGCCCATGCCTGTTACATGGCCCACGTTCTCACATTATTTCTTCTGTCAAAGTAAATTTCATAAATTGGAGAACCAGGTCTAGGGCCTGGCACTCGACTGGTAAGAATGAAGGTCTGTCAAAAGACCCATCTTAACCAGAAACAGGAACACTGACCTCTAAGTGTGGCTTATATCTAGTTCACAACCACCTTCCACCATTCCCGGCCCTTCTACTCTTTTCCTGATTCTACTTTCTCCTTGATTCCCTAGCTGTTTCTTTTCAACTCCACCCTCATTATTTACACCATCTCAGCCCTCCATCTTTAGTAATTTCAGGCTCCACTTCTTGAGTCTCTGAGTGCCCTACTGGCTATATCCAGTTTAGTCAGAAAGCCACAAGAAATTCCTTTCCTACAGATATCAAAGTTTCATGGATTACTGTGGGCCACGTACACAACCTTCACATTAGGTAATGAGTCCCTGATTTCTTCTGATAAATGGTCCTGTTTTGGGTTGGATATGAGGCATCCCCTGAAAGCTCATGTGAAGGCAACACAGAAATGTTCAGTGGTGAAATGATTAGATTATGAGGGTTATGACCTAATCAGTGGATTAATCCACTGATACAGATTGACTAGGTGGTAACTGTAGGCAGTAGGGTAAGGCTGCAGGACATAGGTCACTGGGAGTGCCTTTGAGATTTCTGTTTTCTCTGGTGAGCAGAATTCTCTCTTTGCCTCCTGGTTGCCATGTCCAGAGCTGCTTTCCTCCATCACACCCTTCAGCCATGATGTTCTGCCTCACCAGACTCAGAGCCATAGAGTTGGATGCCCATGAACTGAACCTCTGAAACCAGGAGCCAAAATAAACTTTACCTCATGTAAATTGTTCCTGTCAGGTCTTTTGGTCACAGTGACAAAAAGTCTCATAAAAAAATTACTGGTTCCCATCGCTATTTATCCAAAGATTAACAGGTTGAAGAGGACTGATGGTAAGTTTCTTAAAAGAAAAAAAATATTCTATTCAGTATGTTGTCTAATTTGATATGCACAATCTTCCCCAATCAATGGCCAGCCAGTCCTCCATTTGTGCTCTGGATACCATCTTCTACCACTTTACTCAAAGACTCTTGAAAATATTATTGCTCTCTTCTTTTGCATATAAGTTTTTCCTGGGGACCATTCTCAACAGGATAGAATCATGGTATCACTGCCATCTTAGGAACAAAAATCACAATAAAAACTTATCCTCTCCAGGCTAGCACCTGACTTCCCTTTAGTCTTCTACAGGAAAATTTCAAAGACTCATCTATATCTCATGCATCCACTTCAGGGCTACTTCTCCTACATCTCAAAGGAAAGATTTGTTGTCAAGTACGGCTGTGATCTTTATCTTGTCTAAGATAATGGTCAATTATCAGTTCTCTTCTTACTTATCATCTAGGTAACTCCTTTCCCCTGAGCCCCTTCCCTGATTTTTCTCCTACCTTAATAATACTGTACTGTACTTGCTGAAGACAGAAGAGTTTCAGGGTCGGTCTTCAGACTTCTCTTGGTAACTGAGGAGCTCTCACAACCCATGAGATATCACCATTTACAAGTCCAACAGGAATCACATTGACAAGTCCAAATCTAAATTCTGCATTCTCCCTCCACCCACTTCAAATCTGTTCTTCATTTAAGATTCATTTCTTTCATCCATTTAAGACCAATTCACCCAAGGTTTAAGGCAAGAATTTAAGTGTCATCTTTTTTTTTATTTCTCTTTTTCTTCCCTATTACTCAAATCTAATCCACCAATAAGTTCTATCAGTTCCTCCTTCAAATGTTTTCTCATCTTGATCCACTTCTGACAGCATTTCCACTTCCACGGGAGTCTAAGCCTACCGTCTTCTTTTGCCTGAGCAGCTGCAATAACCTCTTGTGTTTTCTTCCTTCATGTGCTTATGCCCACCATAGTTCATTCTCCATGGAGTCATTATAGGGATGTTCTTAAAAATATTAGTTTGATAATCCTATTATTTAAAATTCTACTTAAAATCCTCCATTGAGTTCCCAGAGAATTAAACCCCATTCCTTATCATATAGAAGGTGATACTATATCTGAATTCAGCTACCTTTCTTACTTTATTTTCCACTATTCTCATTCAGCAGACTCCAGACAGGCATGCCTTCCCCCTCTTTTCCAACTCTGCCAATCCTATTCTCACTCCAATGCCTTTCTGTGGGTAGAATTTTCCCCAAAGTATTTACATTGTTGGTGCCTTCCCTCTCACCGTTGAAGTCTCTGCTCAAACGTTCTCTCTTTGGAGAGGCCTTTCTCAATGTTTCAATTTAAAATAATATCTCACTACTTCACCTTGATTTTCAACATGGCTTTTATTGCCATATAAATTTATACACATTTTCTATTTACTAAGTTATTGTCTGTTTCCTTACACTATGACATTGTAGGTTCAATGAACGTGGAAACTCTGCCATTCATCACTGTCTTTGCTGTCTCTGATACCTAATGGATATGCAAAATCCATTTTCTCTGGGTAAATGACAACACTAGGATATTTGACTTCAAACCTCATCAATTAAACATGGGCCACCAAGAGCTTCCATGTTTAGAAAATCTTCCAAACTTTATACCCTACCTTGGGGTATTAAAATACGCTAGCCCTAGAGTTGCCCTAGAAAGATACAGTCTCCACCAGGGTTTTCATAATTATCTTGACATCTTTGGGCTCTAAATACCCACTCTTACTCAGTCTCACATCAGAATTAGTTCAATTGCTCAAAGGCATGCAGAATCTAAACAGATTTTAAGGCATTCCAACTGATCAATCTGTTTCCAAGACATTACCAGCTGCTGTTTTAATCATTTATGGGACCATTACAGCTTTTCGGCTTTGAGTCAAGAACTGAGGCATTGTTTTTTGTTTCATGAAACTGGCTTATGGAAAAATGACTTTCCTTCCAATTTTACAAAGTGAAATTGGAGGCTAATGGTTATCTAGGAGAGCTGTTAACAGAACAACCTTTGATCTACAGATATCCCCAGGACCCAAATATATAGTAGAAAAGTAGACTTTTACTGGAAATACGGGGATGAAAATAGATCCACAAGTTTTCCAAGTATCGATCTTTAAGACACCATTTTGCAAAATATGTTAGGTAGCAGCTTGAGGCCTCTTTTTGTGTGCTGCTGATATTGTTTTTAAGCTGACAGAATCTGCATTAGTTTATTACTGTCAGTACTACCCTGAGTTGTGCAACCTGCACAGAGAGTATCACAAAAATGAGCAAAGGGAAATGTCAATTAATAGTAGTGGTTTACGGCAAGAAAGGACTTTGGAAGTAATCAGTACCTAATTTCTTTGGCAAAGGGCCCAGAGATGTTGAATGACTTGTCTAAATGACCAGCCCAGCCTCTTTTGTTTCTTTTAGGTTTTGTGCACATGGAAGGATGAGGCTTGTCATGGCTGCTTAATGGAGTTCCAAAGATAAATAAAATAAGAAATCCTCAAAAAGCACCTATAAGAGCCCCTCAAAACCGAACTCATAAATTTCTTCCTTGCTATTCTGGACCTCACCCCCAGTCTTCTCCATTTTAGTAAATGGTAACAATGGTCATAAGATGCTTCAGCAAGAGGTCTGAGGTCCCCTGTCACTCTTCCTTCTCTTTCTGGCACCTCTGATGTCCAGTTCATCAGCAGGTCCATCGGTGATATTTCCATTGCCCCTACCTTGCTCTAGGCACCATTGTTTCTTTCCTGAATTTCTTCTTGCTAAGTGATCTCCCTGCCTCTACTCTGGCCTCTAATCTGGTAGGTCTGCCTCTCCTTAATCTTCATAGCTGTTGATAGTCCACAGGATGTCTTTGCTTACAAAAAATGGTGGCCCCTCTGGGTGGAAAGGGACCTGTCATAGGCTAAACTGTGTCCCCTCCCCATTTATACATTGAAGTCCTAACCCCCAGTGCCTTGGAATGTGACTATACCTGGAAACAGGGTCTTTAAAGAGGTAATTAAATTGAAATGACATTATGAGGATAGGCCTCAATCCAGTGTGACTGTGTTCTCATAGGAGGACATTTGGATAGCTGATGACGGAGGAAGGATTGTGTCAAAACCCAGGGTGAAGGAGGCCACCTAAGGGCAAAGAGAGCGACTTCAGCAAGAACCCCACTCTGCTGATACTTCCAGTCTGCAGAACTATGAGTAGATAAATTTCTGTTGGTTAAGCCCCCGAGTCTGTGCACACTGCTGTGGCAGCTCTACTACAGGTTGGCTTTGCCAAAATCCAGAAAGTTCAGAGTAAAGGCAGGCACAATACGCTTTACAAGACTATAATTCTGAGGGACGTCAGATAAGAAAGAAAGGAAGACGAAACTAAAGGAGCTGCATGGCAAGCCCCGAAGGAGCCTGTATTTTAAAGGACATGCATGAAATATGGAAAGAAGGACATGCAATCAAGGAAAAGTATCTGACAGATACAAACTCGTCAGAAACCTCAGTAAGATTAAAGACCATGGCAAACCAAGGCTTCTAAGAAATTGACATGCATGTCAATGATAAGAGTTCCTCAAATCAGAGCTGATGGCCATGATCTGAGGATGCTGGGGCTTGGGCTGGGCAGATGCCCCTGTATCCACAACAACAGGTACAAGTAAAACCATCCATTCCTCTTGTGCTTCAGTCTTTGTCATCAAGGAGATTCAGAATAAAAAAACAGGAATGAGCCTTGGCAAGAGAGAATTCATATTCAGGGGAGGTAAAGAATTATAAAAGAGCACGAGGCTACTCTGAGTGAGTTCAAGTAGCTGACCTCGATAAATCACATCTCAATGTAACTGCAGAACTTGCAAAAGAGCAGAACCTTGGAGAAAGCACAGGAAAAAAAAAAAAAAAAAAACAGAAGAGACAAGCAAGACAGAAGATGGCGTAGGCTGGTCTGTTTTCACCAAAAGATAGAAAGAGAAATCTACAAACTACAAAATGGATAGTTTGACAGCACCCAGGGAAAAACCTCAAATGGGGACATGGGAGCACTGAAGAGGGGGAAATTGGATCACCAGAAATCAGTATGGAAGCACTATAAAAATATATAGAGAGAATTGTAGAATTTTAGGCCTGGAAGGGTGGGTACTTGGGGAAATTTAACCCAAAAATCTCTCAAATGTTTTAATTTCCATAAATTTTTGACCCAAATTATACTTGAACACCTCCAATGGTGAGAAATGCTGCCTTTCAATTTCAAGGCAGCTCATTTAAATAATCATATATTAGACATATTAGATATTCTTAATTCATCTAGGGCTAGTTGTAAAATTGACATGAGCATCAGCATGGCATAGCTTGAGGATGACAGGAAGCCACAGTCTGGATGACTGCACACTTAACTAAATTGGTAACTAGTTGAAATGGGCTTCATACAAAGAACATTACTGATGGACTTGTAAGAAGGGCGCTCTTTTATTTTAATTTGTACCTGGAAGACACCAAGGAATTTGGTCGAAGCTGCAACTGGCAGGATCTCAATATGTCAGACCAGCTGGAGGTTCTGAAAGTGGACTATTTTAGCAACACCTTGTGGAGGACACTCCCACATCAGAGGCGGCTTCTTCTAAGGGGGAACAAATTCCTTAGAATCCTTTGACGGAGACACAAACTCTAGGAGACGCTTGGTGGTTGAGCAGAACAGTGTTCTGGTGGAGACAGGGTGATGGCAGTAGGAGTCTGTGGCCTGGTTTCTGCCTGCCTGCCCCACATTCTGCTTCATACATGGATCCCCTTCTCTCAGGCTGCTACAGCTAGAAGAAGTGGTTAAATAAAGAATAAAGGTGCTTACTCAGTGACTTCCAGGAAATGTGCTGTTGGCCGAGGGCAGTGAAAAGCATAAACTTCTCAAGGCTCCTCACAGGATTAGGGACAGAAGTGATGAGACTTTGCAGTTCCCAATAGACTGTCTGGAACTGTGAGAGCATCTCCACTCGAGGAGCAAGTTTTCCTAAGACCCTGACACTACTTTCCACCTCTGACCCCTAACTCTCTTTTAATAATCTACCAAGACTAATACTCTCCCAATTCTTTCAATGACTTCTACAATTCGGTCTCCTCTTATCACTTGAGCCAGAAACAGGATCACCATGTACCTTTGAAGGCCATAGTTCTGTATAGGCATTACTACTTTAGTGTGACTTTTGAAGCACATCATATACCATACTTTCTGATAGTTATGTTTATGCCTGCCTGTTGAGACTCACAGGCACCCCGTCCACTTTCTTCTGTGTCCTGACTAAAGATTGCAGGATGCCTTGGCAGCTCTGTGACCCAACAGCTATAGGTTTTACCCAGCAGGCTTGAGCCCAGGCTGAGGCCTTGAACACTGAAAGACTGAAAGCTGGCCCTGGCCCTAACACAAAATTCCTCACACTTTCTTATATACTGCACACCCTGACTCTCTCGCAGAGGACATACCTAGGTGGAGGAAAATCCCTTCACTGTCCATTACGAGGATGAGTTGCAGCACTCTGGAAGTCAGTTCCTCCAATAAATCCTTTGAACTGACTTCCTTGGTGTGTAGGGCTTTTTTCTTTGGAATTACAACAGGTCCCATTTGGGGATAGTTTGGGACAATTCCTTGTGGGAACTTGCCTGACCTGCTTTTGGGGTGACTCCAGCCACGACTTAGGTGGCACAAAACATGGCTCCATTTCCTCCAATTAAAGGTAAAATACTTGCAGGCAAATATTGTGTTTAAATTAGTCTGCATTTCATTTAACATATTAGCATACAAGCAGAGGTGAAAGAAATTCCAGGAACAGCCTGTATTGTTTAAAAATGTTCAGAAATGCCTGTGAATGTGCATGTGTAAAACTTGAGCTAAAATATGACTCTCTATTACATCTTTTAAAGGATCTATTCCAGTTTAACATGAAAAATAAGCTGATTGGGGGAATCCAGGCGATTTATGTAGTTAACCTCCTCACATTAAAAAAAAAAAAAGAAGTTTAAACTTTATTTTTTTTAGTTGTTGATGGACCTTTGTTTTATTCATTTATATGTGGTGCTGAGAATCAAACCCAGTGCCTTGCACATGGTAGGCAAGCACTCCTCCACTGAGCCACAACCTTAGTCCCTTAAACTTTAAACTTTTTTTTTTAAATTTGTTTTTGGCTTGCTGAGGCATGCCTCCAATTCCAACTGCTAGGGAGGCTGAGGTAAGAGGATCATGAGTCTAAGGCCAGCTTGGGCAACTTATTGAAAGCCTTTCTCAAACAAAAAAGAGTGGGGATAGAGCGGGGGCTGTACCTTAGTGGTAAATCCTCTCCTAACATGAGCAAGGTCCTGGGTTCAATTTCTAATTTACCACCAAAAAAAAATTATATATATAAATTACGTATATAATAGTTATAATAAAATTGTGGGTTGGAGAGAAGCAGAGAAGCAAGGGCCTGAGGATCAAGGATTTGAGCTCTGATGTTAGACAGAACAGGATGGGGGTCCTGTGACCAGGGCTCATTAGTCATGTGACTCTGAGCAAGTTACTTAAACTCTCTAAGACTCAAATTCATCATATGCAAAATGGGGAAACCAAAGAATCTATCTCATCAGAATGCTGTGAGAATTAAGCAGAATGAAAAGGGCACAGAATAGTATCTGTCACTCAGCTAGAGCTCAGCGGGTACCACTGTTATGTGTAGTGCAGCAGGAGACAGCAGAGTGGCCAAGGCTCAAACTCTGTTCAAATAACCTAAGGTCATTCAAATAACCAAAGCATAAATGGTGAAATCTTGAGAACAGCAGAGAGTTTTCATTATTGAAGCTGAGAAAGATGTCTTTCATAACCTGAAGTGGCAATAATGATCTCCCTTAAATGATGCTAATTAGTGATCACTAACTGGCAAATTATTATTCATCTATATCCAGAAGTCAAATGTTAGTTGCAATGTACATTGTCAAATACCAATCAAAATCCATCACAGAACATTTTCATAGGGCATGCCATACAACAGAGAAACAAGTATTAAATTATTTTTTGACCTTGACTTTAAAACAGCAACACGAGAGCATGACTGGATTCAGTAAAAAGGGATTTCTTTAATTATTTGCTTTTAACATCTGGGAAAGAAGTACTTCAGGGATTATTTTAATGAATTTTGAATTACACTTTTTTTTTTTTACTTTAACATTTCCTCATTATTTCTTTTCTTATAAGTATCACTAACAGGTGTGGAAAGCTGTAGATGGTTCAAGTTCAAGGTCATAATCTCAGTACAGAAACACATTTGCATACAAATATATAAGGAAAGTATAACATTACTACTTAGGTCAGCCTATTTATCTTGAAAGTGATTATAAAGTGCCTTTTAAAATATCTGTCCACAGATTTGTTTACTTCATCAATTCAAGTTGGTATTACTAAATATAGCAGTATTGGTTTCCATTTCAGTCACATATCCTTCTTAACAGGCCACTAACAGCAGCCACATAATAAACTTATTCTTGCCCCGAAGTGCCTAATGTGTGACTCCCCACAGATGACAGTGTTTAATGAATACTAGAATTTGAGGTAGGCAGAATAAATCATTCCGTTTGTTCTATACAGAAGAGCTGCTGGGTATTATTTGTTTATTTGTTTCCCATCTAGCAGTTCTTTCCTTTCTCCCTTTGGAGAGCCACTCTGCTGTACTCTCCACGTCCTGGTGTATATAAACTCTAAAGTCCTATTTGCTCTTATAACTTCAAAAATATTGCTCCCTGGATCTGGGTGCAGTGGCACATGCCTGTGGTCCCAGCAATTCAGGGAGCTGAGTCAGGAGGATTACCAGCTTAATGTCAGCCTCAGCAACTTAGCAAGATCCTGTCTCAAAGTAAAAAAGAAAAGAAAAGCTGGGAATGTAGTTTAGTGATATAAGAGCCCTGATTCTACCTCCAGTACCACAGGGGTAATATAAATAAATAATTTAAAAACTTGATCCCCAAGTCCTTCAAATTTTAATCATTTTTATCATTAATATTTAGCATTCTATAATAAAGACAAATACAGTTTAAGTCATTCACTAAAACTAGACTTTGTTCTTACCACCCATTCAGTTTTTCAGAAAAATCACCTATTCAGGTTGAGAAAATTATAATTGCCTAGACCCCAATCTCAATGAGCTCTCCACAAAGTTTGAGCCTCCAACATGTATTTTTAAAAGCATTATAAATATTTTGGATGTATGTATATTTAGGAATTACCTGTTTTAGACAGGTATCTTATTTAAAGATAAAGAACCACAATTTGGTTGATCATCAGAATTACAGAACACTCTTTAAAAACAGATTCTGGAGAGAGAAGGGGTGGGGGGAAGATATTGATTAATAGGTCTTCAAAAGTTTTCATGGCTCCCTGGGATATATCTGTGATCATTATTCAAGTGCAAGACCAACTGGATTCAATGATGAGCCATGCCTCCCTTGGTGAATCTTTGTCCATTGCCATAGTGTGGACTCAGAGCAAGGAGCGTTTTAAGGGAAATGGGCTAAGAATTCTTGGAATTTGCAAGGCTGGGTACTGACTCCCACTGACTTCCCAATCACTATTTCAATCAACCCAGGAGAGCTCCTGCATATGCTACAAGCAATTCCATTTTATTTCAAACCTGGCTCAGCCTCTACTTGCACAATGACATGTGCTGAACCTGGATAAATAGTCTGAATGAATGGGCCAAGTCACACTATCCATAAAACAAGAATAGATCAGGTACTGTAGTTTCATCATTCTGGTCTTTTCTCTGTGAGCACAACTATTGCTTGACAA
Source organism: Marmota marmota marmota (assembly GCF_001458135.2). NCBI lineage: Eukaryota > Metazoa > Chordata > Mammalia > Rodentia > Sciuridae > Marmota > Marmota marmota. The sequence continues at coordinate 36,234,293 of NW_025999842.1, read as the reverse complement.
CTCCAAAAGCTTATCTTAAATATAAAATGATTTTTAAGAGAAGAATTTTTCTACCATTGAAAACCTCAATACGTAGCCCCTGGACCAAAGTGGGGTAAAAGCAAAGGAGAAAAGAGGATTTAAGAGAAGATTTCATTGGAAGCTCTGAGCTTCCACAATTATCTAGGATGAAGAGGGGAGCAGAGAACCTTGGCTCACCAACTTCTCATGCTTAGACAAAGGCTCTGCTCTGAAAGCAAACCAGTATATACAACAATGAGGAAAACAGGGCTCAGAGTGAGAATTCCCAGGCAAACACTGGCAAAGTAAGTAGGAGGCCACTGATGTGCTGCTGTCAGGAACACTGCTGATTTCTTCATTAGCTTTTACTCTCTGCGCCAACTGCTAACAGCTTTTTCTGCCTTATTCTCCAGGCTGAAGGCAGTTGAAATGCTACTTAGGATAGCTCACTGTTTCCCTGCAAGGTGATGATGCATTTTAGCTCCTAGCCACTAAGAACCCAAGCACATCAGAAAGGACTCCCACTGTCTTCCCAATCACTATTTCAATCAACCCAGAAGAGCTCCTGCATATGCTACAAGCACTTCCATTTTATTTCAAACCTGGCTCAGCCTCTAATGGCTCAATTAAGGTCACAGTAAAGCCATTAGAAATCAATAATCACAGAAAATAGTAGTCTGAACCGTTCCATACTTTTTTCCTTTCCTTTTTTTTTTTTTAAACCAAGCAGCCGATTTATCATCCTTTACTTTTATCATACTACTTTAAGATGTGTATCAAAGTTTTCTACCTAAAATGTCTTCTGACCTAACAATGCTCACCGTATCTGAAAACAGACCCTATGTACAAACACTAATAGAAGACTCTTAAAGCCTCTCTGGAACTCATGACAAATGTGTTCCCACCCACTCTCCCCAGCAGAGTGCTTTCACCAAAATCAGAGCTGAAGTAGTAGGATGAGAGCAAAGAGAACCTGAGCAGACATGGACCAAATAAATGGTATCGCTAATGTACTGGGGAGAGTAGTTTTGATACATTACTGATATACTTTTTCCTCCCTTGCAATTCCGCATTTACTGAATTGATGGCATTATTATTTCAAGAGCTGGTGGATACCATCCAGGAAGAAAGAAGTGAACTCAGCTTCGAATTTCAAGCTAAACTTTTTTAACCTTTCAGAGTGAGACAATTTTGAAATTCTGATTTTGTTGAAAATTAAGGCATTCTAAATTTTAAGAGTCCCATTACATATTAAAAGCAAAGTGCGTTATGAGCACTGTTTTCTTCAAGATTTAACATAGAAGGCAAAAGAATATGGTGCAGGTAAAATTCCTTCTAACAAACAAGTAGGGGAAATAGAATGTTCTGCTACTAGTGGACAAGACAAAGAAGAGGATGTGAGAGTCAGGGGACAAGAGGTGAGTGTCTTGGCATGTACCCTCTTGGAACAGGAAACTCTAACCTCTAATCACAGAGCAGAGGAACTTGTTTATTGCTTTGTTCAGGAAATGAGTCTGCAACTTTTAAGTACCCACATTCAGTGAGCACCAAGGACAAAGGAGAAAAGAGACTGAGGAACACATCAAGTCAAATAGATTTTTAAACAGACTCACTCCATACTTGACTGAAGTGGTCAGGACATTGTAAGTTTCTTTAAGTCTCTGAGTCTCCAAAAGGCAAAAGAAGAACAAGGTAGAATATGGTATAATAAAGGTAGAATAGGAAGTAAACCTCCATGCAGGAATTCCCCTCCTTTGTACATAGCCCAAAAATTAAAACCAGGGACTTAAACAGATACTGGTGCACCAGTGTTCATGGCAGGTATATTCACAACAGCCAAAACATGGAAACAACTCAAGTTCAATGGATAAGCAAAATGCTATATGTACATACAATGGAATAATATCCAATCATAAAAAGGAATGAAAATCTTACGTATGCTATGTGAATGAGTCTTAAAGACATCATGCTAACTGAATTAGATGCAAAAGGTGAGCGGTTGTAATATTTCACTTATTTGAGATCCCCAGAGTAGTCAAATTCATAGGGACAAGAAGTAGGATAGTGGTTTCTAAGAACTGGGAGGAAAACAACAAGGGGAGTAATTGTTTAATGTGTGCAGAGTTTCTCTTTGGGGTGATAAAATTCTGGAAATGAATAGTAGTGACCGTGTACAGCATTTGAATGTACTTAATGCCATCGAATTGCACACTTAAATGTGGTTAAAATGTTAAATTTTATGATATGTATATTTTACCACAATAAAATTATTATTTTAAATAAGTAGACCCTAATGGCCTGGCAAAAGGGCCGGAAGACTACACAACATTTGAAGGCATATCAAGGACAATGGAGGTCAGCTGTGGATTCTCACATGATGTGACAAAAAACAAACAAACAAACAAAAAACCCCAGCTCCAAACACCTCAGGACACCCAGGGTTTAGACAGGCGGAGGGACATTTCCACACAGGCCAATAAGGACTCAAAAGACAGCAGCAGTGGGGCACCAGCTTCTTCCTACACTCTGATGCCACTAGGAGTAGAAAGGAAGTAGAGGAGCACTGATGAGATGGAAAAATTGAGTGCAGAAAGAGATTCAACTCTGCATGAACTACTCCAAGTGACAACGTTTTAACTAGGATTGTTTAACAGTAAAAATCAAACAGTGATCCACCACCAAGGGAATAAAGTGTCAGGATAAAATAAAGGGGCAGGATAAGGTCAGTTGTACACATTTTTAAATTTTATTTATTTTTTTTTAAGCAGGCTTTATTTTCCTTCTGAACTTTGTATGTGACTGGAAAGCCTTTTGAGTCTCAGTCTGACTTAGTAATAGAGAATACATTTCATTTTTCTCCTCACCATTTCCCAGGTATGTATTTGTTAAGACTTTTCTGAATGCAAAAACCAGCAAAATAGATCAGGGAAATTTGCTCCTCTTTTGAAACTGCTTTGATACACATCTTAAAGTAGTATGATAAAGGTAAAGGGTGATAAATCTTTTTATAAGTGTCCTATAGAGCTTTTAATTTTTTAAAAATTTTCAATTCATTCAATGAGCTAGCTATGTGTGGGGACATATGCTTTGCTTTACATTCTTTCTTTAAACTTTGAATAGAAATAGAGAAAGAATGAGCTCTCAGTATTTCTCTCACCCATGTATTTAAAAAATAAAAAAAGTGCCCCACCATCTGTGTGTCATGCTTCTGAGGTGACATCAGTGAAATGAGAAGCCATTAAATGAAACAGTTTCCATTGCTTTAGTCTTTTCAGGACATCAATTAAAGAGAGACGCTTGCCTTCTGAATTCTTTTTTTTTAACCTCAAGAGGCAGAATTTAAATGGACTCCCAGTGGCAAGCTTAACCCTCTACTGAGACAAACTTAGTGAGCTAGAAAATTAAAACACAGCCAGACTAGGTGAAAAATGGGTTTAGTAATGCATTTGCAGTTCGATAGGAAGAACTTAGACTATGATTTCTTGTTGATTCAGAACATTCTGGGAATTCTTTTCCTCCACTACTCAATGCAGTTAATTTATCTCCAAGTTTGAAGACTGCCTGTCACAGACATCTCTAGGTGCTCTGTCTTCCCTTCAACATGCTGACAAAGCTTCAAATACAACCATCTTAATCTATTCTCCAGCATTTTTAGATCTTATGTTGCTTTGTTGAGGCCAAACCCTAGTTACCACTACCACTTTATGATGAATAAACTAAAATCCTCAGAAGTCTTATTGTAAGGTCAAGCACACAAAAATATGTCTTTAAAACAAAAACACTGTGGGCAGAATTTTATCCATTCCATTTTCAGCCAGTCAACTTTTCTCCATTCTGGTCCTCAAAGGTCATTTATTTTTTTCTCTCATAAACTAGTTAAATGGTTATGTCCATTTTTATACTTGCCAACACAATACATTAGATGGCAGAGCATCATTCACAACAGATTTCTACATGGGGGCTGGGAGTGTGGCTCATGATGGAGTACTTGTTTGGCACATACACAGTCCTGGGTTTTATCCCAGGACTGGGGGGGAAAAAATGCTCTACATGGATCTCCTGTTACTTGTGTGTGCTTCCACCCATCCATCAATCTTTGTTTCTGCCCCTAAACCGCCAATATCTTTGCAAATTCTTTCCTCTGCAGCTCTGACTAAGCTGAGCTCTCTGCTTCCTCTATTTTGTACCAGGCTGCTTTTTGTTTTCCCAAATGATTGAATCCAGGGCTTATACATGCTAGGCAAGTGTTGTGCCACTGAAATACACCACCAGCCCCTTGAAATTTTTTGATTTTGAGACAGGGTCAAAGTTTCCCAGTCTGTCAGGAACTTGTAATCCTCCTGCCTCATTCTCCCCCATAGCTGGAATTATAGGTATATGCCACTACACAGGGCCCTGGATGTTTCTGAATCTTCTTATATTACTGTCTGTTTACAACAAAAATTGTGTCAATACTTTATTTACAAATACTCAAAAGTGTAAGGTAGGGGATGGAGTTGTGGCTTAGCAGTAGAGTGCTCACCTAGCACAAGCAAGGCCCTAGGTTCAATCCTGAGCACCACATAAAAGTAAGATAAAGGTATTTTGTCTAACTACAACAACAACAAAAATGTTAGCTATAAGTTCTCCAAAGATTTGAGAAAATAAAACTGACCTCATAAATAATAGGTGGTTCTTAAAAGACTAATTAAAACAACTTATTGGGAGTAAAAGAACCAATATTATCTATGAAAAATGTAGCTAGAGTTGTATACAATAATTTATTACATAATACAGTATTTTCATTTCATGGTAAGCCTATGATTTATTTAATAAACAATGCTGAAGATAATTGGCTAAATAAAGCTTTGACCTGATTATCACAGATGATAGGTAAATTTTCTTTTGCATTGCAAGGATCAAACCTAAGGCATGGATGCTAGGCAAGCAGTCTACCGCTAAACTACAAATCCAGTCCAGAAAATTCTTTTTTTTTTTTTAATATTTATTTTTTAGTTTTCGGCAGACACAACATCTTTGTTTGTATGTGGTGCTGAGGATCGAACCCGGGCCGCACGCATACCAGGCGAGCATGTTACCGCTTGAGCCACATCCCCAGCCCCAGAAAATTCTTAATACATTAAATCTTCAATTGTAAATACTAAGCTTAAAAATCCCCAAAGAAAAGATGGACAAAAATTTATATAAACTGGGGTGGTAAATTTTTCCCAAGCATAAAACAAGGAGACAATAGTACAAGGCAGAAATTTAAGTCAGTACAAGTCAAACAGGCATCATACATGAGCAATTCTAAAAGTAGGTAATTTGATTTTTCCCACCAGGCTCATAGTAAGTTTTTGGTAATGAAAGTGATGCTGGGACTTGGTGTTGAAGAGATAGCAGAAAGAGGTGGGTCACGGAGCACCTCTTTCACTTTCAGGGGAAGCAACATGTGGAAATAGGCTCCCATGGCCAGATCTTTCCCATTTTCTTAGGAAAGCCAGGTTTTGCTGTTGACTTACATTTTTAAAAACAACCCTGTGTTAACAAAGAAAAACATCTGATTTAACTCATTTTGCCATGAAGGAAAATATTGATAGATTTAACAATATAAACATTATCCTCCTGCCCATCAAAAAGTCATAAGTATGTGTGTACAGATACACATGTTAAAATCCATATCCATTCAGCACTACAATCATCTCCAAAGTGCAGCCAGGTTGTTTCCAAAAATAAATCTGTAACAGATCAAAAATATCACATTTGTAAAACAGGATGTGCTGCAACTCAGAGACTAATGTGCAAACAAAAATACAAATGCAGCTTTAAATATGATATTAGTCAGGGATTTACTGCTGTTTGTGTATCTAATTGCAATATTTGTCATCTTAATCTTTACATTAGACTCTCAGTGCATCTTGGTTTACAGTTATGAAATCTTTCTGGAAGTAAAAAATCTGGATGTGTGACCACAAAATCTGATGGACTATTTAGTAATGCTAAAAAGATGCTAATACAAAATTAATAACAGATTTTCTTTTAGAAATAGCACTACTTCGCATTTTATGTAGATTTAAGCTGTGATTCCATCATTATTAATGTACTGTGACAATTAATGCAGAGTCACTGAAGAAACTAAAATCCTCCAAAGTATAATTAGATGTCAGAAATGTTAGAAGTCTCATTCATACTCTGACGCATACAAATAAAATCCTGACTAGGTTCCAGAAAAATTCAACTGACTAATTTAACCAAACTCTCTTAAAGATACAAAATTCTCACTAAACAAGCACCGTGTTCTCAAGCAGACCTCAGCTTCATTCCAGCTGTATTCATTCAAACTACGTGGACACAGGGCCTTCACAAACACTGCACTGGAAAGCCAAGCTTCCACACGTACGCAGGTAACAAAGCACCCAATAACCTATGTTTTCAACCTGCATGTCTTAAAATTACTGGATAATTGCCAGATCTATTTGCTTTGTACTACATGAATCACAAGAACCTCAAACAACATTTTGATCCTCAGAACTGAAAACCTGAGAACACTGGAGAGCCCACCCATGAATGGAGATGACAAGTGGCAGACATGTCAAGTTTTAGGTTGTGCTTTTGAGAAGGTCATGCACAGGCTCAGGAGCGTTTGCAAAGAAGACCTGCCAAGAAGGCTGAAATAAGAGAAACAATCAATTCCATGCTGGGAGCACAACAGCACAACATGAATTACCCCACTTTCTTCATCGAGGTGGGAATGATGTGCAACAGCTTGAGATGATGATAATGAACCTGAAAGACGCATTATGACCTCACATCACATAAGGCTTTAGGCATTTCAGGGAACAGAAAGGATATACTAGCAATCTGTAACAGAAGAGGATCAGAACTCAAGTTTCCCAACTTCTGGCAGGATGCTCCTTCCCCACTGTAGGGCATACTCATCAAAACATATTACTAAAAAAAAAAGTCTATAGGGAAAATTTCAAGTAACTAGACATATATAATCAGCAGGACACATTTTTTTTTTTTTACTTTTGACAAACAGATTTCCCTGGATTTGCTAACATCAGAACAATAGAAAAATGGGTCAGGGGCCATATTTCTTTTTCTTTTGCTAAGTCTTAATATGATCAATTGTTTTTGTATTATTTATATTGTAATCAACTTAAGTGGACCCACTTAACAAACAAAAGGCAAATTTGTCTTATATATGTCATTAGATAGTAAAGGGTAGTCTTAAAATATAATATCACGCTACACTGTGTGTATGTATACTTATACATATAAATTTATATGTAAATTTAAATACACATGTAAATTATTTTCAAATATCAGCATTGAAAATAATATTAACATAACTGCTTAATTATGTTATATAAAATTTTAATTATAATTTATTTATTTTTACATTATATAATTGAGATGGATTTTGTAACTGATATATTATTTATGTTTTATCTAAATGTATAGTTACCATTTTATTTTTTTCATTGCTCTTTACAACATCAAGGTAAGGGTATGGCTACCTTAATAACTATAACAGTAAACACTTAGTAAGTGCTTACTATGTTCCAAGAGTAAGACTAAACTATTTGCAAGTATTATCTCATTTAATCTCACCACAACCTCATGAGATAGTTAGGATAAACAGGCTCAATTTACAGATGAGCAACTGAAACTTCAGGAGCTTCAGCAACTTCCTAGGGTCCTTCCGTTCATAACAGCAGAACCAGGACTTAAATTTAGACTGTCTTGACTCCAAAGTCACAGCTCTTAAATACTCAAGTATAAAGAAGTCGTTTCTATAAAGGGTAAAACTCAGTGCAATAAAGTATTCAACTCTTTCCCAGAAGAAGTTGGCTTCTATTTTGCATCTCCCTGCTCCCTTCCCTAGCCACTGTCAGTGTCCTTTCCACACATCATCTCAGTAGTTCACAGAGGTAAGTACAAAAAATTCCTCCTGAAAACTTGATTAAAAACAAAATCCAGGGCTGGGAATGTGGCTCAAGCGGTAACACGCTCGCCTGGCATGCGCGGGGCACTGGGTTCGATCCTCAGCACCACATAAAAATAAAATAAAGATGTTGTGTCCATGGAAAACTGAAAAATAAATATTAAAAATTTCTCTCTCTCTCTCTCTCTCTCTCTCAAAAAAAAAAAAAAAATCCAAAACTTTGAGTTAAACACAAGGATTGACAAATGCATCTAATCTTCCCTCTATAAAGTTATCACCTAAATGCTGGTAAAGGATATGAAAATATATAAAGCTATAACTGAGCAAGCAAGAGAGGCTATCATACAACAAGATATGTGAACAAATTTGCATAATAGAGAATTGTATGGAAGAGTTATTAGTGTCCCATTAGATCAATGGAGGCTTTTGTATGAAGAAGAGGTAGAGCTCCATCTTCCCTCTCCCATTACCATATAAAAGATGCCTGGTAGCTCTGTATCTACCTACCCCAGGCAAGCTTTCTTATGATGGAAACAAAAACAAAAACCTGAACAATCACAGAGAGGAAAAGGGAATTATAATCTGGTGTTCTAGGTTTTCAATTGAACAGTAAACTCTAAACTCAAACATCTAACACTAAAACCCTTCAATCAACACATTATCCTATTGGAGCTAAAAGTTGGAAGAATCCAGAAAAGAAAAAGGAGATTGTGGTGGAATATCTAATACCTAATATGATAAAGTTTTTGAAAATAAGGGAGATAGACAATGGGGAGATAGAGCAAGAAATAAGAGCAATTAGAAACTTCAGGATAAACAAAAGTCCACATAGAAAAGGAAACATCATAGTATATGTGTATATATTTTATATATACAAATTTTATGTATGTAAATATAATATATATACATACATATATATACACACACACACATATTTATGTATATATACACACACTGTGGTACAGCCTCACACACGAGGCAAGTGCCCTACCATTGAGCTACATCCCTAGTCCTGTCTATTTTGAGACACCCTAGCTTCAGACTTTCCATGTTTGTTTCTCAGCCCCCCAAGTAACTGCCTTATGTGACCAGTATTTATAGGAATAGTGTGAATACTAATGAATAACTTAATATATATTCACAGATAGTAATAGCACTATATTGAGAAGTTGGAAGATGGACAGATAACTTAAAAATTTAAGTCTTTATCACAGCAAGAAGCTCAGAGGATAAATTAATTTAAATAAAAAAGAGTAATAGCTGGAAAGGCACATTATTGAAAAATACTGTGGTAACTACCCGAAGAAACAGGTACAACCATTTAAAACAATATTTGGAAAGAGGAAATGGGTAGTGGTGAGGTGGGAGGTGGTATAACAGAACAGAATTTTGTAGTATTACAAAGATAGATGTAATACTACAAATTTTGTAGTATTACAATTAATAGGAAATATACATACATATATTCAGATATGTATGTGTATGTGCACACTTGTTTTTACGGGACTTACACAGTTCCTGTGTTTAACTCCTGTCCAAAGGTGTAGCATTTACTGTCATTGTTTAAAGTAGGTTTCAGCTTCTTGATGCAAGATTTATGTTCTCACACTTGGTGTGCCACAGAAGTAACATAAATGCCAATTGGAAATAAAACTCACTTGATAAGATTTAGTGTGGGTTGCTGTTTCTCTGAAATTTAGGTTTTCCCTCTACCTGAAGGTAGAAGCACTTTGCATTTTTTAATCCTATGTTAGATTCCCTCAGCCTTCACTGCATAATGCATTACACATCCATTAAGTTATCTTTAATTAAATGAAAATTCTTGCATAAATGATCTCATTTGCTGTGTACTGGGAGTTTCTGTTCTTTCAGAAATAAAAGGAACAGAGTTCATCTCTAAGTGTGCAGCATGAAGTAAACTGTACTTTTTCAATCATTCAGAACTGATAAATAAGTATAATTATTCCTGCTGCAAAGAATAGTTTAACACCTAGATATTAGTTAGAGAAGCCAACAAGGAGGTTTGTTAATCATTGCTATGACAATCTTCTGCTTTATTTTTGTATGTGTCTCATAAAACTGTCAAAGTTGAGTGGCAAGCTGGCGCTTCAAGAAAGTAACTCTTGCTAGTCTAGGGAATTCAGTAGAATAGCTCATCTCTTTGGGTCTGATCTTAGACATATTTCAAGGGGCAGAAGCTTGGCAAAAGAGATAAGATATCTGATTTCTCTCTCTCTCTCTCTCTCTCTCTCTCTCTCTCTCTCTCTCTCTCTCTCATATTCAAGGAAATATTGGTTGTTAAATGAAAAGATTCAAACACCTTAATGTTGTTGGTAAGCCCCAAGATGATGTGAAGATGTAGAGTTGCTGTCCTGCAATGAAAATTTAGTGCTACCTTTGTGATTGAGAAATTGTTAAAAATAATTGATCAAAGGAAGAGTTTGTGTTATGCAAATACAGTGATTAATATCTACAAGCATAAATGACTTCAAGTAAATGATAAATGGCCATGAGTGTGTGTGTGTGTGTGTGTGTGTGTATACATATATGCACTTCACAGCTGGTGGTATCTGAGATCACAACTAACAATCTTGTTAATGGAAAACCATTTTATGGCATCTTCTTAATTCTCTTAACTATCTCAGTCTGACACAGGGAGCCAAAATTGGCTCTTGAATATTAATTAAGCTTTCGTTATTCCAATATATCTATGATTTTTTCTATATACCATATGTTAATGGAATTTTAACTACTGTCAAAGGGATCTTTTTTAATCGGTTTACTTTTTAAAATTTTTTGATACTAAGGATTGAACTCAGGAGTGCTTTATCACTGAGCCACATCCCCGCCCCTTTTTATTTTTTATTTAGAAACAGGGTCTTACATGGGGCTGAGGATATAGCTCAGTTGGTAGAGTGCTTGCCTTGCACGCACAAGGGCCTGGGTTCAATCCCCAACACCACCAAAAAAACAAAGAAAAGAAAAGAAACAGGGTCTTACTATGTTGCTGAGGCTGGCCTTGAACTTGTAATCCTCCTGTCTCAGCCTTCCAAGTCTCTAGGATTACAGGTGTGCATCCCTGTGCCTGTCTGCATTTAAATTTAAATGCTGTCCTGAGGTTTTGTGCTGAGAGAAATAATAGAATTTGATTTCTACTTAGTGGTATTTGTATTACTTCTTTGTAAACTTTATAGTATAAAATGAAAATGTGTTTAATCAATGGCTACCCTCACAAACAGTTATAAGTTTTGATAAAATAATTTATGGAGAAGTTCTAACATATAACAGGTACCTACTAACCAGAGGCCATTTCCAATGGTGTCTTTTCCCTGGGACATGGTTTCTCCAATCGTCTTGAGCAGGATAATGAAAATGTTTCCCTTGAGTAAATTTCATCTCCCTTATCTTCCCTTCTGCTGAGAAGCAGCAAATGCATACTAGCAGAAGCTTGTCAAACATCACTATTTTTGCCAAAATAGGGGTTAAAATGAAGGGCATTTGCCTTTCTCCACTTGGGGTGAGGTAGGGAGAGGAGAGATGGTCCTCTTTCTCCTCCATCCCCCACTTTCTCTTGTCCTCTACTTTCTGAGACATATATGGAATTGATTTTTTTTTCCTAACACATCTCTAACCTTCACAGGAATGACACCATGGCTGCTGCTCTGTCTTTATTCTCTATGGTGGCTAATTTTAAGTCAGCTTGACTAGATTAAAGGATATCTAGAAATCTGGTAAAGATTTCTTCTGCATGTTTGTGGGGGTGTTTCCACAGATGTCAACTGTCAATTGGTGTCAATTGATGGTTTGAATGGGGGAAGATCTGCCCTCAATATGGGTGTGCCTCATCCAGTGGGCTGGAGACCCAAGCAGAACAGAAATGCAGAAGAAAGGCAAGGTCATTTGCTTCCTTCTGGAGCTGGGACATCCTCCTTCTGTTCTTAGACATCAGAATTCCAACTTCTCTAGCATTTAGATTCTAGCAGCCCCCAATGGATTCTCAGACTTTGGGCCTCTGATAGAGAAGTACTCAATTGAGTTACCTGGTTACAAGGTTTTCAGACTTGAATTGACTCACATTGCCAGCTTCTCTGCATCTCCATCTTATGGATGGCCTATCATGGGATTTCTAAACCTCCAAAATCATTTGAGTCAATCTCTCATATACCCATTTATCTACCTTTATTTCCTATTGCTTCACACTCTGGAGAATCTTGACTAATACCTTCCCTAAATTAAGATTATGGAAACCTCAATTTGAAATTAAAAAAAAAGAAAATCCTAAATTTAAGCATTTTCTCCACACTTAATGTTTTTATTTTCATTTTCATGCTCCCTCCCTCTCAAGATGATGTTGTGTAAGCCCACAGTGTCACTAAGGGTTGAACCCAGGAGTGCTTATACTTATGAACTCTGGAATTATCTAGTTCTTAAAATCGTGTGTGTGTGTGTGTGTGTGTGTGTGTGTGTACACAGAGTAATTCCTTGGTAACTGGACAGTGAAAACTGGTATCCATAAAGGTCCTAAACCAAAATCCATAGATGCGTAAGTCCCTTATATAAAAAGGCATAGTATTTGCATATGACCTCTGCATCTTCTTCTGTATACTTCAATACATTTCTAGATTACTTATAACACCTTATGCAATGTAAATGCTATGTAAACTGTTATTTTTTAAAACAAATTCTTCAAATAATTATTATTTAAAGAAAATAAGAAAAAAAAAACTTTACATATTTAGTCCAGAAGCAATTTTATTTTCTGAATATTTTCAACCTGAAATTGGTTGAATCCATGGATATGGAACTCTCTGATGTACAGGGCTGACTTGTGTGTGTATGTGTGTGTGTTATAAAATAACAGAGGGGCTGCTTATGACTTTGGTGGTCAACAGTGAATGGTTGGAACTGGCCAATTTTTACTAATCTGTCTTGTGATGTATTGTAGAACCTGAATATGTAGGGTCAAAGTTAGTGACTGCAACTATGGGACCAGGTTTTCCTTTAGGGTATAAGACTGAAAGCTTGTACTTACTGGTAAGAAGTTAGAACAAGTAAACTGAGATACATGCTGCTTCCACTGACCCTGCTTCTGCTCACCCTTCTTGCTAAGAGAAGCCTTATTTTGCTCAAGCACTGGGCAGCTTCCTCACTCATCTCCAATCTACTGGTTTAAAAATACCATCTCCTTACAGTATTAGCATCACCCGGAACTTAGGGAAAATGCAAATTATCCCCTCTGTATCAGAAACTTTGAGTGTAGGGCCCACAAATGTGTCTTAACAAGTCCTAAGGACCACTAGTAACTCAGTTAATTCTCAATTCAAGGCTATATGTTAGAACCATCTGAAGGACTTTGAAAAAAAAAAATGCCAGTACATGACTACTCCTGCCAGAGATTATGATTTAATTTTTCTAAGTTTCGCGTAAGCATTGATTAAAAACAAAATAAAAAGCAGAGCCAAGGATGAGAATCACTATTCCAACAAATGTTGATCAATGGATGTTGAGTCCATTCTCATTTCCAGGTAATAGTCATAGTCATGGATGTAACCATGCTGAGATAGTAGGAGATACAGCAAGGAAGGAGAAACTGGGTATAGGAACAATAAGGATTCTTCTGGAAAATTTCCTTTCACTTCAAAAAGGATTATAAGACAGTGAACTCTTCCTTCTGTCTTTGGATATTGTTTTTAAAGACATACTGCTTGCAATCAAAAAAGGAGTCAAAACCAGTGCTCTAGAGTCATTGCTGAATTTAACAATTCTGAAACTGACTATACAAAACCTTCTTCTTTAGTGACATAATAAAAGTTCTTATTAGGTTACTTTGAGTTGGGTATACCTGTGAATAAAAGCATTCTAGCAGATACACTAACTGGTCTGAATTTATTAATGCATTGTGTTTAAACTTGTGTTTAAGATTAACAGGAAGCTAGTCTTTGATATTCCCAAGGTTTCAAAATGTAAGAGTTTGACTGAAACCTCCTTTTGTATTGGAAGTCATTCTAATCACCATATTTCAATAATTTTTCTCTGTAAGAAAAATGCAACTTTATATGTTTGTGGTAAAAGATGAGCATTTTTAGATTATTTTTAAATAATCTAAAACTATTTCCTAAAACATTCTAGAATTATATGATTTTTAAATAACCTTAGAAAAATGAAAAAAAAATCAGTTGTGCTCTTCGGGTCTTGAATCTCATGCAAAATATTAACTTATTTTGAGCATAAACATTGCCTTTCTGTGTCACTGTCTCTAAATGATTGATCTTTTGAGATGAAAACACGTATCCTCTGGTCTGGTTGCTCAAACCCAAAGCTACCAAATGACATTAAACTTCTAGTAGGATAAATGCCAGTTTATCTCACTATTATTTGTTTTGCTTTTGCAAATCCCCCCTCAATAATTGAAAAACGCCTTGTACAGGTTGAGGAACTTGCCCCTTCCTTACCTTTTTTCTCCCATCTCAAAAGAACAGCCTTTAACCTTTGCCCAGACTTTCACCTATGGGGAGTTTTGTCCAGCTCTTTCCTCTGAGCCTAGGCTTTTCTCTACCAGCATCTCTCCATTTCCTACCCCCAAAACGCCCAAATCTTTCCATTGCCCTGAAAAGTTCTCATCTGTCTATTTACTCTACTCTGAATAATTCTATTAAACTTCTGGAAAGACATAGTGATATCATTGGTGTTCAAAGTGTGGTCCTGTACCAGCAACATCAGCATCATTTGGTGTGAGAAACAGAATAAAATCCCTGCTGACACTATGATTTTAGCCCACCATGCCCTGTGTTCACTTATGTCCTCCAAAGCAAATAATAAACTTGGGTTGTTTTGAAACACTATTTTGTGACTTGTTACAATATCAGCAGAAAGAATATACACCTGGGAACTTGGGAGAAATGCAAATTGTTGGGCCACACCCCAGATGTACTAAACCAGAAACTCTGGAGATGCGGTCCAGCAAAGTCCTGGAGCGATCGTGGTGCATGCAGCAACTTGGACGACAGTTTTCTGCTTCTAATTTCTCACCTCCATTTCTCATCCTACTTCAATCTGATTTAATCCCCCATAACTCCTCTTGTCTTTTTCCTTAGATGCTTTCTTGACATTGAAGAATGAAGATATACTTTTTGAAGATTCTATGAATTGGATGATATTTCAACTGATCTGAGTAGTAGTTAAATAATTCAACTAATAGACATAATCCAAATCCTAATGCTACAAAAAAATGTACTTTCCAAAGATTAAATAAAAACATATTTCCAGTGGCTATAACACTTTGTACAAAAACATCAAGGGATGCTTTTTAAAAGTGGATATTCTGGAACTGTTTATTTTATTTTAGATTGTAAACAAAATCTTTGAACAGTTATAAAATTATATGCAAGAGAAACAAATCTTCAATTATATTCATGTTTCATCTACTTTTAAAATTATGCAAAACTGAATAGTCCAAATCAACTGCATCATTTTATATATCTAAGTCTGTGTGATAAATTTTTACCTAATTTTTATGACATTACTCTGCATTATAACAATAAAGCTCCATTACATCTAATTAGCTGAAAATTTTTCACATAGATTTTACATAAATTTTCCTATAAAGAACCAGTTCACTCTTTGTTCAATGGCAATACTTTTATTTTTTGTTGTGAGTACTCATGGCTTAGGCAAAGCAATACAGTACAAATCAACCACAAATTAACAGTGGAGTAAAAACATCCACAAAATCAAGTTAAAAATTATTTCAGCCCTGTCTTTGAGTATCTCTTAGCTTTTGCAGAAAGCAGGTTACAGATTATTGGAATATGAGTTCATGTTAACAACTTATTATCCTTCTCTAAAATAACCAGCAGCAGGATTTTTTTTTTTCCTTCTCAGCCTGTCTTCTGGGAAGTTCCATGTGATCAAATGAATGGATTCAGCATTAACCTGGAAGCTGGAGGCATAGGATTTGACTCCTGTTCTTTTGTACTCCATTACAAACTTGTAGTGAAAGACCATGTAATAATTCAGGATTCTTCCCCAGAGTAAATCCAACTAATTCAGGTGACTGTCCTCACCACCTTCATCCCAAATTACTATATTAGCTGTGTGACTGTTCCCTCATACTTTAATTAGAGGCATAACCTTGAATTGGTTTCCTGTGCCTTGGGTAATTCAATCATCATGTCTATATAGTGAAGCCAAGAAGTAAGATATGAGGATGAAAAGAAATAGAAGATTGCAGTCTTTAACAGAGAAAAGGCATGATTCTATAGTTTGGACATGAGATGCCTCACCCTCACCCCCAAAGATCCTGTTGATGTGGGAATATTCAGATGCAAAATGATTACATTATGAGAGCTGTAACTGAATCCATCTATCTTAGTTTACAGTTATTGCCAATTTAAACAGATAGGGTGTGATGGAAGGAGGTGGGTCACTGGGAGTGTGCCCCAGAAGGAAGCATCCTTTCTGTGGCCCTCTGCCCCTCTCTATGCTTCTGGATACCACAATCAGCTTAGAAGTTTTTCTCTGCTAGACTCTTACCCCATGATGTGCTTACCTCACCTTAGGCCCAGTTTAATAAAGTTGACCATCTATGGGTTGAGACCCCTGAAACCATGAGCCCCTAATAAACTTTCCCCCCTCTAAGTTGTTCTTTTTGGGAATTTTGTTCACAGTGATGCAAAGCTAACTAAAACGTATGACTATAGATAACCAATGTGCATATGGTATGATAAAGAACATGATAAATTTCTCAGGGGTCTTATAAAGTTCAGAATACAAGTTCAGAATGTTGGCTTTATTATTTATTCATAGACATTTAGGTCTAAAAGTTCTTGACTCCCTAGTTCTCTAGCAGGATCCAAGGGAATCTGAGACTTCCTAATAAAAATGTTCACTATGTACTTATTGGGTCCACCAAAGTCCAATTTGTGGACTCACATTTGACTTCAGTTGGCATATCACTAGCACAAAAGAATAGAGCTTTTCAGCAGCAAGTTACCAAAACACATGGGGAAGCCTGGCCAATTCTATTCTAAGGGGTATTGTAAGGGTGATGGCTATTGTAGGTATGCCATGGTTGTGAATATCCAATTTACTATCTATGACAGGCTAAAATACAAAAGTATTTTCCAATTTCTCAAGTGCCATTAAATTAAAATGACTAAGACCTGAAAGGAGCTGTGGGTTTGAGTCCTCCAATTCAGGCAGACCTTTCTTGATAATGATTAATTACAATCACTCCCTGTACATTATTACACCTTCATTTCAAGTAAGTTATAAAAAGAAGTTAATGCTGAATGGTGGTGCATGCCTGTAATCCCAGCAAATTGGGACTCTGAGTCAGGAAGGAGGATCAAAAGTTAGAGGCCAGTCTCTGCAAGTTGATAGACTCTCAGCAACTTAACAAGATCTTGTCTCTAAATAAATAAAAAATATTGCAGATGTAGCTCAGTGAAAATTGGCCCTGGATTCAATCCCAACTACCAAAAAAAAAAAAAAAAAAGGCTGATATAAGTTTTCAACAAAATTACTCCAGAATCACCCCCAAGTTTTTTTCAAGCATTTGTTCAAAGTATTGAGTCTGATTCTTTAGAATGGGATTAACAACACTGGAAGCATCTGTCTGGGATGAAGTTTAAAAAGATCATGGTTATGCACGTCACTTCCTCCCAAGAGTCAGTCCTCATTGATTATTGAGAAGAATGACTTCACTGTGTGAGAAAGCATCACCAAGTTGAATACAAAGCTTGGGTATGGGGGTGGGTGAGGGTGAGGATGGCTTTTGACCCATTTCTGAATTTCAGAAACAATCAGCCTTTTATACAGCAAATAATTGAAAAGTATGTCAATAAATAGAGGAAAAATGCCTTCTTATTACATAATTTCCTTTAGAGAATTTTTGGCTCTTTGTCCAGATCCTTAATCTTAGAAGAGCTATAGAGATGAGTCTTGAGAGGCACCACGCCAGAGTGAAGACAGTAGCATATATAGAAAGGAAAGAGAGGAAAATCTTTCTGTTAATATATTTCTTTGTTTTCAAAGCATTCTATAATGGCAAAAATGAATCTTTCTCCATTGTAAATTCATAGTAAAAATAATACAGAATATTTCTTTGGACAACTGGTGACAAATCAAATACAAAAATTTATGGGAAAGTATAAATTATACAAGAAATTTTACGGGAAGTATCACCCAAAGGATATTCTGTTTCCTCCTCCCTGAGTATTGAGCATAACTCTCTAATGCTTGTGACCACACGACATCAAAGTTTAGTCACTCTTAAAATAAGGGAAAGAAGGTGGTGGTGGGAAATCAAATATCATAAATATTATAGGGAAGATCAGTGGAGTAGAAAGAGGAGGTGATAGGGAGGGAAGGAGGAGGGACAGGAAAGTGAAGGAAATGCAAATGAATTCGACAAAATCATGAATACAAAATCNTTTTTTATTTAGAAACAGGGTCTTACATGGGGCTGAGGATATAGCTCAGTTGGTAGAGTGCTTGCCTAGCATGCGCGAGGCCCTGGGTTCAATCCTCAGCACCACATAAAGAATAAGTAAAATAAAGGCATTGTGTCCAACTACAACTAAAAAATAAATATTAAAAAAAAATCAGACCCTGTGTGTCCTACCAATGATTGCCTACCTTTGTGTATATGTAGAAAGCATCAATCAAAGATAAATGAGTGACAGGAAGATCAATAAAGTAGAGAATAGAGGGAGGGAGAGAGGAAGGAAAGCAGTCTGGGGTGGGGGGTGGCTGAAATGGAGTAAATCAAATTCCATGCATGTATGATTTTGTCAAAATAAACCCAACTGCTATGTATAACTATAATATTCTAATTGTTAAAAAAGGAAAAAATATATAAATTCAGCTGCTCTTTTTTATAATATAAACATGATACATAGAGGAATAATTTGATATATATTCTAAAATCCTACATTAGGAGATAGATTAAAAACAAATAATCTTCTCCCCCCAAAATGAATTCCATCTTGCTTTAATTCTTGTCTGAAAAAAAATCAGGAAAGTCTCAAATATTTATTTAGTATAACTTAGGAGTTGGTGTGTTTTCTTTCTCACTTGTTATCCAATTATATGAATACCATGCTCAACTTCTTAGAGTATCTTTTATGTGATTTTTTATAAAAACTTTCTTTCAATGTTTGATAATATACTTTCATTTATATCTACTGTTTCATTTAAAATCACATTTTTCATGTATTCAAAATCTCATTTTTATTTTATTAGAAAAACAAAGATCTTAAAAGTATAAGAACTCTGCTACCATTATTTTTTAAAAGATACATTTTGCTCAGCTAAATAGTCAATGCTAATTACTATTTAGCATTTTATTGGGGAAATAACTTGGAAGAAATGCAAATTAAAGACATTTTATAACCCCATTTAAAGTCATGTCTTTTTAGATCTCATCTTGAGAATAACCTCAGAACATAATAGCCAATCAGTCCTCGGTTAACATTTACAATAGGTTTGCTCTCATATCTTTAAAGGTCTTTTAACTGAGGTTTGAATACCTTCCCCAAATGACAGTTTCTGTAGGCAATCATTGGTAGGACACAGAGTCATCAAAAGACACCAAGAATATATGGATTCTTTAGTCACTTCTTTTAAAAGTAAAAAAAAAATAGTGGAATATTGAGTAAAATTACAGTTTAACTATGGTTTAAACTATGGAATGAAGACCCAAGCCATTCATACAGTTAAACAACATATAAAAAGCTACCGAGCATATGATAAACACATAAATGAATGTGTATTTATAGAATCCATATATGTAAATTGTGTCTATATCAAATCTATGTTATGTCTAATGGGTCTTAGAATCATGTGTCCTGTTTTGTATGATAACATTGGTTTGAAGTTATCAAGTAAGCAATCTTTAAGAGTTCATTCTTGTTTTCTAATTCAGAAGGAAAAGAAAATCCATCAAGAAAAAGCAATTTTGGAGGGATAGGATTTGAGGCCAAATAGGTTGTACAATCTATTTCCTCTAAAAATAACCAACAGAAGGTCTGGCAGCCTGTCTTGGTTATCAGCAGCTTCTCTTCATTAAATCTAATTGCTATGCGGAGACCATTTCAATTGATGCATGTAAAAAGCAATTTCATGTCCACAATGGTGGCCTCCAGCCTCTCTGGGAAGTAGATGGTCTGTTCTGCTCTGTTTTATGTTCTCCCTAGTATGGAAAGACAATTGAAACTACTAATGATGTCCATTCTGTGTCACTTGGCCTGAAATTGTGCATAAGTTTAATCAATATGATTCACAGTATATTTGAAATTTGGAGACACACATTTTACCAGAGACAGAAAAAGAAAATGAGAATGAATGAGTGAGTGAATGAATGGGTGTCCAGGTTACAGTGCCTGAGCCTGGGTTTTAGGATCTCACCGAGGAATTTCTACCTGGCCTTATCTCTTAATCTCTACACACCAAAAACAAGTTACTTAATTTCCCTGAGCCTCAGTGACCACATCTGTAGAATGTAGAAAAGAGCACTGGTCTTGTTGTGAGAAGTAAGTGAATCAATGCATGTTAGCTACTCTATTGTCTCCATTTTACTAAACATCCTCAATTGAAGTTGATAAAATGACATAAAAGTACATCCTGTTTCACAAAAATGTAGTCCTTTTATGATTTATTCATTCATCCATTTCATGTTTTCTGATATTATACTCAATCTTCTCTTGCTTATAAAAGAGAACATATCTCATCAACTGAGCTTAATATTTGACTTGTGAATGTTTTAGCACAGATCTAGATAATAACTAGTACCAGTCACTTTAAAATAACAAGTTCAGCAAGACTGGGTTATCTTTTATATAGTGATGGACAAATTTAAATCATTTTTTAAAATAGAGATCTATATATATATAAATTTAATCTATGTAATATATAAATCATTCAAAAAACAGAATAGAATTAGACATATTTAAATCATTTGTAAATATATATTAATTGTAATTGTAATTATAGATAAATTTTAAAAATGATAACATCATATGTAAACTCCGATTTATATCACAAGGAATGAAAACTCACATGTGGTCAAATCCATTTAAGAAATACCTATCTGTGTGCATACTGTGTCAATAGACAATATTTTGTAGATTAAGGTCTTGTAATAATCGTTATCATTGACCAATTTTTTCTGTGTGTGTGTGTGTGTGTGTGTGTGTGTGATGCTGAGGATCAAACCCAGGGCCTTGCACTCTACCACTGAGCTACATTTCAAGCTCTCTGTATCTACCATTTATTAGTCCTCACAAAAAGCCAGTGATACAAATATTATTCCCCATTTACACAGATGTTAACACATACAGCTACTAAAGAGGAAGAGGCACATGCAAGCTCAAGTCCAGTGCTAAAGTACCTTTTTTCCTGTTGGTTATCTGACTTTGATCCTTATAATTTATTTTCCCTTAAACAGATATCATTATCTGACCTCTGATAATTATATACTTGCCTCCCCTTTCAGAATGTAAGCTATTTGTGGGTATAAAGAGTGTTTATTTTTAAAATAGAACCATAAGCATATTTTAATATATATAAATATTCTAAATAATTGTGTTTCTCCTCTCACCTCTCTAAAACTGACACCCTTAGATCATTTCAATGTTTTTCAATAAGTAGTTCTATGATTGTCATTAGGGATATTTACAATTGCAGGATCTCTTGCTTTGAGTATGTGGTAGAAGTCTGGAATTCCCTGCTTGCTTCATGCTTTATAGCTAATTGGAACTAATGAGTTTCACTCCCAGTAGCAGCTTTCAGAACCAGCACATGACTCTCCATGCCCCCTCTTCCCTGCCTTAGGGATTGCAAAATCACAGGTGGTAATGGCGCCTCCACATGGGAGTTTCTTACAGTGATGCCAACTTGCAGTGGACACACAGAGTACACAACACACAAACATGGTTACTGTCAGCCACGGATTTGGGAGTTGCTTGTTACCACAACATAGCCTAGTTTGTACTGCCAGTATTTTAGAATCTAATCCATTTGGCATTACTGTAAGATCTCAACTAAACATTAAAAAAGAAAGCTAACCTCTTGAAAAGAATAAATAGAAACTAACTGTACGTTTTATGACCATACAGGGTGAAAGCCCATCACATCAGAATCTATATTCCTTACATTATACCCTTCCACCATTTTCCCCTTTGTGCTACCCAGTCATGAACTGGGAGGGAAGTTTCAGCTGACACTATACATATAAGCCATTTTCCTACATGAACTCAATGTACCAAATAACACCATGTGACATTAGTCTTCTTATAAGTGAGTCCAAGGTTGACAAAAGTATCAATTAAGTACATTCTGCTCTATTATAGTGAATAGGAGAGGCAATTCAAACATGTGGGAGGCATTTTTACTGAACTTGGTGATTAAATATTGAGGTGTATGCCTTCCCACATCCTGAATAACTAATTAAATTATTCTTAGGGTGATGAATTGTAATAAAATCATCCCGCTGAGCCAACTTTGTGACAACTTTTGTTATCAGAGAATATTTTTAAGCCCCACAAATAATTTCAGTGAGAGATGAAATATTTTGTTATATCTTGAAAAGATTATGAATTGCTTCTTGCTATTGACAGCCAATTTCTCCAGATTCTATGTTCTGAAGTTTAGATTTTCATTATGTTTTTCATTGCACTGGAACTAAATTAAATCTGATCTTATTATAGAAAAAGAATTGTGTTCTATTTTAAGAACTATTTTCACAATTCCAACTTGTAATCTCAGAGACCAATAGAAAACAGCAATGTACAGATTAGAAAAACATGATTATCAAGGCAAATAGCATTTTTAATAAGTCAACTATTTCAAGCTTCTTAGAAATTCCCCAATAAAAAATCCACTTACAAACTATGAAGTTGCTGTGGGAAGTTCTAATAGCATGATGAATTATGTATTGTCTAACTTTTATATTCCCACCTTGTTCCATAAAAATCTAAAGGTGGTATGCCTATAGAGCATTAGGATTTAAAAAAGAGATGAGGAAATAGTCTCTGAAAAACAAATGTCTGGGAATAAGGCAAAGATAAGATTAGTGCCTGGGTCTCAGATAATGAAAACAAACCTGTTCCTGGGGCCCCTGGTTTATGGAGTGTTTTTGGAAGGCTAGCCTGAGTTACTTGAGGAAAGAGGGCCTAATTCTAAATCTTCAAACCTTTGGGATTTTTTTTTTAATTTTTCATTGTTGGCTGTTCAAAACATTACATAATTCTTGATATATCATATTTCACACTTTGATTCAAGTGGGTTATGAGCTCCCATTTTTACCCCAAATACAGATTGCAGAATCACATCAGTTACACATCCATTGATTTACATATTGCCATACTAGCCTTTGGGATTCTTTACCTTATCAGTTTTAAAAAAAATAGTTGAACACACATCACCCAGTATATCGATGAATATATTCATACAATGCATGTGTATAAATCTGCATCCCTACTATTAAAAATACTTAAGATAAATTATATAGAATAATCAAAGTTGTATTATTTTCTTCCTACACCCTAGGAAATCACTTTCTTCATGCCACCCCTGACATGCTATGACAGGAAAGTGTATTAATGCTCTCCCAGCCCAGAAGGGAGGAACGCTTGCTGGAAAAAGACAATTTCTTCTCTTTCCATCCCCAAACACCTCCACCTTCCTTTGTATCTGTGAGTTTCCACACATTTGACAAAAGAGGCTGTCTTCCACAAGTCTCCCTCCTCTGATTACTAACACTCTTCACCTCTAATGTCTTTTTCCTTCTCTAGTATTCCCTGGTCCCCAGTTCTCAAAGATTTTCCCAGGAAGGATCATAAACTTTCTGTTCTACCAAGACAACACACTACACAAAACTCAGAATCCTTCCATGTCTTATTTTTCCCAGAATCTTTTTTTTATTGGTTGTTCAAAACATTACAAAGCTCTTGACATATCATATTTCATACATTAGATTCAAGTGGGTTATGAACTCCCATTTTTACCCCAAATACAGATTGCAGAATCACATTGGTTACACATCCACATTTTTGAATCTATTTTTTCTAGTATTTTTACTTCTTCCATGACAAGAGAAACCAAAAACAGGTTTCTTTTTTCTTTTTGGCAGATTAATCTCATCAAATTAGGAAGAGGAATATCTATTATACTTTCTCAGATAGTTAATTTAAATCAATTCTTCAAATTCACCATACAACTCATCTTCAGGAATCCCATAGTGCTTGAAGTTTTCCTTAGACTACCAAGTCCTCTCTTCCTATTTGGGGCCATGAGAGGGTGATCTGGGGTTGTCTAAAGGGTATATCTGTCCAAGTAGGATCTCTCATGCCCTTGCAGAACTTCCATCTAATTGCACCATTAAAACTCACACCAAAGCCCTTGAATGGCAAGTAGTAAACATCTCTAACATGACATCAGTACAACAGTGCAGTAAATACTAATCAAACTAATTCAGTGCTTAATTTCACTTGCCCCTGCTAAACAACTCATGTGATATGGCAACCTTAAAGACGGCCTCCTCATAGAGTCTGGAGTTTAAATTTACCCTGGGCAGAGATAATCACTCCCAAATGTAATGATCTCATTATCACCAAATCTATATGTGTAGAACTAAATTAGGATCAGCATGCTTTTCACCTTTAATTTCTTACTATCTTGTTTGCTTGTTCTCTTTAAGCAGCTATTAATGACAAGATAAAAGAGCAGGGGGAGGGGGGTTTCTTGCTTGTCAGTGCTGTCAAACAAGATGATCTAATAATCAAAACAAGGACAAATCATTCTTAACATTTTCATTTCCTTAGTTTTCCCACATGCAAAGCAGGTACTACAGAAGACCAATTCCCTATTACCCTGGGACATTAATTACCAAGATAAGTGACTATCAATCTCAAGGAAATATCCATATAAAATCTTTATATAAAGACAAACCATTTTTCTCTTCTACACTTGAATACACACACTATTCTCAGGTTCACCGAACTAAAATACAAGGTATTAACTTCTCCATTTATTATGATAGAGTGGGCTCTGGTTATTTTGTCTGCCTGAAAGTGCAACCAGATTTGAATTGAAAAGCTGGCTCAAGACTTTATATATTGATTTAGTCCTGGTTGAATAGTCATAGTTTCAAAGTACTACTCCCAATGTGAAAGTAAATGGCCTTCTTTGGGGCACTTTTGTTCAACTGGACTAAAATATCCAAGCATCTTCATGTTTCCTTAATCTAAAATATTAAATAAGTGTTATGTGACTAGCATTGCTTTTGAGATGTGTATCAATCTGCCCATACTAAGGCAGGATATATTTCTTAGAGAAACCATGTTAGTTTTTAGTGAAAAGTAGAAGGATGATATGGTTAAAAGGATATAAAATAATTCTAAAAAATATGTAAAATTAAAATTGTTATTTAACTATATTTTAAGCAAAGCATATTTGAATAATAAAGTGTACCTAAGAATAATATATGCTACAGATAAAAGATTTAAGAAAAAAATGCTGACTTCTGATTACACAGTATTTGAGGCAGCATAAACACTTTAGAAATACTTCACAAACAGTTCAAATAATTCTCTATGACTAGTTTTAATTTAACTATCTTGTTAGAATCAACAAATGTCTTTCTGAAATGCTGACTCTAAGAAGAGGACATTGGTCTCTCTCCCTTAAAGCATTCTTTGCCCTCTTTCAAGGGAGTAGGGATCTCAATGGTGTGGTTAGAGGATACCAACTAAGCCAGATTCATTAGTAAATGTAGTGAGAGCTCATTTTTTCCACTTATTTCTCCTTGAACCTGGCTCAGGTCTCTGGCAATCTGATATTTTACCACCCAGAATAATAACAGCATTTCTAGGAATAACATTAGGTTGAAGATATATCCCAGCATTTTCGGAAGATAATCAGGTATTATGATTTATGATGTGACTGTCAAGTTAATGTGGGGGAAAAAAAATCAAGCCTCACCTAAGGACAGTCTCAGAGTCGGCTTTAGTTTCTCCTTTTCTCCCAGCTCTCCCACTTGAGGACATGGTGGGGCTCTTATCTGATTAACACAATGATGGCAGATTTTTATATTTTGGTTGAATTAGGAGAAAAGAGACTGATCCATCAGGACTGAAATATGAGCTTCAGGCCAATGACTAAGGAATCATCAAGGAATTAGCCTTTGTCTTCCTAAGAACCAAGCTCTCCAATGATGCATTCAGAATGTTCTTGGAAAATATGTTACTACTCTCTGGTACTGTCTGAAATGACTGAAAATTCTTAATATCCTGCTGCCCAACCAGGATCAAATCTAGGCACTCTTAAACATATCCTTAAGTCAGCACCTTGGGAATTTCTCCAGACCCTGCCTGACATTGGATATACCAGGTATTCTTGTCCTTTTTAGTAATAATGAAAAAAATCTATAGTTTCTGCCTTGTTTCCTTTTCTACCTACCTTCCATCCTGCAGATAGGCACTGTGGTTCTACCTGCTTTGCTTCTTTGCCTCTGCATTAGTTTTGTAATCTCCACTATTTCTTTGCAAATTTTGAAGCAAGGAACATAAGTCCCTTCTTTGTTCTCCACCCACGTGCTGCCCTAAACACCTTCTCTTTTGGAAAGGACTTCAAACAAAATAAAAAGGCCTCAGATAACTGACTGAGCTACAAAGGGGATTAGGATTCATCTTGAGCACTCAACATTAAGGATAATCCCAAGGACAAGGCTGATGGGAAGTTGAGTCATCTCAGAGACAAAGCTAAACTGATTCTTCTTCCTTTAGACAGAAGTGGTCTCTAATGGTTGTGTCTCAACTGTCTCCTGTCTATGAACCAAAGTTCAGCCTGTCATGGACACATGGATGTAAAGGCAAACTTGGCCTCCCTCCCTGCTCTCTGATTTGATCATAGGTGCCAATCAATGGCCAAGAACTGCTTTCTCCAATGGAATTCTTGTCCAAACATACTGCTCAGGATTTGCCTCTGTCTTTGCCCTTGGATCTTATATCTACCAGAGCTAGTCAATCTGCAGCTATGGCTCAGATCTCTGATGATCTGATGCCTTACCACCCAGAATAATAACAGTACTTCCAGGAACAACTTATTGAAGATCTCAACATTTTCACAAGATTACAAGATAATTCGATATTATTATGATTTATGCTGTGAGTGCCATACTAATGTGAAAAAATAAAAATAATTTGCCACTTTAAAAATAAACCCCTTCCTAAGATGAAAAACTTATATACATGAGAAGCCAAAAATAGTGACTTTCAGAGCTAACCAATGTCAAAATCTGACTAAATAAAATTACCAAAAATAAAAAGTCTATATTGTAAATATTTAATCAATAAAGTCATTTCATAAACCAGCCAGAACTACATTAACATGCTTTATGATCTATTGTGTAAACACAATAGATCAGAAATGGTTCTATCCATTCAAAATTTATGCTAGAATCTAATGACAAATAAATCACCTAACACTAATAAAGTAATATGTATTCATATTCTAAACTAGATATTAATATACAACACTCTCCCAGTAATCAAACATATTCATTCATTCATTCATTCAAAAGAATAGGCCAGGAAACTCACTCAATCCACCAGCAGTAGGCTGGGTCGTATGGTTGAGGAAAAAATACTTCCCAGAATGTGGAATCCTCTACCTCCCCATTAGTGCTAACAGAAGCCAGTCAGTGTCATAGGGAATGAGGTGACAAGTAACGAGAACTACCAGAGGCACAGGGGGAAACCACTCCTGCAAATTCATACCACTTTTGGAGCCAAAATGACATACAAAGACTGTAAGCCCCTAAAAAAGTATTTCCTTTCTTTAATTCCAGGTTGTAATTGTGCCAAGAGCAGAAAATTATATTCCCAGATGGAAAATAATTTTTATATGTTATCCCAAAGTAAGACATTTGACCACTTGGCCATAAAAACATTCCTTAGGATTCAGCAATTGCAGTGTGATATATGGCTAAAACAGTATCCTTTTTATTTCCATCCACACAATGGACAGACATTTATAGGAGAGAATTCTATTACTATGCCAAATAAATTCTGTTCCCAGGGCTCCCTCTCTCTGAATGCCTCATTGTTTAGAAAGTACTTCTTCTGCCCCAAAGCCTTGCTCATTGCTGTCCAATTGCAAAGTTATGATGAGCTCAAGGAAGAAAGCAAATGTTCCAAAATCACATGGAGTGATCTTCAGCCTTACTAATTATCAAAGAAATGTACATTAAAAGCAACAAAAAGTACCATTTGGCATATATTATATTAGAGAAAATAAAAATTCTCAATGTTATCAATATGGTGTAACACAAATATTTTGCTCATAATGATGAAATTAATTAGATTTTACTCCTTTGGAACGTAATATGGCAATGCATATCCAGAATCATAAAAGTGTTCTTACTCTTTGATCCAACAATTATAGTATCCTTAAAAAACTCTCAAAACAAAAATATGTGCATGAAGATGTTTATTACATAAACACTAAAACTCAAATGCTGGAGCATCTGTCCATTTGGATACCAGGCAGTTTATAAAAATTACAAATATAAACACTATAAAAACAACATGGGAAATGCTAACCATATACTATTAAGTGAAAATAAATATTAAGTTATGTTTCCTATGATTATAATTTGTGAAATAAACATATGGATAAGGACAAAGACTAGAAGGAAAAATACTTTTAAATGTAATCAAATAGGTTAACAGGGTTACAGAGGAATTATTTAATGACTTTAGATATTAACATTGTCATAATATTTTTAAAACTTAAAATTAGGGGGGGATAAGAAAGATGATTTTTCCTTCCCAGAAATCTGAGCTAAGATCTTAAACACTAGCCTGTGTTTCATTCATCTCTCTGATGTTCTAAGCACTAGTTTAGCTCCCTAGAGCATCATCACATATGCTCATTTTTAAACAATAATGTAGATTTCTGTGACCTTATATGTTGTTATGCCTAAGCAGCAGCAAAGTAATGCATTCTCTCTTTGGAATGCCAAAGAGCAGAAAAATTCATAACTGGATTGAGAGTTCCTGAAAAAAAAAATGGAACTAGCAATATTTTAGTTTGTTTGGAGCCCTTAAGTGAGATGATCTTTTCAAGGGAAACTTCCTTACCAGATAAATTACCTCTGCAATGAAATCACTTCACAATATTGATGCACATCCTTTACACTGTCTGATCATTCCAGAATGCTGTATCAAAGTTAATGATAACCATTCTTATACACTACTGATTTAGACAAGATACTTTAATCACTCACACTCTTGGAACATAACAGAATTTATGCAAATGACTATACAATAGTAACCAGGTATTACATTTATTTATACATCAGGAAATGAGGCAGAGCTTCAGGGAAAATTCAAGTTCAGTCAGAGTCTTTGCATTACTTCCTCAGTCTCCTATTAGCACTTAGGGAAATCTGTCTTTTGGTTTTCAGAGTGGATCATGTTTGAACAACACCTCAGGATGTGAAAGTTGCTTTTTGTGTCAAGGGTTGTTTAAAGATAGGGTTGTTACAATTTGTTTTAGTCAAAGAGGGGGCAAGTGTTGACCATCCTATCTCCTAAAAAAGGTAGGTGGAAGGTTTCTCAAACAAATCAGTAACATTAAGGCTTGGTCCTGTAAGAAAAGGTACTGAGGCCATGCAGTTTCTGATCATCATCGCTATTTTTCCTTGACAGTGTGTAGAGCATCAAGATTATTTTCACACATAAAACCTCCCCCAGCAAGACAAGCCATGAACATCCAAAGTCAGCTGGCAGGCTAGGCTCCAGAATCCCTTCTGTAGGAAAACTGGATTATTCTGTCTCAAACTGAGATCTTCTTTCTTTGCACCCCTATTGCATTTTGCAATTTCAACCATAACTCTGAGTTCTTATTATTTGCCTTGTATTATTCTCCTTTTCTTTTTCTACATATGATAAGATTCCTTACCAATGTTGTGAATGGTTAGCGAGTACTATGCATTTTATACTTTTTTTTTTAAATAGACCTACTGCTATGGTTTAGATGTTGAATATCTCCCAAAGGTTCATATGTGAAGTCTTGGTCCCAAGGTCATAGTATTGAGAGGTCCTGTGGATCTTTAAGATGTGGGCCTAGAGGGCGATCATTAGGTCATTAAGTGCTATGTCCTTGAAGGGGACTGCTGGACCCCAGGGTATATCTATTTGTCTCTGTCTCAGCTTTGGTTCAGGATGTGACCATTAGAATCTACATATGCTCCAGCCATTAAACCACTGGCCTCCTAATAATGGATTTTGAACCTCCAAAACTGAGCTAAACAAATCTCTTTCCTTCAAACCTATGTCAGGTATTTTATTATAGTGATGAACAGCTGATTAAAATGCCCCCTCCTACCCTGACACTTGCACAGTGATGACTGTATAGTGGGTGATAGCAAATTTGTATATATTAATTTATTTTCCCTGTAACTAAAACATTTGGAAAATTCTTTAATTTATCTTTGTATAAAAATAACATGCAAGCATCACACTCATTACAATATATAATTAGAAAATTACTCAATTATTCAGTGAGGTACTGAGCAATAGTCAAGTACAAAGCTGTCAGCAGTGCCAGCTCCACAATGGGTACTTGGTAAGATTCAATGCATATTGAATAAAGGAACAAAAGGAAACATACTTCGAGCTTCTCTTTTAGAAAATTAAATAGCATGTTTCTAAGAGAAACGGATTTAGAATGATAATTAAATAGGTATAAATTCTTAAAGGCAGTACTTTATAAATGGTAAGAAGTCAACAACCCATATAACTAGGAAACTGACTTTGGAGTAAATTTTTAATCTAGAATGAACAAATTCTTAATATAAGTCCTTTAATGAAACATATAATTTGTCCATAACCTTATTTGATAGAAGCAGAAGGGAGATCCTTCTAGATATACATGTAACATTTTAAGGCTGAAACCCAGCTCAGACTTCTCATGAGCTGGAGGTGTTTTCTCTACCCTGAAGCAGCCAGAAGGCCCTGCGCATGGTGTTCTTGCTCCATGTTTTTCCAGGAAAGGTCAATAGCTAGGCATAGAAATCACACTCTGCCTATAGCATCCTTACTTTAAAATGCATGGTCGACAATGAAACCTAGCTTCATCTTACCCCACGTGCTGCTCATTTCTCCCACCCAGGATTCAACAGAGAATTTCTTTCAGTTCCGCAAGCCTGTGCTCACTCTCATCCAGTCCTTAAGTTGAATTATCTCAATGCATTATGCCTAAATGCTCTTGTTCCCTTTTCCAGCTTTGCCTGAATAATTTGTTCTTCCTTAAGTATCACCTGTGCCCCTATCTCACAATTGAGGTCACTGACTCGTCTTTAGTTTTCTTCATTGTTTTTACTTTGGTACTGGGGTTTTAACCGAGGGGCCTGCTTAACCACTGAGCAATATCCTCAAGCTCTTTTTAATTTTTATTCATTTATTTTAATTTTGAGACAGGTGCTTGCTAAGTTGCTTAAGGCCTTGTTAAGTTGTTGAGGCTGGCTTTGAACTTGCAATCCTGTCTCAGCCTTCTGAGCCACTGGGATTACAGGTATGTGCCACCACACCTAGCTCCCTTCTTTAGTTTCTAATTGTCTCTGAACTTCTATCATTGTACTTTTTGTGCTCTAATACAATTCTCAGTGCTGTTTTTATTTTTAGAAAAATTTTAAATAAATTCCCCCTTCTATAGTGAGTTCCTTGAATGTCATCTTGTTTATTGCTATTATTTTCAGTGCCATTTGCCAAATTTTGATTATTTAAATTACCAGAAGATAAAGGCACTGAAATAGGTAAACTTCCATTAGTGCAAAGATAGATGTTATGGTGGAGATCGCCATGATCATTTGTTAATGAAGTCCAGAGGGGGATAAACATTTGATTTCAAAGTGGCACAGCTCAGTGCTTAAAGAAATGCTCTGCAAAATTTGTTAAAACAAATTTAATTTTTATCCAAGATAGCAAAAAGCTGACTACAAAAAGTTCATGTCGACTAAAAATTGTTCAGATGCTTCAAATAAAACTCGCTATCCTAGAAACACTCAGGGATTACAGCCATCCCTCAAGGGCTCAAAGCCTGTACATAAAGTACCAAATATGTGAGATGAATGCACTAGATTTCATGTCTACAAACATCATTCCCTTTCAAATTTGGAGAGGATATTATAAACTCTCTGTACCTAATATTTGTAAAGATAAGAACAATAGAATAAATATTGCCACATCCCACCTTGACATGCCTACAATGGAACTATCATTCTGAATTGATGGGGAAGCCAAACACCAGAAAATTTCATTAACTAAAATAGAACATTTTTCCCTTCTCTTCGTGTTCAGCTGAAAAATAATGTGTGTAATAATTGTTGGAATCTCTGAGATTATGTCTTTTCCTGTCTTTAGACAACTAGTATTTAGGAACACAATTTCAAAGTTTTCAGACTTAGTTTAGTAAATGACTTTTCTCCCATGTCTCAGCCACTCTCACATGAATTAATAAAATGCCCTGAAACTAAAAATGTCAAAGAAAAAGTGTTTTTTATGTCTAAACTTTTATTTTAGAAACCGTTTTAATAGGGAACCAGAAATTTGGATAATCTAAGACTTTAGTTTGAATGTATCAAGATGAGGTGCTAGGAGGATTTGGGCTTGTTCCCCACCCCACCCCACTGCCCGCCACACTTCAGGTTTGGGGAAAATCAGTGAAAGCCATGACACCAAGCTGCTCAGGAATCATGCTGGAGAGAAGTCACAGTCTGTGTGTGCCTCAGTTTCCTCATGTATAAAATGTGGATGATAATGGCACTCATCTCCTTTTTGTTCCTTTGAGAATAAAAGGGTATAATGCTTTGAAAGCACTTAGCCCAGATAATTCATGGGTCAAATATGACCCACAAATGTCTTTTATTTGACCTTTTCAGATTTAAGAAAAATTACTTTTAGTAGTCAACTTAAAAATCAGGAAACTTCCCCCCCACAAATGAGGTTTCAGGCTTCCTGAAAAAGCAAATGGTTAGGGAGCAGATACCCTTGGCTCTCAAGCGCATCCTACTGCAGCCCCTACAGCTTGGAAGGACAGTTCCCGTATTAACTCAAAGCTCCCTACCTTCAGCAGCATCTTGCCTACAGTTATCAATACCCACTTGCTTGCCCATCAAAAGCCTGATTCTGGGTGTGTTGAAGTATTCTCTCAGGCGGTTCTCAAGAGTGACCTAGACCCAGTGGCCCACACTCATTAATGCATCTTTCAATGGCTTTCCTTTCTTCCCAGTCTGATCTCCTCTCTTCCTCATCCTGCTTCTTAGGACCACCTCTTAAATAAACTGCCTATTCCAATCTCAGGACCAGCTTTGGATAGATCATTCCCAGCTCTTCCAGATCAGCAATGCATGGAGCCAAGTATATGACACTCTCCACTTCCACAGCCTCCACCATTCATTCCCACATCAGCATCAGCACTTGCCCAGACCACGGAGTCTATTTAAATGACCTGCCTGCCCTGAGGGCTTCTGATTGTAGGATATAAGACCCATCTAACTCCCTTAATTTTACAAACACACACACACACACACACACACACACAGTGTTCTCTATGTGTAATAAGAATTGTGATACATTCCGCTGTCATGTATTTAAAAAGATAAAGCAATTTTTTAAAAAGCCACTAAAAGCAAATAGGAGCAAAGCTAATTAGACAGAACCCAAACTAGTGACTCTTCTGCCAGGGCTCTCATATGTCTGATTTCTCCAGAGGTGGATGCTGCCTGGGCAGGTTTTCCCTAGACTGGTGTTTCCACCTATTTTCTCATCTTTAGCTATTCCATTGTCCTTCACTTTATTTTCATAACTTTCAAGTGGATTAGACTCCAGATTCCCTGGGAGAGAGTATTAGCTAGTTGAGAGGAGCAGGAAGGAGGTATCTACTTAGCATTTACAGAAATACCCACCCCTTACACCCTCTAAGGGCTGCAACAAATTAAGAGCAGAAAAACTAAATGAAGGAAAAAAAAAGATCAGCTGACAGCACCAGAGATGGGGACCCTGAGAGAGAAGGAAAACCTCTGGAACCTGGGCAGATGGGGGAAGACAGGTGGAAAAATGGCTAGAAATTCTTTGCAATGAGATTAGAGGACTAAATCTGATCTTTTTTCTATCTCAAAAATCTATCTGTAATTGAAAAATATGGACTGAGCCAATCTCGATACATTTTAAGATTAGGGAATTTGAGCCAAAACTCAGGTTA
This sequence comes from Marmota marmota marmota, assembly GCF_001458135.2. Taxonomy (NCBI): domain Eukaryota; kingdom Metazoa; phylum Chordata; class Mammalia; order Rodentia; family Sciuridae; genus Marmota; species Marmota marmota. Next base: position 36,200,095 of record NW_025999842.1, on the reverse strand, counting down.
GAGTTCCAGGTTTCACTTTCTAAATTGTTGTGTAACCTTTGGCAAGTAGCTTAAACTCTGTCTGGAACTTCTGTCTATTCATCTGACAAATATCTGACAAATGGGTTTAACAATTACTCTTGCTTTACATGTCTCACTGGGTAGTTGAGGACCAACAAAATTATGTTTGTAACAGTTCCCATCCATCGGGCATTTGCTATAGCCCAGATATTATGCCAGGAGCTTGTGGAGAGAGCTTCATTCTGATTCACAATAAAGTGCTAAGAAAGAAAGAAAGGGGCTCAATTGGTTCTGGGAAGAGAATGGTCTGGACAGAAGCAGAAAGAGGACTTTATAACTGTGAATTGTCCCCCCAACCCCCTACCAAATCCTTCAAAAGACCTGAATAACTCTTAATTATTTTGGCTATTAATTGGTAATTATTTGGGCTACTCAGCTGTGCGTTCAAGCTTCTCTGATGCTGAACCCTGTGTATCTGGTCATTTTAAGGGCCTCAGGAACAAAAAATCTCCTGGTTGGAACCTGGATGATACCTCAGAAAACACTGTTCTCACCTCCATCCCAGATCCAAAGGTGAAATCCCTGGAGAAGGATTTCAAGCATGTGTGACAGATGTATATTGTTCAGAGAAATAGAGAGGAAGAAAGAAAGGGCAGATAGGAAGGAAGGGCAATGGAAGAGGCAGGACCACAGCTGCAGAAAGGATGCCCCCAATGACCCTCTGGCATGGAAGAAGACCGTCACCACGATGGGTAAGCAGTCCACGTTCTTGCGATGACAGCAAGACAAAACCCCCAAGTATAGGGCTGAACTAAAGGGGACATGAGGCCAACAAGGCACTTGCTTTGTGGCTGCCAAGTTCTTTCTTCATTCCCAGTGGGTGCCATGTTCTGCACCTGCAGGGACCAACCTGGCATCCCTAAAGTGCTGCCAGTTTACCACATTCCGGTCAATTAAGAGATCCATTGGCAGCCCCCTTTTGCCCTCTTCTGTGAGCAATCACCACAGACTTGATGAATCAAGGGGAATAGGTCACATCCTGTACACACAATAGAGAAAATCAGATTCCCCCAAAAGGACTGATTTAAGAGCAATTCTGAAAGCAGTGGCAAAGGGAGATACTTTTCCTTCCTATAGATGTGCACAAAGGACTTTAGAAAATAGTTCTTCATGCTGCCTACCTGGTAAAATTGACAAAGGTCAGAAAGTTAAACTTCCTTCAAGTACATAGGTATACAATTCATTTGAAATACTTTTAGAATTAAAAGAAGACTGAATGGGAGGGAATACACCCAATACCAGATCTGGATGAAAGTGTCCCACAAACTATAAAAACATGGGGAAATCTATATTTATCCATTCATCTGTTAAATATTTGTTACAATTCTACTAAGTACCAATTATAGCTCTGGATACCAGGTGACAATTAAAAATAAAATAGATATGGCCACTCCTTTTCTTTTTCACCTAGAACCTTGAATGATTCCATTTATATACCATAAAATGCCATCACCACAAGGCCATCTGCTACATAAACTACAAAAAGGATCCGTTTAAAAAAATATAGAGACTTACCTCAAATTCTCCTCTGTGAGTGAGTTGCTGCTATGACACGTTTCCTAAGATGTAAAAATGGATGCAAGTGGAAAGCCAGGCTGTCACTCAAACAATGAGCCCGTTTAATGTTCTATCAAGTACGTGGGGTCTAATGGAACAGTTAAGCCACATGTAAAACAATCAGTGTTTAAATTATATTTATTTTTTTACTATACATTTATTGCATACATGATATGGTTTTAATGTCCCCTCCCAAATTTTCATGTTAAATTTTGATTGCCATTTTAACTGTATTAACAGTTGAGACCTTTAAGAAGCGATTGGGTCATAAGGGCTCTCATGAATAAATTAATGCTGCTACCTCAGGAGGGGGTTAGTTACTTTGAGTGGGGTTTTTCATACATTTGACCCCTCTCTGTATTGCACATGCTCATTTGCCTTTCTGCTGTGTTATAATGCAGTACGGAGGCCCTCAACAGATACCACTGCCATGCTGTGGATTTTCTAATCTTCAGAACTGTGAGCCAAATTAGCTTCTGTTGTTCATAAAGTATCCAATCTGGGTACTTTAGTACTATGCTTTCATAGCAGCAGGAAAACACCCATTAGGGACAGAGATCATGTGTATATTGCTAAAGAACACATGGAAAAGTGAAATACACAATTCTGTTCCCTTATGGCCAACATTCTACCTAGTAAGATGTCATCCTTATAAGTAAGGTGCTAACCACAAGACACACAGCAGTACCTGATAAGTACCAATAGAGTTGTAAACTCAATAAGCAAAATGGGGGTCTGAGATGTGCTGCAAGAATTTCTAACATAATCTGATCAAAATGGAGCTAATTATCTCTCCTTGAACCATGCCCCTCCTCTTGTTTTCTATTTTAGTCAATGGGGAGAACATTCACGCAAGCCAGAGCTACCAAAATCTTTTTCCATATATTCCACAAGTCACCAATATTGGTTATTTTTAAGGTAGAATTTCCTCTTAAATGCAGCCCTATCCCTGTACACTGCCTTTGCTTAAATTCTGATCCTTATCATTGGGATTACTCCAACAGATCAACAGGACCTCCTATCTTCTTTCTCTCCAAACCCAAAATCATCCTTGACATTGCCACCAGGTAACTTTCCATATTTCTTTCCCTTATTATCCATTAAGTCCAAACTTCTTGGCAAGGTATGATGTGAAAAGCCCTGAACAACTCTGGCAACTTCATGCCAAGTCTCTGCTGTCCATCTAAAACCTTCCATGAATGCCTACTCATGTCTTGATGTCTTTGCACATTCAGACAGAGTCTGAGAAGGACTTCCTAGCCCTTCTCACACAGCAAACTCCTCCTCAGATTTAGAAACCTGACTACGAAAGACATAGTTTCTTCCACAATGTTGCCAGACTACATGCTTTGTTTTTCATTGGTTCCAACATTCATCATGCTTATTCATAAGGATCTGCTCATATGAATGAGCAGCAAAATAATGGTACAACCTATTATCACACTATTCTTTGTGAACAAATAATGGGATTTTGAAGGAGAAGGACATATTTCTGGTGTTTAGCACAAGCCTGTTATATAGCAAATTTTCAATAAATACCTAAGCTTTAAAGAATGAATGGTTGGATATATAGAAAAGAGAAATATATCAAACAAGAGCACTCAGGAGTGACTTTGTGGATAATATTCAGTTTGAGCTTTACTTCTAAAAATGGGACATGAGTTAGACAGGAAGAAATGAGGCAGAGAGTGTCCATTTAAAAACAACTATGTGAATGAGACCATAAAGGGTAAAGTAGAGATAAATTTTTCCTCTGGCGCAGGGGATTGAGCCCAGGGGCCCTCTATCACTAAGCTACATCCCCAGCCCTTTTATTTTATTATTATTTATTTTTATTTTGAGAGTCTTACTAAATTACCCAGGCTGCACTTGAACTTGCAATCCTGCCTCAGACTACTGAGTTGCTGGGATTAAAGGCATGAGCCACCATGCCCAGCTAGAGATAAATTTTGAAAAGGTCTGTTTGGCTGTAGCAAGTGACTATGAAAAAAATCTGAAGTTCTCATCACAACTGCTAAGGTCCAAATTATGATTACGTAAATATGAAGATATCTGTAACCCCTTACTTTCCAATCCCTACTTCACTCCACCCACTCCGTCTTTCTTTTTGCTTGCTGATACAACAGGGTTATGTCTTCTTTAGGGCCTTTTTCCACTGTTGATCCTTGAAGGGTGGCAAATGTTGAGTTAAAATGTGATCTTTTCAATGAGCCCCTTCTCTGTTCCCTCTCTTGGTGCACCTTTGAACCACTCTCTCTGTTAGACACCTGCTTTATTCCTTCATTCCAGTTAACACTCTTTGAAAATTTTATGCATTTAAATTGCTTAGATTTTTTTTTTAAATATCATCCAACTGTATCTCCGGTCTAGAATACTGCTTGGCACAACAGTAGGTATTCAGTAAGTATTATTCAAATGACTGAAGTATTAGCTGAGGCTAGCAATCAGAGTGGACAGACAGGGCAGGGTAGGGTTCTGAGCTAAACAATAGGGGACTAGGGGTATATGCACTGCACATTTTTTACATGGAAGTAGTAGTACCAAAGATGTATATTTAAAATCATCTTTAAATTAAAAATGCAAAATACCTTAAAAACAAGGAGATGCTGGAAAAGGGCTCTGAGAGATCTTCAAATACTTGCCATTTTATACATCTTCAATATTTTAATCAATTTGCTAGAAACATGTTTTTAAATAACCAATTTACTTCCATAACTACAACCAGAATAAAATCTTACAAATTTTAGATTAATTGTACCATTCATTTTTTTAAAAAGACAACAGTATTCTCATACTTAGGGAAACACAGAGTAAGCTCATTTAAGTCCTTTTCATACTTCTTAGAACACTTTCTAAAATCAGAATAGCAACCACTGAATCTTAACTTGTATTTATGTTCCTGGATCAAAATAAATATAATTTAAGATAGACCAACCTTGTCAAATTCAACACACCAGTATTTATATGCAGACTTGTTTGGGTTCTCTCTTTCATAGAATTTTGTCTAATTTTTAGGTTTTGGGGTTGGGAAAATGTAACAACATTCATACTCCAGACATAGGGATTATGACTTTAGGACACATACTTATGCGACTATATATGGCAACTATATAGTGAATCTGAACAGTGAGGTGAGTTAATTTGATCTAAATTTCACTTTAGGACATGAAGGGTAAAATAGTGAGGTTAGATTTATAGGCATGAATTTCCATCCAATCCCAAATTTCCAAGATTCTATCCTGTACAAATACCTAGAAAAATGGTTTGACTGTAATAACATTGTCTCTGTGATTTTAAAATAAATTTAAATACTTCAAGAACTATGGTTGGTACTCCTGTTACCAATCATTACTTTGTTCTATGCAGAAATAACCTTCTTCTTTATTAATAAAGGGGTTCTGGATAATTTCCAGTTCTTTGGCGGCAATGTAGTTCCCCTACCATCTACCCGTCCCCGCTGACTGGGAAAGTGACAATACTATCTGAGGACTCTGAGAGGGCAGGAAGACTAGAGAAGACACACAAAACTTGGAGTTACTCAGCATAGGAATTAGTTTGCTGGTTGTATTTCTTAATGTCATTGCCCTGAGGATGGGTCCTTGCCAGAGCAGATCTGCAGTACAGGCAATTAAAATGATAGAAACTGCCATTTTTCTAGCTCAAAGTACAGGGAAAGGAAACCCTGAAGTCAGTGGAAGGGAAATTCCAAAAGATAAAAGACAGAAGGAGGAAACCCCCTAATACTGTGTAAGACCACAAAGACCTCTCAGCCTAACTCAAAAACATGCACATGTGTAGGACAGACACAGCAGTGTAGCAAAGGGTTAGAGAACTGAACTGAGATTTGAGCCACTGCTGAAAGGAACAAGATGGAATTAATCAGGTTGATTGTCTATTAAAACCAAAACAGGTAACCATCTACTAAAATCAAACATTCTTCAGAGGATTATAATAGAATTCCAAGTCTATAACATTTAGGATGTATACGGTACAGTCAATTACTTAACATACAAAGTAGGAATATGTAAAACAGTCTAAAGCAAAAAGACAACAAAAGCCAATCCTGAAATGACTCAGATGTTAACATCAAAAATGTTAAAACAGTTACAATAATTCTCCTACAAGAAAAGGAAAACTCAAAATGAATAAAAATTTCAGCAAGGAAATTTAAGCTACAAAAAAAGACCAAACTGGATATATTTAATTGAAAAAATGCAATATCTGAGATTTTAAAAAAAGTATGGATGAATTTAATAGCAGAGGAAAAAGACAGAAAATTTAAAAGATGGCAATAGAAGTTATTCAATATGAAGAACCAACATGGAATGAAAAAGAATAACCAAGTCTCAGAGATCCTTGAGATAGCAATTGAAAAAACAAACTAAAATATTTTTAATTGAAGAAAAAGAGGGGAAGACTACTGAGGCAGAAAAAAAAAATATTTGAAGAAATAATGGCTGACCACATCTCAAATAAGGTAAAAGGGCATAGATAGATTTAAGACTCATGAAACTCAGTGAACCCCAAACAGAATACATTTAAAGGAAACTATGCATAGATACATCATAACAAAGTTGCCAAAACCTAAAAACAAAAACAAACAACATCTTGAAATGAGCTACCAAAAAAAAAAAAAATGATGCATTTAGGGGAGAAAATGTTCCAATAGTTATAGAATTCTTGTTAGAAACTATGTAGATCAAAAAACAATATAGCATTATTTTCAAAGTGTTAAAAGAAAATAGTTGTCAAACCCAAATTCTATATCAAGAAAATATATCACTCTGTAATAAAGACAAAATAAAGCTATCTCCTGGAAAGCCCTAAGGAGTCTTTTAAAAATCTATCATAGCTGATAATGATTTCAGCAAGTTTGCAAGATAAACATCCATATACAAAACTCAACTTTAAGACAGTAACAATGGTTAATCCAAAAAATAAAATGAAAATAAATTCCATTTTTAATAGCATCAAAAGTAATTATATATTAAGGAATACATTTTTACAAAAGACATGCACATTGAAAAGTACAAAGCACTGCTGGAAAAATTAAAGAATGTATAAATAAATGGAAAGATAATTTGAATTTTTATTGGAATATTTAATATCATTAATATACAGAACTCTCAAATTGATCTAGATTCAATATAATTCCTGCCAAAATAAAGAGTTTCAGATAAAGAAAAACTTTAAAACTTTTGCCTGTGTTCCTGCTTTATGAGAAATGCTAAAGAAATTTGTTCAGAACAAGTAGAAATAATATCAGAGAATTTCAGTCTTTAACAATAAAGAAAAAGTATAAGAAATAGAAATATTTAGGAATATATAAAATGCTATGAGTTTCCCATTTAAATTATTTTAAATATAATTTCTTTAAGCCAAATCAAAATATTTTCTAGTATGTTTTCAATATTTATAGATGCAATACATATGACAATTATAATATAAGAAGACAGCAGGGCATCATAATGGGACCAATATGATTGCACAATATAACCTGAAGTGGTAAACTATTAACTCAAATTAGACAGAAAAAATTCAAACTTACAGCCAAAACCAATAAAAAATTTTAAATTCAATACCAAAATGTACTTAAATAATCAAAAATAAATCAGGAAAGGAGAATAGAAAGTTCAAAACTCAAAGAGAATGAATAGGAAAAAAATGATAGAAATGTAAGTTCATATTCAAAAATATTAATGGTTTTGTTAAATGATAAATAAATAAAAGGCAGAGATTGAAAGAATGAATAAAAAACTGAACCAAACTATATACTGTCTAAAAGATACATATTTTAAATACAAAGACAGAAAGGTTGACAGAAAATGGAAGGAAAAGTTAACATACAAAGATTAATCATACAAAGACTGGAGTTGCTATATTAATAGTGGATAAAATAAACTTCAAGACAAAATGCACTACTAGGTATAAAGAGAGATGTTTCATAATGATAGATAATTCAAAGGAAACATAACAATTATAAATGCATATATGTCTGATAATAAACCTTCAAAATACATAAAACAAAAATTAACAATATTAACATGAGAATCAGGCCATGCCAAAATCATAGTTAGAGGTCTTATCACCCATCTCTTGGTAACTAATAGAAAAATTTGAAGAAAAAAAACCAGCAAAGACATAAAAGTTCTGAAGGACACTATCAACCAACTTGATCTAATTAACATTTATAGAATATTGCATCTTACAACCGCAGAGTATTCCCTTTTTCAAGGGTACATATACATTTACCAAGGCAGATCATAAGTCTTATATTTAAAACAAGTCTTGAAAGAAACTTAAATGGTTCAAAGTCATGCAAAATTTACTCTCTGACCACAACTGAATTTAATCAGAAATCTAGGACATCCTCACGTATCTGGACATCCTCACTTTTAAATATATAGATAAAAATCACAAGGGAAATCAGAAAATAATTTTAACTGAAACTACAGCATATCAAAATTTGTGGGATGCATCTAAAGTGATGATTTTAGGGAAATTTATGTGTTTTTATTACATTAAAAGAAAAATTACTATCAATAACCTAAGGTTCTACCTCAAGAATGTAGATATAAAGGTAAATTCAATGTAACTAGAAGGTAGAAAATAAAATGTTAGAAATAAATGGGATAGGAAACAATGGAGAAAAAGTAACCAAGTCAAAAATTGGTTCTTTGAAAAGATGAACAAAATGGACAAAACTCCAGTGACATTAAAGAAAAGAACAGAAAACAATATCAAAAGTTTTATCAACAGATCTTACAGACGTTAAAAGATTAAAAGAGAAAACTAGGAACAATTCTATGCCATAAAATCTGACAACTTAAGTTGATGAAAGGGACAAATTCTTCAAGAAATAAAACTCAGTAAAACTGCCACAAGAAGAAACAGAAAATGAAGAGGTCTTTATCTATTAAGGACATCTAATTCTTTATAAAAAAAAAAAAAGTCCCCCCAAAGCAAACCCAAGCCTAGGTGATTTTACCAGTAAATTCTAACAAACATTCAAGGAACTAAACTAATCTCATATGAAAAATTTTCAGAAAACAGAGAAGGAAACACTGTTCAACTAGTTTTTACAAGAGCAGTACAATCCAACACCAAAATCTGATTCACAACATTGTAAATTATACCTTAATAAAGTCATAAAAATGATAAAAGTGGAGCTACATTCTACATACCCCTGACACAAAGCCTTGGACTATACACAAATAATGTTACAGGAAAAACCTCAAAGATCCTGGTCATAATACGGCATCAGGCAAAACATATAACATGATTTTGTTCTATAGCAGACAAAGGCCAAATCCAGTCCAGGTCTGTTTTTTATACTATCTGTAGGCTAAGAACAGGTTTACATTTTTAAATTGCTTGGGGGAAAAAAGGGAAGAGAGGAAGAAAAAAACATAGCAGTGATACGGCCCACAAAGCCAAAAATTTACTAATTTAATAATATTTACTTTCTGGTCTTTGCAGAAAAAGTTTGCTAAACTTGCTACTCTAACAAGGCTATGACAATAAGTCAACTCACTGTTCTACTATCAGGAGGAGTAGGGAAGAAATTAAGACACTCTCCAGCCTTCCTATTCTCTTCCTTCCATTTAGCTTCTGACCCCTCTTGACAGATTCATTCATTCAATAAATTATGTAGGGAAGTCCCTTTGTATATCAATCACTGTGCCATTATATCTGTAATGTAATGATGAAGATCAGCAACTTAGACTTCAAAGAGCTTTTAGGTTTACAAAAAAAAAGATCTAAATATTGCTTCAATGAATATGTTAGTCACTCCAGCACAATTTTACCAGGTCTATGCGTATAACAATGATCAGGTAAGCCTAGCATGCCTGGCCCATCTTCTTTCTGCCACAGCTGACCCTGAACTCTGCAGTAGACATCAACTTTCTTTGGATGTGAGATTTCTCAGCATTTTAGTACAGAGATAATAATACACTTCAACACAAAAGATGAAAATATGAATGTGAATGTATAGAGAAGTAAATATAAGCCATTATTATGACCTTGTAGCTTCCTCAATTCACAATGTTTTAGAATTGTTAATCCTCTCAAATTGAAGCTACTTCTTAAATCTCATATTTAAAATAAAATGTAACATTTGAACATTAATGGAAGATAATGCCTAAGAGGTTTTATTAATGCATCCAAAAATAACTCCCTATTTTAAAGTTAATGTAAAAAATTTCCACATCCAAAGGATATGCATTTTAATGTGTTAAAAAGCATTAGCTAACATTTACTTAGCCAGTGACAACTACATGTTTCTAAATCCAGAGAATGTAAGACAGACTAGTAAAAAGAAGTCAAGGGCAGTATTAATATTGGTTGAAAAAATGTCATTTAACAAAATGCAAATGAGGATCTTTTTCTGCATAAAGTTCTTGGAATCAATTATTTCAGGAACTAAAAAACTTGGTGGAGGGAAGACTTGCTAGAGGAACATCTATATAAGAACGTTCAGTGAGATAATCATGTTTATAAGGAAATATAGAGGCCAAAGTCACCAAATTGACTGGGACTTGCAGAAAAGATGTCACAGGAAGGAAAAGATACAAGACTAGTAGTGGCATGTCACCTGTAAGCCTCCATTCCTAAAAGAAATGAACAAATTTGAAAAAGATGAGAAAAGACAAAGAATGATTTCAAAATTCAAAAATTTAATGGAAGGGAGAAGATTTTTTTAACTACTTAAAATATAGATCAAAGGAATCCAGAACAAGAAACTGAATCCAGAACAAAAAACCTAAAAGTAAGACCTTAAAAGCTTATAGCTTTTCTATGTTAAAGGAGAATATGGTGACAAATTACAGCCTAAGGGAAAGAAGTAAAACAAACAATATCAAATATTTTAAAATAATACCAACAACCAACAACTTCCTGGTAATTATTTTCACTATACTAGAATCACTTGCAAAGGTTAAATCAGGCTGGAAAGGAAACAATCTACATTGTATTTAAGGTGTTCAAGGTTAGATCATTATATCCACCCCCAAAGAGTAAGGATCAACATCTATACTTTAAGTAGATGTAAGAGAAACAGGGGAGGAAAGGGTTATGGCAGAGAAATATTAAGCTGGAGCATCTATACACACTTCATTATAGAACTTGTGACTTACCCTCATCTGTCTAGTCCCAAGCAAACACTCTGACATAGATATTGATCAAATTTTCTAAATTATAGGTTAAATTAATAAAAAATTGAGCAACATCTGCTTTGCTTTGATGTTCTTATATAGCTATAAACAGACCCTGTTCTCACCCTTTCTTATGTTCTATTCCTTTTTTTCTGTTAAAAAATATCAAAAAGAATCAGGGAACTGGCTCAGTGGTAGACCACATGCTTGGAATGCAATAGGCCCCAATTCAATGTTCATCACTACAAAATTTAAAAACAAAAAGAATGATTCGAAAAATTAGACCTTACAGCATTAATAAAAAAGCTTTTCCTCCTATGTATAACTATAAATCTCTAATAATTAAATTAAAATTAAGTACACACCTGTAATACTAGCCACTTGGGAGGCTGAGACAGGAGGATCGTGAGTTCAAAGCCAGCCTCAGCAATGGTGAGACATAAGCACTTCAGTGAGACCCTGTCTCTAAATAAAATACAAAATAAGACTGGGAGTGTAACTCAGTGGTTGAGTGCCCCTGGTCCAATCCCCAGTACAAATTTTTTTTTTTTTTTAATTAAGAGATCTTGGGCTGAGGATGTGGCTCAAGTGGTAGCGCGTTTGCCTGGCATGCGTGCGGCCTGGGTTCTATCCTCAGCACCACATACAAACAAAGATGTTGTGTCTGCCGAAAACTAAAAAATAAATATTAAAAAAGAAAAAAAATTAAAAATTAAGAAATCTAGAAAAAGAAAAAAGCTTGTTCTCAGATTACAAAAATGATTTAACCAAAGAGATTTTATGTCTAGGTTTGTGGGGCTAAACTAAGCATTGATTTTAATACATTGTGAAACATTTTACCTGTACATATACACATCCTTCTAAATAGCTATTTGGATAAGAACTCCAACCAAGCTTTTTTAACATTTATACTACGATTTTAAAGGATGCACTTGTCCCTATCCATCTGAAGCAGTCTCAGACCCACCAGTTGCTCTAGCAGAACCTCCAGCAGGCCCATGTAAACAGATAGGAATCTGGAATCCTGTCTCCTCCGAGATGTGACTGCTTTGCTAAAATCAGTCATCTGTACTTTAGCTAAAATTACTGCAGACCTCATACCTGGCCTCAAAGTTAGTACTTCACATAGAAATAACTTATAGTTTAAGGTAAATATTTACTTAAAAATTACTTTGAAAGGAAGGGATAAAGAAACCAGGCTTACAAAAATAAACACCAGGAGTGAACGGGTACATTGTAAATTATACCTGCCTCAAAAAGACACTTTTCACTTCTTATTCCATCTTATTAAAAAGTAAAATTCCACACTGATTATAATAAACCTTCCACTTAGGTATGGGAAGTTGATAGTAAGGGAGGCTGTGCCTATATAAAAACTCTTGTGAATCTGCTGTGGGGCAGTTTTATGTTGTGAACATAAAACTGCTCTAAAAAATAAAATTTACTCATTAAGTAAATAATTTCTATAGACTTGAATACTTTGCATATTATAAAAAGAATTACTACTACTTAAAAGACATTATTTTTTTTCAGGAGTGAGACAGGGATGTGATTGATATGGAGGAAGCTTCATGTGCAGAACTGATATAATACAAGGGGATCACTCATTTTATAAACCATAGTTGAGAGAATCCTAAGAATTTGAAAGGACTGCCCCAAATCCATGTTTGAGCATTTGGTGTGATACCTATAAATACAAGGGATGGCTGTTTTCCGCAACCACCCCCAGTCTCCCCACACCCAAAGATCATTACACTCTTCATTTGCTCCTCTCAGAATCCTGGATGTGCCTCGAAAATTTTCTCCTTTTTCAGAGGTCTTTAGCTAATTTATGGCATGTTTTACTTGTCTTTTTCTTGTTTCTTCAAAGCCCCACAAAATCATTTTTTACTTTTCCAGAATGGTTAGAGCAGAAACCATTCTGTGCAAGGTTCCTTCTCTGGCAACGGGTCACTGGCCAAAGAAATGAGAATTATCTGCCAAAGGTGACCTACTATTATTGAAATCACAAAACCAGAAACCCTTTCTACTGTATCTCAAGTCAATGCTCCAGTGCCAGAAATTGCAAACTAAGACACACCTCTGAGGATACTATTCTCCTGCGGTCTACTACCTTTATCTGCAAATAAGTGAGGCTATCACCTCAGCAACTTTGCATCCCAGAAGGTAATTCCCCAGAGGGAAGCATGCTTCCTTGCCTCCTTCAAGTTTTAATGTCATCATTCCCTATAATTCACTTTTTGACACATTTATCTCTTTTCTCTCCTTTAAGTACCTCTATTAAGTGTCCATAATACTTATCACATCACATTTAATGTGCAGAATAAACTTCGACTTAGGTGCTTTCTCTCCTTACTGGAATGTCACTTCCAAGAAGACATTCTATGAGTGGAGAAAAAATAAAAAAGAGGGATGCAAAGCCCAGGAAGTAGGAAAAGCCGATATTATGATTTCCTTTTCAGAGCTAGATAATTCACATTGGCATGGTGAAGGCTGCTGAAAGTCAGAAGGAAAATAGAAAAACAAAACAAAAAAACATTTAAAGCTATTTCAGGAAAGTGTTTCTTTGTTACATTTTTATAAAAGAATTTTTAATCTTGTAGCATTTACAACTGTCAGAATGTATACATTGGGAAACTGATAGAGATTGTCTCCTTGTTTCCCTCCTTCTGCAATCATTCATGAACGTCCTCCACCACTGTTCTTCAAGGTCACCAAGGACTTTTTTCCCTAAACAAAGTGTCCCTTCAGGATCCTCACACTGCTTGACCTCTGTCCTGCACATCTAGAGGAGCACAAGTTCTTCCTGAAGCTTCTCCATCTGTGTATATGCTACCCCTTCTGTTCCCTTTGCTGTTTTCTGGACAATCTTGGTTTCCTTCAGTTATTTCTTATCTGACTTTTCAATTTTATTTTTAACTAGATGCACCATCAAAAGATAAATCCTTTTATTCTTTCATTTTTCTGTCTTTGGAGATATTAATCCCATATTATTAATTTTCAACTATAATGATCTCTATGACTAACTTAAGCCTAGAATTATATTTCCAAAGAATAATTTAGTATCAATTGTCATATTTTTAAAAAAAGAACATTGTTTTAAAAACCATTATCTTCATTATCTTCAACTGAATTTTCACCACAAACTCTTTCATGTCTGCCACTTTCCATTTTTCCATCAGCAGACTGGAAATGGAATTACCTTTAATGTCTGATCATCTTCCTCTACTTCCTCCCCCATCCTCATCATTTAGTGTTATTTCACCTGTTTCACATACTCTCAGTGGTTTCTTTGTTCCTGAAGCCCCTCTCCATCCCCTAGCCTTTCTTTTTTTCCAGTTGTGGACTACACCAATCAACACCACCTAACCCTGCCTCTATATGGTAGCTCTGAAGCAGTCACTCATCTCCCCAATTTGTCCTGTGTTCAAGCCAGATTGCAAGTCTAAGCTTTACTCCTTCACTTACCTGCTTACTCCTCTCTTTTAATAATCTGTTTCCTCTAGTTTTTTCCACATTTCCCCCATTATCCCTCCATACTTATTTTTCCTGATCTTGCTAGACTCCCTCCAGAGGGAATCTTTTGAAAAGGCTAAGGATAAAAACTGTTAACAATATTACAGAGATAGTATTACTGTTACTGATTATAGTGAGGAAGAAAACAAAGCTACAAAGGACAGAAGAAACAAACTTTTCTCTTAAGAAGTTTGTCTCCCAATGTATATAGCACAGTCAACTCTCTGTTATACACATTTACAGAATGTAGCAGGCCGATGAATATAAGATAACAAATTCAGATATATTTTGGTTTTTGCATTTGTATACAAAGGCTTGGAATTCAAATCAACATTTAATTTTTAAATAATAAAAGAACTTTTCTCCATATTAAACAGCATGGGGTCGGGGGAAGAGGGATGAAAATCAAAAAAGTATTGCTAAAAGTCAGAAACAATTGAAATGTCTACCAAATAGTGAGTGGTGAAAATAGTTGTAAAATAGTGGGGAATTTCAGTGGGGAAAAAAAAGGAATGAATTAATGACATATGCATCAATGAGGTTGATTTTCAGTGGAGGTCAAGGAGAAGAAAGAAGATGAAAGCAGCAGCAGCACCAGATACAAAAGGCTATATGCCCATATTATATTTGTATGACATTCAGGAACAGGCAAAGACAGAAATCAGATCAGTGGTTGCCAAGGGCTGGTACTGGGAAAAGTTAATAAAATAGCCCAGAAAGCTTTCTGGAATGATAACAATATACTGTTTACACAACTGATGTTATTTGCCCAAACTCATAGAAGTTAATACCTACAAAGAATGAATTTTACTGCATATATACTTCAACAAATGTGATTTGAAAAAAATAAAGACTACTTTAACAATTAGGAAAAAAGAAAGCAAAGGATAGAGTTTATGGGAAAGGCTTTAGAAATGACTGGAAAAGTTAGTCAAGAGAGATACTATGATGGTTTTGTTTAAAGATTTCAGAAGTCATTTTACAAATGACTTGTGAAAACAGCAAGTCCTTATAAGCAAAACTGACACCAATGTGAGCAGGCACTTGAAGAAATCATTCCCCAAACTCAACATGTTGCTTTCCTCTGGTATACATCTATAACGACTTTTCCAACAGTTGTGTATTTTTTAATACAGACAAGAAAAACCAAAATTGAAGAATATTCTAAGTAACAACAGGTCCTCATTCTTCAACTCTCACATTGTCTCCTGATTGAAAGAGACTACACTGCTGTGGCCACTGAATGCCATGTGTGAGCCCAGATGGGATAATTGATAAAATGTGAATATGAACTTTATTGCAAATAAAATATTATCAAATTTCTTGCATTTAGTATTTGTATGGGGGTGAAGAAAACATAATTCTCATAAGAGAAGTTTAAAGAATATTTAGGAATAAAGGGTCACAATATCTGCAACTTACTCATTTTGCAAGAAAAAAAATATGCCTGTATGTTTGGTGAGGGAGATACAGCAAATGTGGCAAAAAATGCTATCAAGAGGTAAACCAGAAGTAAGCTTTCAAAATAAGAGTTAAAAAAAAAAAGAGTGATGCCAGTATTTTTAACACTTTGAAGTCAGAATGAATTTTTCCCTCTTAAATAGTCACAAGACAAAACATAACTTGATCTGAGAAGTATAGCTACCCAGTTAAACTAAATATACTGTCTAGAAATCCACACCCAAAGAAACCAGTGGTTCCCCTCTCACTGATCTACTCGCCTGTCTCCATGATGGCCTTCATTTTCTACCCCTATTCCTGTTCACTGTTCTGTTACTGGTCATGCCATCCTCCCCAACTCACTATATCCCAGTCCCTTTATGTCCTTTAAGGGCTAATTGTTTAGGACCCTTTCAAACATCCTCAGGACTCACACTGTGCTCTGCCTTTCCTGAGCTTCCACAGCCCTTTACAGGCATCTCCTACGATTCCTCCTTTCGGTACTGAAGGCATATGGATAAGGCCTTAGCCTGCTGACCTGTAGGCCTGAAGGAGACTGGATATGCTGAGTCTTCCCCAAATCTCCCACAGCACCCAAAAGTGTACCCTGAGGTCACAGGTGCCCAATAAACACATGTCCAATGTGTTTCTAAAATGAATTTAGATTGTATTTGGTACAATCACAGAAAATTGGTCCATTTGAAAATTTTGCTGTATTTGTTTCAAGGTTTACTCTAAAATATAAGATATAGCCTGCTGTCTTCTAGAACTTGTATCATATTTGTTCCAAAGATATCAGGTTAACTATAGACTGATTCCACAGAAAGTTTCCAAAGACCAAAGCTGAAACACTTTGAGCAATAGAAAAAATGAAGTATTATGGGAATATAAGCAGAAAATCTTCTTAAAAATATACTTACAAGTCCATACTGACACAAATATATGACTGAATAAACAAAGTGGGAGAATAGGAGTACCTCTCATGTAGAGAAATTCCAAATAATTTTTATATATGCACCATCCTCAAGGGTAGAACATCATTCCATACTTATTTGTGGGCTCTTCATAGTGACTTCCTTCCTAAGAGTACAGTATAGAAATAATGGGGAATGAGCTTCAAGAAGCCTAACAAACACCACCTCAGCCAGGCAATAAGGTTAACAGCAAGGATGATTATGCATGCTAACAGAATATTCCCTTGGTAAAATATGACAAGGGCACTTTTTTCCCCTAAACACAAACCCAGTCTAATCCTGAGGGGGGAAAAGAAAATCACACAAACCTCATTAAGAGACTGTCTACAAAATACCTGATAAATGCTCTGTGAAAGTGTCAAGATCATCAAAAACAAATAAGTCATAACCAAAAGGAGTCTACGAAACTATGACAGCTAGATGGAATGTGCTATCTTACATAGGGTTCTGGAATATAAAAGAACTTCAGGAAAAAATCAAGAATATATGAACAAAGTATGGAGTTTAATAATTATGTCATTATTGATTCATTAATTGTAACATTCTCATGTAAGCTGTTAACAATAGGGGAACCTGGATGGGAAGTATAAATTCTGTGCTATCATTATAATTTCCGTGTGTGTGTGTGTGTGTGTGTGTGTCTGCCTGCACTGGGATCTAACCCAGGCTAGGCAAGCATTCTAATACTGAGCTATACCCCGAGCCTTATCTTTGTAATTTTTATACAAAACAATCAAAATTATTTTAAAAATACACAAATTTTAAATGTTAAAACACTGTAAATAAATACAAAACTTTTCTAAGTGGTAAAGATTTACATTTCTCTTGAGACTCCTTATATAGGGTAACACTCCTAGACATATGTTAGTCTGGGGTTATAGTTAGGATAAAGTTTCTAACTATAAGTAAACTTAGTGTTTTCAATATCTGTTAAGATTGTTGGTTTTAATGTACAATTTTCAATAATTGCTTCACTATTGCATGCAATTTCCTTGCCTCAGGTTCCTAAGAAATCACTGAAAGTTATTGAAAAAATGTGTGATTTTATTTCTCCAGTCAGCTTCATCTAAAATAAAATACAACTGAAGTCATGAAATGATGACCAATTCTCTTTTATCCTTCCCCCTTCCACATAAAGAGATGCTGTACTGTACTACTATGGGGGGAAAAGGCTTTTATGTTCTTAATTTTCACAATATTCCTTCCAAAATAAATTAGAAGAAATGTGACACTCTATAGTTATCTTTAATTGCTAGAATTGTGTTTTCCTTTGATCTCAACAAGCTTCTTAGCATAAGTTTTATGTATGTAATATATAAAATTTTATATGAGAAAGTATAGTAGAAAGAATGGAGAGAAGGGTACCTTGTGTTTATTAAGTTGCTTTTTAGGATGGAGATGGAAGCATGTTGGGATGCTGTGGGAGTGGTCCCCTATGTCTCACAACCTGTTCCTGTGGAGCTAACTGATCTGGAACAAATCACAAATCTGGTCTCAGATTTCTTATTTATAAAATGAAATGATTATAATTCATGATCACTTATTTCTTAATTTGTTCCAGTTAAAAAATATAAAGTCTGAGTATAGTAAATACCATTGAGTCTGATTCCCTAGTGAACCCCAGACTCCCAAGGGTAAACTCTTTGCAATTAATGGAAACAGGGATAGGAGTCTTCATCTCTGCAATAGAGATTGTGCATAAAATTTAAAAAAAAAAAAAAAAAAGACTCCTTGGGGTCAGTAGACCTAACTGACCTCAAAATTTCAAAATTTGTTTCCTGTTCCTTTGACTCTGGGAATAAGTCTTCAATAGGTTAAAGAGCAGCTTCCTTTTCCACAACACAAAGAAGTCAGCGTTCAGATGGATTCAAAGGAAAGGGAAAAGATGTAGAAGCAGGCTTCATATTTGTAAGAAAATAGAGGATTGTAGGAATAGTGCATTTAAGATAACCTTAATATTAACATTGCTTGGGAACTCCCCAGGGCTGTCATGGAGTAGACACCATGATATAGAACTTGAGGCCAGAGACATCAGCTTTTCCATTTAAATAGGCACAGATGAATAGTGAGGGTCAGCCCTTAAATATATCATGCCACCCAACCCCTTCCATGCCTGTGACTTCTACAGCATCCATCATTTTTATTACTTTAGTTATTTATATGTGCAATAAAAGAGGCAGAAGAAGGGAAAAGATGTTCAAAGAAAAATATCCAAAATTTCACTCAGTGATTGTATTCTGCTGAGTCTCCAAATGACTTCTCCATTGCCAAGCCAGCTTCATGGGAGTAAGATGGGCACAGTTGCCCAGGACCACACACTCCGAAAGGCTCTGAGCCTGGCTTCAAGCTTTGTTGTCACCATCTTGAACTCCTTCAAAATTTCTGAACAAGGGGCTCAGATTTTTATTTTGAATTGTTCCCAGAAAAGTATGCAGCCAGTCCTGTCCACTTTGACCTTCAGAAATCACCCCCTAAACTTTTCATCCTTATATTGAGCAAAGATCAATGAGCACCTACTAAATTTTAGAACATATCCACTGCACTCTGTGGTTATATAAGGATGGCTAAACATGACTGGAAAAACTTGCTCAAACCTGCAGGATTGAGTCACTCACTTTCATGATTCCCATTTCTTAATTACACATAACCCCATGATTCCAGTTTTCCATCATTTCCTTTCCCAACAATAGCTATTTTACCAGTTTCCCTGTGTTAATGAAAGTAATCATTTCTCCCCCCACTTGCCCAAATCAGAACTTTCTAGTCATCCTTGACCCTTCTCTGCATCAGATTAATTTCCAGGCACTACCATCTTATAGATACATGTGTCTCTTCACATTTGTCCATCTTGCCACTACTTTCACTGATGCATTAAATGATTCTCTTGGTTTACTATAATAACTTTGATTAGTTCCCATGTTCCTAGTCTAAACTTTCTTCCTGATCATTAAATCTACTGTCATGCTTTAATAATATGTTTTACAACAGAAGTCTGATCATGTTCCATGATATATTGCAAAAAAAATTTTAATGGCCACAAATTCTATATACTCCCCTGTGTATGTCCCTTTGCAATGTAGTCTTGACAGTCCTTCCCTTAAGAGGTAACATCTATTTTCCTTTCCCTCTGGATTCTGGGTTTTTGGTCTTGCTCTGACCAGTGAAATGTGGCAGAAGTGGGATACTGGGTGAGGAACAGGGGTTCTCAATTCAGGACTACAGAGATCAGGCAAAAATTCTCTCTTCCTCTGTATGTCTCTGCCTCTTTGTCTGCTTGATGCTCTCCCTGTGTCTGTCTGTGCCTCACTTATCTGAAGAGAAAGTCTCAAATGATAGTTAGTACCAAAGTCCAGATTTGGGAAACAGACCATCTTGTATTACCTAATCATAGCTAAGGCACTAAATAACTGCAGTCAGTTGAGTGATCTAGGTGGAACCAACAGAAGAATTGCTCAGCCAATCTGAGTTCAAATCACTAACTCACAAAATCATGAACAAATAAGAACGCTGTTAAGTCATCATGCTTTAGGGTGGGTTGTTGAACCATAATAGATAACTGTATGTGCAGAATCCCATGGCATACATGGAAGCATGATCTCTGTGTGAAGTTATGCAACACTACCCCTCCTTAGTAAGTACAGTATAATCATGCATATGGAATAGACCTTCATGCTCTATCATAACAGCACATTGTCATCAGCCCTGCTGTCCTATAGTTGTTCAATAAGTTTAGATAGACTTGAGGAGAGGAATTATGAAGGGAGGCCTTTCCAGATCACCAAAGACAGGCCTGTGATACAGACAATAGCTTTTTCCCCAATGCAGAAGGCCACAGGGATCCAGGTTACTGACATCATTTGGGATGCTCTGTACTGGTTCCTAGAAAAATTCCTCCACACATAACCAAAGTACTAGATCAAAGGTTTGACTTGTGCACCAATTCCCAAAATGGTCCTCTCATTTCAGTGTTCCATCTGCCCCAGATGAAGACACTATGAATCATCTTTGATCCCTTACTCTACTCTAGTCTTCATATTAAAATTCCTCTAAAATCCAATCACTGTTTCAAAACATCTCTGACTTGCCCTTTCACCTCAATCCCACTACTAGACCCTTCTCCAAGTCTATGTCCCTGACTCAATTATAGCAGCAAGGCTTTGGCTTTCTTCCTGGCTCCAGGCCCTCTTCTTATACCCTCCAAACATTTTAAATATAGCACCATATTAATCTTCTTAACAAAATTCCTTTTATTTCTCCTTCACAAAAATGTCTATGATAATTTCCTGCTTCCCACTTCATCAAGTTAATACATTCCATTCCTCCTCAAGTCTATCTAAATTTATGTCCCAATATTCCTTTGTATTTACCCTCTTTACCACACCAGTCCAATTTTCTCAGTTACACAGAAAGTCTCAATTGTATCCTCCTGGCTTTATAGCCACAAACCCATCTCCTCTGAGTTTTGCTCTCTACTAAATCATCCATCTTAAATCAACTCAAGTTCCACATCCTTCAACTTCCTGGATCCTAAATTACAGACATGATTCTAACCCTCATTCTTCCCCGGGTAGATGTTTGCAGATGAATAACCAGTTTCTGCATATGTACTCTAAGGAGATTGAGCCTACTAGGTATAACATTCAAAAATTCAGTTCTTCCACATTTCTAATTTAAATCAAGCTCTTTCTTCATGGGCTTGATTCTTTTCACCCTGGTCAAAAACTTGCATTCCAATTGTTTCCTCTGTGATCATTTTTCCTTTACTTTCCAATTATCTACACACTTTTTGAGGGTGGAGACCATAGCCTATTTTGCTCAGGTAGTCTTATAATACTTGGTACATAATTAGCAGTCAGTCTAACATGCGAACTAGTTGTTTATAGATGGATACCAAACAGTCTGTGTAGCCTACAGAATGATGTTCAGTTTTAGTTCTATATAATAAGTAGGGTATAATATGTTCTAATAATGTCTCTGAGAAAGAGAGTAGGAATGAAGGCAATATAAAGACCCATATAGAGTCACAAAGAGGAAGAAATATGTCTGTTTTCATTGAATCTTCAAATTTACCAGGGGCCAGCCTCTAATAATATTTCAAATACCGTGGCATTTGTCTATAACTTTTAAAAACAATCCTCACTGGGGAAAAAAAATATTGAATTAGTTCCATCATGCTAGATGGTACAACACAAATAGGGTGAACATTTTTTTAAATGACTTTTTATGAAGACAAATAGCAACTTAATTGCATCATATCACCAAAGACCAATTTTTACATAAAAATAGACCTACATTTTTCCCACTAGCATTGCCCAAGGGTTCAACCAAAAGTGAAGTGAAAATGATGAGGTTAGAGTCACTTAGGATGATATATTATTCTAGGCATTACATAGGGTGACATAGGGACTATGGAACTACTAGAAATATGCATATCAGGGTTGTGCCTAAATAAAACAATGTAAAATTTTTTTAAAGTTTCTCTTTCTTCCATTTTAAATCCGTAATATGTTCATAAGAATATTTCTTCACATAGTTGGTGCTGATTATTTTCTGATGATGCTAACAAAACACATCTATACAAAGAAAATCTTGTAACTTGCTTCAACTACCCCCTTCTATATTGACATCTCATTACTCTTTATTCATACTAATGGAAAAGATACATTCCAATGGCTACATACAAACATGCTTCATTCTTTGGTTCTGAAAATATCAAGTAAAAATTTATTTACTTAATACAAATATATTTGTATGTATCTATGGATAAAAAGACATTGACATGTTGAAACAATACTGATAATCTAAAATAACAAATATACTTTATATTTCAATATGTTTGTTCTAGTAGCTAAACTATATTCAAATACAATGCTGAGAAGTAGCAAAACTTAGATTAACATTATGGAAACCATGCTACAAATTTATACATGCAAAAATTTAAAACTATCATTTTTTCAGGGTAAAAGATATCTGGAGATAGCAACTCTATTAGTCTCATTTGAATTGTCCTATTCCACTTAAAGTGCTAAAATGCTTTTAAATGCTTCTAAGTCTATGTCTATGTGACAGAACCATCAAAAGTACTATTGTCACAAAGCAAACTGCAATTCTCTGTCAAGGCACTAGGAGTGTCCTCAAAGTTCTCAAGTTGAAAAAGTCAATAAAAGTCAATCAGTCTAGGATGTGTGCAGAGCAGCCTAATAATACAAATTCGAAAAACATAGCTGCTGGTCCCATTAACCACACATCACCAGGTAGCTCTGTAGGGTCCAGTACAGCATGAAATTTGGGGATGAGATTTTCCTGTACAATCTCTCATTATCATTAAGTATTGGAAGGCTCCTATAAGATGAAGGCTCTTACATCTAGTCCTCAAACATAAATCCTTAACTGACATAGGGATATGTTCTATCTGTTATGAATTTGGCATTCATAACAATAGTAATAACGATGGCAAAGAGTTATAATTTGCTAATTTATAAACTGCCTTTGATCTATTTAAAGGAATCAGTCATTTAACTTCCAAATAACTGTGAGGTAGGAATTATTATAGCCATTTTTCAAATGATAAAAGAGATGTTCATAGAAAATGGAAGACTTATGCAGCCACCAAGTTCTAGAAAAAAAGTCTGTCCTTTGATTGCAAGCTAATACTTCTTCCACTTAAAGAAGCCAGATTCTGATAATGACTACTTATGAGGCAACATACGAACTGTTACTGTGCCACTTTGGACTAATGCTGGAGGACTTTAAAAGTGAAGTATAAAATAATGATAAGTCCCATTAACTTCTTTATGCATTTTTAAAAATTTGATCTTGTATCAACTTGCCATTAACTACTGCACAAAAAGGGCTCACTACGGTCTAGTCCCTCTCTTATTATGATGATCTTAGAAAACAAAATTAAAAGGGAACTTAACTGGGAGCACTTTTGTTAATGAGTAGAGCTTACATAAGTATGCAGAAATAATACCCTGGAGCTATTTTATACAAGAGCTACAAAAGATCTACCACAGATGAATGACAGAAACATAATTAGTATGAGCTCATGCAGTTTGCCAAGTTGCTATTATTTAGAAGAGTGCTCTCTACTTGAAGTTGAGCTTTTGCTACCCTCTAAATATCATAGTTGGCAGAAACTGAAGAAGGTGGCCAAGAGCAGATGATCCTGCTGTGAATTCCAGGGAACTTTATTAGTTGACAATATAGTCAATACTAAGCATTGCTCAGGGGTTCCTAATGAGAAGCCACATTCCAATCTTGGCTTGCCTAGGACTTGCAATGTGACAAAAAGGACAAAGGAGCACAGTGTTCCTTGTTTGGGAAATTTGACACCAATGCAAGGGCACCCAATCCAGTATGGATTTGCTTGTGCGGTATTCCTGAGATGCTAAATTAATCCCCACTTTTATGGGGTTAACAGACATACCAGAAAATTGGGGGTTAATACAATAAACTAGTCTTAAGACTGACTTAGACCTGAAGACAGGAGGCTGGGAGGTCAGCTCAGCCTCAAAGATGACATAGTCAGCAGAAATACCAAGAAGCCAAAGCATGTGACACACGCCTGTAATCCCAGAGCCTTTGGAGACTGAGGCAGGAGGATCATGAGTTCAAAGCCAGCCTCAGCAACTTGGTGAGTCCCTAAGCAACTCAGTGACATTTAGTCTCTAAATAATATATTAAACAAAAGGCAGGGGAGGACTTGGGATGAGGCTCAGTGGTAAAGCGCCCCTGTGTTCAATCCCTGGTACTAAAAAAAGACAAGGTCATTAAAGCCAAAATCACCAAGGCAAGGCAGTGATCTGTCCTGTTCCAAAACCTGATTAGGAACTTTTCCAGAGGATAAGGGGCAACTTCCAGGCAGTAAGGAACAAACACATGCATAGTAGGAATTAAAGCAACCTACATTGAAGCAGGAGCATAGGGTTAAATTTAAATTGGTGACTGCTCAAAGAAAAGGGCTGTATGCTTTATGCTCAAGATAAATGGCAGATAGGCCTTCCAAACTACATCCATTATTCAAGACAAACAACAGGAGAGGATCCCATCCTGCAGGCTGATCTGACCATAACTACTTGCCCAGAAGTAACAGAGGCCCTCATTTAAATGTGTTTACATGTTAAAAGACACAGAAGGAGGGAATCTAACATTATTTTAGGTGCATTTTTGACCATGTTCAAAATGGTACATGGCACAATAAGAAATTGCAACTAGCCTATGCATTTATTAAATGTGCCTATGGGGTAGCCACCTTCCCTTGCTACTCTAAGGGGCAACTACTTAATAAATTAATTATTGCTATCAGTAATTCTTACTTACACTATCAGCTGTGTTTTATTTCTATTATTCTGCATGAACTGAAGTATTCCCTGAGCAAGTGACAGTTACCTTTACTTTACTAATATAGTAAAAAATCACACACTTAGTAACTAGACTTAGTAATGAGACTTGCATCAAATGAAGAGGCATGATAAAGAATGGCATGGACAAAGCCAAAACTCCCCCTCTACATGTGATGACATCAAGAGACAGGTGCCCTGCCTACCCAGTAGATGCCATAAAAGCTGTGTGCCTTTCTCCTTTGAGGCAGCCTGGAATTTCGATCCTCCATGTGCTGCCTCCCTTATTTTCAACATGAGAATAAAAAGCCTTGTTCCTGTGTTAATGTACCTTTGTCTGATTCTCTGACAGAGAACACAAGAACCCATGGAGTCGGTAACATTCCCAAACCCCAGATCACACTGGGCTTGCAATTTCTCTCCAGGCTCCGTGAAGGTCCTGAGGATCAGTCCTCACGTAGACAGTAGATGTAATCTGTGCCCGCTTTCAGGAAACATTCAGAACTCTATCAGTTTACATGGGTTCTAGAGTTAATTCAAGATATTGGGCCTCTTTTGTTCTTTCCTAGAATGGTTCTGGAAGCAATTCTCTTTTCCAGAAATATTCTAGGGAGGGAAAGATGATATTCTTCAGATACAATTCTTCTCATCATGAGAATAAAAAATTGTAGGCTGCAATTTGTCTGTTGAGCCAGACACATGTTAAAGGAGAGCAACCCTGCAATTTCCCACAGTAGGAATTTGGGGTTTAGGGGCAGAATAGAAACAGGGCGAGTTATTGTGATGAAAAGAAAAGATGTCTTGGAGTTTCTCCTTTTGAAAATAATCATTATAAGTCATGACTTTAAACCTTAAAAGTACTGCCATGAGTCTTTAAAAAAAAAAAAAGAAAGAAAAGAAATTCTTGGATGAGAAGAACCCAGGACACCAGCAAGGAATCCAGTGCTGATTAATTCAAGCATTAAGCAAATATTAACTCCCAGACATGGTACAGGCCCTGATTCCACAGCATCATTTTCACACAATAGCTTGGAACCAGAGTCATTCTATAAAAATAGAAGTTCTTGAACAAGGAATATTTGCAGTTCACCCTTAAAATATTGATTTAAGAAACGAATTCTCTTCAACTTAAAGGGAATAGAATGCAAACTATGCTACTTTCCTTTCCAGCCTTGCTGATGAACTAGGTTGGACAAAATAATATTGTGAAGTGTATACAGTGCTTCCAGAGTTCTACTCTCACCCTTTTTTTTTTTTAAGGTTGAAATATACAAATATATGAATGGAGTTGGCTGTTAAACCACTCAAGACACGGGACTGGACACCTGCTTTGGGTACAGCCTGATCCCGTGAGGCTGATTTAGTATTTTCCTTGGTGAATGTTTCTAAGTTCAGGCTAGAGAAGGACACCTACAAAATATAGCAAACTGATTCCAAAACCAAGATGCAGACAACAGCCAGGAGAGGGCTGAATTCTTGAGAAGCAGAACTTGTAGAGTAGGAAAAACTGAGGAATAACAGCATGTTTTTGAAATCAATCTCTCTCAAAAAGCTGGTGTGACCATTTATACTTGATAGGCGCTTTTCTTTTTAAAAAATCATCCCAGGAAATTTTGTTAATTATCTTCCAAAATTCTACAAATAAATTTATTTAGCAAATAGCTGGATTTCTTAGCCATTCACATGAAAAGCATTGGCAGTTCTTCAGTATTAGCCAATTACAGAATACATTAGTAGAACCCTTGCCCTTAACCAGTTTTGCCTAGCAGAGAAAAGTGGGGCAGGGCATGAAGGTGGGAAAGTGTCTTAAAATAATTTAGAGGCACGTTGTATTTCCTGTTAGAAAACAAGACTTTTTATGTAGGCTGGTCTTTGAACATTGAGATCAGATATGAAGAAAAGACTTGAATTTATGAAAATGATTAGAGAATAGCTATTTTCAGAAGGAGCAAAAACAAATAGGGAAAGGGAAAGGGGGGGGGGGGGGCCTGGG
>NW_025999842.1:36152717-36173040 GCF_001458135.2 Marmota marmota marmota | reverse complement strand
TATATATATATATATATATATATATATATATATAAAATGTGACTGGAAATTCTCTATGTAAGTGGAAAAATAAACTAATGCCATTCAATTTCACTATGATCCACAAAGAGTTAGATGGATTTTTCCATGGAGCCAACATAATATGCTATGACTAGAAGACAATAAAACCATCGAATCAGCCAATTCAATGAGAAAAAATAGCACTCAAAGTGGTTTTTAAGACATTACATAAATCAAAATCTGATTCTATGAGGATTTCCCATTTCAATGGCTATGCTAGCCTGGTTCCCTGGTTGTATTTTTTCTCAACATTAGCATCACTTCACAAAAGGTACAATAGGTACTAAAAAGGTAAAATGTGCTTTCTTATTACAGACATAATCACCCAGAAAATAATTATATTAATATACTTTTTTAAAGCTCTTATTGATTTGGCTGAATTGAAAATATTGCGGTTTCCTTTTACTCCAAGTAAAAGAAATATGTCTCTTCTGGGGGAGATACAGGCTAAACAGAAATTATGACTTCTCACCCCATCTGACCTTGTAATTCACACACTGCAGATCAATGTTTAAAGGCCTGAAGCCCAGTCTCCAAAGCTTCCCCAAGAATGTCATATACACAGAAAGCTGGCACCTGGATAAGCTTCAAAGTCCCCACATGGGCACTAGAGTGAGCTCATCACATCAGGCTAAAAATCAGCCTTTGTTCCTAGTGTCACGTCTTGCCTGAGTAGGAGATGGTTTCCTTACAATCACATCCATTCATGAAGCGAGAGCACTGGAGTCCATACTGAACAACTCTTCATTGAGCTACAGAAAACAGGGAAATAGCTGCCGTGTTTTCCCAGTGATGCTATTAATATTTAAGTGCTGTTCTCTGAGAGGTGGGAGTCTAAGAACTCAACTCCAAGAGGGCCCTGACCTATTTTCATGATTACTGCTGTAATAATGAACAAATTGCTCAAAAGGGGGAGGGGCGCATCTATCCAAATACCAAGTAACCACCAAGAGAAGGCTAGTATTGGCAAAAGATGTCACTTACAAAACTTGCAGGCACTGTTGTGGGTAACATAAGAATTTATATCTAAGCAGAGTGCTTAATGGTTTACAATAGTAGCCCTCATTTCCATTTTGATGGATGAACATGTCATTAATGAATGATGAAGTAATGACACCTATAAAATGGCACATAGCTCCAAATTCAGAGCTCTTCTTGCATCTCACAATTCTCACTGATTTAAAGAAAGCAAACAAAGAGAAGCTATTCTCACCTCAGAGAGGTTAAGTTATTTGCCAAATTAAGTGATTTATCATTTAAAAAGTTAGCAAGGGTATAAGTAGCAGTGTCCTACAATAATTCTAGGGACACACACCAACCATGGCATCTTAAAAGCATGGCAACTCAGCTCAAGCTTCTCTGACAGGGAGGAACTCCAGAAATGAGGGGTAGGGCAGCAACTTGCTGATCCTTCCAGCTACTGTCACCATGAAGATTCTCAGAGTCACATATCCAGAGGGTATTTTCCTTCAATTTAATTTGGTTTGTTTTCCCCTCCCATTTGTTGTGCCTATATGCTGTCTCAGGAGATAGCTCCAACTTCAGGAGGAAAAACAATTGCTAGGTTGTTTAAAAGGTCAAAAAACATCACAAGAAAGGTTAAATGAACAAATAACTACACACTTTCCTGTCTTTTTCTTTCCTTTTCTTTTGCCTTCTTCCAATTCTTCCTTTCCATCTTAGTCACCAATGTCACACATTATAGGATGTCAATTTTGATGATATTGAGACATAAAATTTTTTCCCCTCCTAATCCTTTTGTGTTAGTCAGCTTTTCGTCTGTTTCCAAAATACCTGACAAGAACAACTTAGGAGGAGGAAAAGTTTATTTTGGGCTTACAATTTCAGATGTTCTGTCTATAGTTAGTGGCTTTGTTGCTGTGGGCCCAAGATGACGCAGAACATCATGGCAGAAGGAAAGTTGGCATCCAGGAATCAGAGCAATAAGACAGGGAGACAAGATATAATCCCCAAGGACAGAGTCCCAGTGACCTACTGCCTCTAGCCACTCTCCACCTGCCTACAGTTACCATCCGAGATTCCATTCAAATTATTAATTCATCAAATATAAACAATCCAACAATTATATTATAGCTCTCATAATCTTTCAACTCTGAACATTCCTGCATTGTATATCACATGAGCTTACTAGAAGTCACCTCATATCCAAACCATAACACCTTCCTTCCATATTTTTCTTTTAAAATGTCCACACATGCTACTGAACCTTTTGTTCAAAACATGAAAAATATTAATATCATGTTTAGAGTCATGTGATATGTGTAAGGTATACATTCTGAGGATTCAAAATATTTCCCCCTTTTTCTGGTTGGCCTATAAGTTGAGATATATGTCTCATGTCTCTTATCACTTCCTCAACGTTTCTGCTTCCATATGAGGGTTTTTCATTCATAGCACTAATTACATTTGGACCATGTAGGGCAGTCCTGTGCATTGTTTGGATGTTTTGCAGGATCACTGATTTTACCCAATAGATGCCAATAAAAATCCCTCCCCCCAAGTTGTAATAACCAAAAAGTCTCCTGATATTGCCAAAATTGTCACCTGGGGACAAAACTTCCCAGTTGAGACACAATTGTCTAGTCAGACTTCCTGGTTTTCTGTGGGTTTGTGTGAGTTGGAAAAGAGGAAGTTATTTTAGGTTTTCTGTGTGTCAGTCTTGAGGTGGGAATGAAGGTCCGGATCAGTGAGGTGAGGGATTATTTTCTTCAATAATGTCTACTCACCACGCATTGGTCTTCAAAGAATTGTTGTGAACTGGATTGGTAAAAGGATTTTGAGTTTATTGGAGGAAAAACTCAAAAAGCAAACAACAAACGCACTGAAGAGCAACCCATTTTATACAGCATTAGTGGATCAAGCCTAACAGAATCAGTATGCATTGTCTACCTTTTCAACATGTCAACAAGCCAACACTTTTGGCATCTACTTATAAATATGGTATAAAAAATGGTAAAATCAATTATTAAGAATAACTCTTCACTCAAAATATCACAACCCACTTATATTTTTCTCTTGTGTTTGTCTTTACCACAAAAATGTGTATTAGCTATAAAAATATATTCAAAAGCTTTCACAAACAATTAATCCTTACAGTGACTTAATATTCAAAGAATGATTGTCATCTCTTACTAATTAAATGGATGTAAAAACAAGTAAAATGATTGTTCTGAAATAATACGAATAAGAGACTCTAAAAAGAAAGTATTGGACACTGGCAAAACTGTACCTAATCATACTTAGGTCCAGGAGAGAGGGACCTTCTTGGCCCATAAAGGAAATTTTACCATCTCAGATTCTGGAATTAGTACTATAACCTTAAACTTCCTCTCTGTGCCATCAAAACACAATTTAGTTAAGGAAGATTTTTTTACATCAATTCCCACCTATAGAGACAAATTTAATTTTAAAAGAAAACAATATCAATATCACATATGCACATGGGTTCTATCATACTTAGACATTTATTGACTATTTTAGAGTTGACTCCTAAGTTATTACTTCCCTCATGTTTTAGACAGCTTTTGTGTCACAGTGACCAAAAGGCCTGACAAGAACAATTTTAGAGATGGAAAAGTTTATTTGGGGGATCACAGTTTCAGAAGTCTCCATCCATAGATGGCCTACTCCATAGGACATAAAGGCAGGAAAGTGTGATAGAAGAAAAGTAGCTCAGGACATCACATCATGAAGCAGAGGGAGACAGCTCCACTCACCAAGAATAAAATATATAACCCAAAGAGATGCCCCCAAGTTACCCACCTCCTCCAGCCACATCCTACCTGCCTACAATTACTACCTATCAGCATATTAATGCCCTGATTAGTTTATGGCTCAAATAACCCTTTCATTTCACCTCTAAGCTTTCCTGCATTGTCTCACGCAGGTGCTTTTAAGAGATACCTAATATCTAAATCATAACACCTAATATGCAAATTTCCTGAACATACATATAAAACAATAAATTCCTTCAAAAGCTGAATGCCTGACACTCAAGAAAATTTACTCTTCAGGAAGCATAGGTAGAAGATAAATCTAAGAGAACATATGTTTGGGCCAATTTGAACTTAAAATCTTTTTAAGTAAATGAGAATAAAATTTATACTGAGGAATTAAGGCCATCATTTTGAAAGAAGTTTTACTGAGTGGATAATTACAAGCATACCAGAAAGGACAAAAGAATATATGGTGCTAAACTGTTTTATGGAGCTATAGTCAAAAGATGATTGGACTGGTAGGATTCAAATTGCTGTCTTGTTCTAATTAGCTATGTGACCCTGGAGCAAAATTGTCTGATCACATTAGTGTGAGGTGTAAAAAACAAAGGAGAAAAGCAGATCCATGATTTCTCTTTTCTTTATACTTATTTTCTCCAAACAGTTCCACTTAGCTTTCTTTTAGAGTTAAAAATGGGAAGATGGATTGATAAGCTGGGCCACTTAGCACTCTGGATCTAATTGCTAATGCAACTCTGCCTATACCCTGATCTCGGGTGTTCCTGACTCCTTAAGGTACTATCATTTAACCATCTATAAAACAAACCTAGCATCTAATATTACAAAAAAGAATATGAATATCATCAGGTTATCCTGAATCTGCCTAATCCCTCTGTTCCCCATCCTTGAAGAAAGAAGCCAGGTGTATTTTGTTCCCTGTGGTACCCCAAATCTCAGCACTGTGGCACCTTTGTGGATGAATGGGTAATTCTACACATCAAAATCAACCCAATTATTTCTTTCACCTGATTTGTTGTTTGATAACTGACCATACAAATAGATAAGTGGCACTCAGGGCAGTGTGTAAATGTCAGGACAACAAATCTTTCTAAAGGCTGTCGAAATTATAAGTTCTCCATGTGGTATGTTCAATAATTAATGATAATTGCCATCAGAAATTCTTCAAGTCTTTAGTTTCTAATAACAGAAAGGAAAACATGAGCAAAAGAGCCAAATTCTCAGGATAAGCACAAAGAAACCATTTCCAGAGGGAGTTTTGGCACTGGAAGCAAAATATTAAAGATTGTTATTCCCCACAGCAATAGACAGAATTTTTAAACTGAGGCCACTGCCATCTGCAGTTGTCACTGACCATCTGCTTAGGTCTAATCTGGTCTATCACTAGCACTGAATATAAGTTTAGGTTCTGTTCCTCTAAATTCCAGAAAAGCTTTCCTTACTCATTTTGGAATTATGAACTAAATTCTCATCCTTGAACTATTTTAGCAAGAACAATACACTGCTTCATAAGGTCAGGGCCAAGGCCCATCCAGCCCAACATTCTGTGAATGATGGCAGCCATGTGCTCCACCACTTGTAGTAAACCTCCTTACAGTCCATATTCTGCCGTTTTCCAACTTACAATTAATTTAAATATTGATCCCAACATATCGATGTCATGCATGGGCATACATGGCCAAGGGAAATTCAGAGGAAAAAGTGATCCCTATGGAGGAGACCAAGAGCAACTTCCTTGTAGTTGGATGGATCACTGGATCACCAGAAGCCAGTCAAGCTGGATCAGAGGGTGGATGGATCAGGGGAAACTGAGATAGGATAAGTCGTTGCTAGATCATGGGCTTGAATTGCTGAAAGCAGCATTCCAATACCAGTCAACATATATATTTGGGGGATACCGTAATAGAAAACCGCTAAGGTTTCTGCAGCCAGTGTAGTGTCAGTGGGTTAACTTGCCACAGATAGGTAAAATCAGCTGAAGACAGAAGGAGAGAGGGCAGGAGGGAGAACATTCAGGAGGACCCAGCAGCCATTCCAGCATGAGGAAAATGAGCACACGACTGAGAGAAAAACAACAGTATGATGAGGGATAATAGGGAACAGGTAGATACACTATAAAGAATGAATTAAAAGAATAGTTATTTAACAGTTTGGGTAACACCAGAAAGAAAAAATACAGAAGTCATTATGGTTTCAAATCTACATGCCTGGAGAAAAATGGCTCCATGGATGAGAACAAGCAAGACACTGTTCACTGGCCCCCACAATTTCTAGAAGAATAGTCAAGTTCCTAAGTGTGAAACTGAAGGCCTTCTTGTGGACAGGCTGTTTTCAACCTGCATGCATGTGAGTAGGTGTGCATGCATCAGGACCAGAAGCAGTCCTCTGAACACATAGGGCCTTCCACTCTTCCAGGCCTTTCTTCTCTGTCTAGATGTTTTCTACTACATGGCAAATCACCTCTGTTACTTCTTCTGGAAATCCTTCTCAGACCCCCATCCCACAGTCTAACCGAGGTAACCTTTGTCATTTTCTACCACCTTGTGAATAAATAAATGTCCATTAGATATAAGCATATACAAATTAACCTTTCTCCAACCAAGGATGTACATTTTCTGAAACCAAGGGTCATATCTTATTTGATTTCCTATGTCCAAAAACTAGAACTGTCCCCAGTACACAGCAGACATGCAGTAAATCTTTGTTGAATAAATTTTGAGTTTACTTGAATTTTAGGAGATACCAGGACAGAATCTAGTAAAATTAGAACTTCGTTTTCCAAATCAATGGTTAGCATATTGTATAAGGATTTAAGTTTCAGAAAATGAGCAAAATATCTACAGTTTTAACTTAGCATTTTCAATTATTGCTAAAACTCCCTGTGATAAAACAGAAACTCTGGATGCTAAATGGAACCCAAACATTTTGGTTCCACAAGAACGTTTAGAGAGATTACTCAATTTCAGGATTTGAAATGAACAAAAATAAAAATTGCAAAATAGTGTTCTCTAGACACCTAAATTATCCTGTGCAATCATCAACTTTCAAGAAAAGAAAGCTTAGAGAAAACGTAACAAATTGAAGGTGACCTTTTGCACATTTATCCACATTGCTCACAGAATCCGCAAAACACAGGGACAGCAAACAAGACTACCAAATACTAATAATATCTTAGAGATTCACATCTGTAAGCTACTTTAATGTGCATTTGTCACTTGGGCTTTATAATATCCCTGTAAGGTAGCTAAGACATCAATACCCCTATTTATGAATAAGGAGTCAGAGGCTGAACAAGACAAATCCTAAAGCTCTTCTCTTCCCTCATCTCCCTTCAGGGAGCAGTGACTGTTCTTTTTGACTTTGCTTTTCTCATTTCTATCTGCCAGGCAGGACAGATCCAAGTTCTATGAAACCTGAAGTTTTATACAAGTTTGAGTGCCCTCTTAAAGCAAAAGAATGCAAATCATTAACATAAAATTAGGTATGAAATATGACTTTGAGGCCTTTGATGTATTAGCTCCTATAATCAAAACACCACCACCACATGAGCAAGTAAGCTTATCTCCATTTCACAGATGAGAACACTGAGTTATGATTTAGACTTCCATTTTTTAATGATTCTCTCTCAACACCTGGATAGCACATTCTTATGTCCAGAACTGTCTCCTGAGAGGCACTCCATTAACTAAGACAACACAACACTGAAGAAAACCTGCCTCATCCACCTGGTCTCTGAGATGAGACATCCAGAGAACACAGTCTGTAGGTTGCCATGGCAGCCAGGACCCAGAAGCAACCAAATCTCCTGTGCCTGGTTCTATGCATTCCATAATGCTATCTGATACCTAGCGTGTTAACTCTGACTGTCGAATCTAATGAATCATCCTCTTTTCACTATTCTCGATTTGTTTGAGGAATTATCCCACCCTCTTCAGGCAGCCATAAGCTTATGCACATAGGTTACACCACAGCAAGAGAAATTCTGAGGAGGCAGAACCTAGAGGTGATACTTTCTGAATTACACACTGAGGTTCCGAACGCTGGTAGCCAGCCACATTGCCAGTTCACCCATGATTCTTCTAAATGAATTATTACTGAGTAGAATCTGGATATTATGTGCAATATTGATAATATTGCAAAAGACTTGCTTCATAGCCGCAGGAAGTGGAAAGAGGTGAGGCAAACTCTGAGAATGCATACAAAACTGGAATAATATAAAACTGATCTAATAATAGTATGCTTGGAGTTCTATGAATGACTGCCAATTTTTTTTGAAGTTCTCAAAAATAATTTCAGTTTCTTCTCCATATTCTTATCTCTTATAAGAATTTCTAAACTGGAAGAAAAGGCATATCAAAAAAATGACAATTTTTACATATATTTGTGGACATTGTCTCTGATAGCAAATAGTCATCTGAGACAAGATTTAATATGACCTTGGAAAACCATTATTTAAACTAAAAGGAAAAAAGTCTTTTTATTTAATGCAATTATACAAATTTTGCTTTTATACTAATGTAGTGCCCTTGAATTTTAAGTCTGTGCTAAAATCATTGCAGAATCTTAATGTATTTTTCAGATTTTTATCTTAACAATGTGAAGGTTTACATTCTTTTAAATGTTGGTATTTCAGAATAATCACATTGATTAGACAATTATATGCTCTGAAGCATATGAATAAAAGAAATGTAAATATGAAGAAACTAAAATGTACATGAATAGTCTTTGTAATGTTTCCTCAGCCACAGAGAACACTTGTTTCTACAGAAATGTGGCATGGCATTAAAGACCCCTCCCTGATATTTTATTTAATTCAGAATTTATTCAACAGTAATTGGTTGCTCTTGCAAACAATACATACTTCCTTTTCTCACTTATACACCTTTAAATAAAGTTATGATGATTTATGTACAATACAATCCATCCAATCTATCAAAATGTCCAAATGTATTTGACATTTTTTAAGAACTTTGAACATGCACCTTTGCATACGTGGAAAATTTAAATCCATTCATTGATTCATTCATTCAACAAATACTGATTTAGCACTCACCCTATGTCAATTCCTAAGTGCTGGGCACATAAGATGATGTCCCTGCCTTCATTGAGCTCAAGGTTAAATGGAACTCTTAAATGGTGTTCATTGGTATTTAGCAAAATACTTGGATATATTTGTCAAATTTACCTTTCAAATAGAAAGTATTTTTAGACTTCGCCCTCAGCTTTATACTAAATATCAGTGGTAAAAAATGGCAGAGGAAAGTATTTATTTAATGAAAGATGACATGAATATTAAAGCTATCTATTGGTTAAAAATAGCTACCTTGCAAAACAGTAGCCCTGTGACACCACTAGTGTTCTAGTAGTGAGAGAAAACTCAAGCCAGAAATACCACAGAGATAATTCTTACATTTGTGAAAAGTCAGGAGAGATGATCCCTGAGATGCATTCCAATTCCATGAATGCTGATATCATATACTTACAGACTACAATGATTACAGAGATGCCAAACACACAAATGACAAGGCATTGGCATTCAATTTATAATAACATTTTAAGTTGAATTAATTGGTTTGCTTGAAAATTGAAAAAATATTAGAATGTAAATTTCTGATGCAGACATTCAAGCAAATGCATACGTGTTCTCATTTTTCTTAGCTATTTGGGAATCCATAAGTATTCTAGTAAAAATTAACTCTGCTAATTTTTTTTCAGTTAACAAGATCAGTCAATGATATTATACTTTGTTGTGTATAAATGAAACAGAGTAGGTTGGAAACAGACCAAGTTCAAATCCAATGACAACACTATCAGTTGCAAGACTTTGAGCGGCTGCCTTGCCTTCTCTATAAAATCAGGCTCCTGGTAGACCCATCTCACAGGGTTTAATAGTCAGAAAGAGCTCTTAGGACAAGAACCTTGAAAGCTGTGAAAGGCGGAAATGGGTCAGCACAGATGTCTATATTCTAATCCCTGGAATCTGGGGATATGTGACATTCCATGGCAAAAGGGACCTTTGCAGATAGGACTAAGATTATGGATCTTAAAATTCGGAGATTTTCCTTGGGTTATCCAGGTGGATCCATCTAATCACATGAGCTCTTAAAACCACTTTCTGCGTGGTGTCAGAGATGCTCCAGAGGTGAAAGAGTGACACAAAGTATAAAGGTCTCAGCAATGAGATACTGCTAGTGAGATGAGGACGCCGTGCTGTGACTTCTGGAAGCCAAGAGGTCATTGGTTATACCAGCAAGAAAACACAGGCCTCAGTCCTAACCATCACAAGGAATTGAATTCTGCCAAAAACTTGAATGTGCTCAGAAGCCAATTCTCTCATAGAGCCCCAGGTGAGCATTCAGGCCAGGAGATGACTCAATTTATGCCTTGTACAACCCAGTGCAAGAGGAAGCAGCCAACCCACTCAGCTTACTGACTTAGAGGCTGAGATAACGACTTTGTGCTACGTTAAGCCCCTTAACTGTGTGATAGCGTGTTATGGTAGTAAATAGAAAATATTATTCTTGTATTTAGTCTTGTGCTACTACTTCTCCCTACTCTTAGTATCACTATTATTTTAGCCAACATGGATCAAGGATAATGTTATGGGCACAAGTAAAATACATTTCTGTTAGGGAAACAAGGAGGCAAATAAAGTGAGGACAACTGTCAAAAGTGAGACTGCTCACATTTGTAGAATTTTCTTCAGCCAAGGATCTAAATTAAATTTATGAACTAGAAAAAGCCAAGCTGTTCTTCGGGAAAATAATAAAGAATAGTTCTCAAAGAATTCATCCAAATTTGTTGTACTTGGATTATGCCAAAGGATATAAAACAACTTCTTCCTATCCCTATCTACTCACTACCCTACCCATAATACCTGATATACAGTAACTGCTCAATAAAAGTTTATTGACTGGACAAACTAAAAAATACTTATAATGCCTGGGAACAGGGAGTAATTGTTAAGGCTTTCATTCAACTGGTACTTCTGTAACAACATCTGTTTGAAGAATTGTTGTAATTTCAAGAACTTCAAATTTGCTTTGGCTGACAGTTGTACAGAACATGTGGTTAAGAGTAAACATTACCACAGGAAGCCATATGTCTAAGCAGTGGTTTGGGAGTGGGGCTGAGGAGGAAGATGCTGCTGTTCAGGCTCCAGAAGAACTCAACGCATGTTGGCTGTGCCCCAGCTCAGGCCAGGCATCCGGGAGGGCAGAGAGAGCATGTTTCTATGGATTGGCTCATCAGGCTAATGGGCTGTTGGCACTTCTCTCCCAGGGCAGTTGAAACTTCTGAGGCTGACTGAGCAGGAAGAGAGAGCTTGCAGATCCCTTGTGATAAACAGGGTCCTCGGCTTTCTTTGAATGAATGGGGGCATTATGTGCAGATGTTCGGTGCACTTCCACAAGCTTTTATGGATGAATAAGTGGCATCATTATGGTGTGATCTGACCAGAAATGAAGCATGGCTTGATGCCATCTGCAAAATTCCTATCTTTTCTGATAGAGATTGGAGAGGGGTGAAACTAATGGAACTAAAATACTCTCCACAGATACTGATGACTCCTGGAAAGACTATCAATGAATCTCAAAATAAGAAATTGAATTCCTCTCTGTACCATTCTAGATTTAGAAAATCTTTCATATCTGACTCTCCATATCATTTAAAAAACAACCATAAGCCATTCCATTAAAAAAAAATCTTTCACATAAAAATAGATGGAATAGCTGAATAGGAAATATTTCTAATGTCTACAAAAGCCAGCAATTTCTCTCAGTGAGAACTGCATATTATGTATAGAATCATTAAATTTCCTAACTTTTCTGTGACCAGGATCTTCATACTGGTTTAAATGAGGAACCACAGGAAAGATTTTATATTATCAAATGATAATCAGGGGAAGATGAGAAATAAAGAGACATGGATGCAAAGGAAGTGAACAGGATATGGAGTAGAACACTAAAGGGCAGGTGGAAAGGTTCACATGTTCCAATGCACAGACTTCAGATTATTAAAAGGACATGGAGTGATGATCCTTTTGGTGAATTTTTTAGACCATTCTCTTTAATCTCTCACCTTAACAATACAATAATGTCAAGTATCTGGCAAGTGAAAATAAACAAAACCTTGTGTGAAACAACAAAAAAATTAGTCAGAGGCTAAGATATTAAAAAGAAAAAAAAATTAAGGAGTCTGAAAGAAAACCTACTTAAATGTCAGAACTCAAGATAGGAAAGTGCTTTCCACATGATGAACAAATTCAAAAGAAGTTATCAGGGGTGTGGGCTCAGTGGAAGAGTGCTTGCCTAGCATGTGTAAGGCCCTGGAACTATCAGGGGTGTGGGCTCAGTGGAAGGGTGCTTTCCTGCATGCGTAAGGCCCTGGGTTCATTTCCCTGCACCACAAAGAAAAAAAAAGGAAATAAATCTTTTATCTATAGGTTCTTTAAGTTAATATAACTAAAATTATCATGGGGCTGGGGTTGTGGCTCAGCAGTAGAGCACTTGCCTAACAAGTGCAAGGCCCTGGGCTTGATCCTCAGCACCACATAAAAATAAATAAATAAAATACAGATATTGTGTCCAACTACAACTAAAAAATAATTTTAAAAAATTAACATGCCATACAATTAAAAGGCAAAATATTTCTGACAAATATAAAGTTTGATATCCTTAACATAGAAATAATGTTTATAAAAATTCTGAGAACATAAAAAAAAGTGTTCAATGGGTATAAGCAGATAGAAATTGAAAAATAGACAATTATTACATGGGGAAAAAATCCCACTGTTACTCCAATAAATATAAAGTAAAACAAAATACTACCTTTTCTATGGAAAGAGAAACTTCACTTTTCATTCCTTTTTAAAATAATACCATTGTACACTGTCAAAAGTAGCAAAAGACAGGTTTTCTGGTAGACCTACAAACCAGATCCAGATAATGCAAAATCAAAAATGGGTTAAAAGATGGATGCAGCAGGATGTTTGTAGAAACTTATTTAAGTATATGAAGCTAGAAACACTCAGAGGCTTGTTAACTCTAACCAGCACTCAGATATTGGAAGTGTCTTTAAAGACTTCTTAATGGCAAAAGAATATTTATCATGATATGGCTTAAGTAAAAAAATCAACTTCATGGGCAGTATCCAAATTTCATTATCATATAGTCAGCTTTCTTTTGCAGTGACAAACTACCCAAGAAAATCAATTTAGAGGAGGAAAGATTCAGTTTGGTTCATAGTTTCAGATGTTTCAGTCCAAAGTCAGCTGAGTTCCATTGCTTTGGGCCTAAGGCAGGCAGAATATCATGGTGGTGGAAACCTGCAGCAGAAGAGACTGTGCTTCTTAGGAAGCAACAGGTGGGGAGGGAAGAAGAAGGAACCAGAGACGAAACTGCACAACCCCAAGAACCCATTCCCTTCAATCCATGTACAATAAGATGATCTCACATCCTTCAGTTTCCACCACCTCCCACTAGTCCATACATTTCTGAATCCATCAATAGTAAGGATTAATCATGATCAATGATCTCATGATCAAATCATTTCCCATAAGCCCCACCTCTGGACATTGCTACTCTGGGGACCAAGCCTTTAACGCATGAGATCAAACCATAACAA
The DNA here is from genome assembly GCF_001458135.2 of Marmota marmota marmota. Lineage (NCBI taxonomy): Eukaryota > Metazoa > Chordata > Mammalia > Rodentia > Sciuridae > Marmota > Marmota marmota. Next base: position 36,159,601 of record NW_025999842.1, on the reverse strand, counting down.
TTATCAAATTTATTTTTTTATACACAAGAAAACTCTAGACGCATATATAGTAAAATAGGGACGTGACTGTCTCTGAGTTGTGGAAGGCAAAGGCAACATTTTTTTTTCTGAAAGAACTTCATGATTAAAAAAAATAATAAGCAGTGAGTTAGTTATTGTGTCCAAATTCAAAACAGTTGTATTTCTTTACATTCACAGTACAATATAGTTCTATTTTCATTATCAAATACAAGTATGGGGTTAAAGGCATTATTTACTTCAATTCTTTGCTTAATGCCTTTGAATGTCTTGATCTGGTCTGTTATAAATAATTTATTTTCTTTATTTTTTCCTGTATTTTTCAATAATTTATTAATCTACTGATTTTCTAATCAGAAAAAAAAGAACTACCAAGTCACTTACTTGATAAATTCACACCCTACTTTTTTTTCTAATTTGGAAGACAATACCATCAATCACCACAAATTGGCCAAATCTCATCAAGTCCTGGTCATTCCTGAAGACTTATAATACAACCTGCAGTAGACAGGGTCGATGTGGTCAACAGTAACTAACTCCACTTGATCTGGGCTTTTTCTCACTTAGCCTCTCCTCTGTTCATAACATTAACCTCGAACACTTCATTTTAAAAAGCAAGAACAGGTTTTAAAAGAACAAAAACCTTCTTCATTTTTTACATGTTTGTACCTAGCACACAGCTCAGCACAGAGTAGGCACTTGCTCCCAGGGCAATCCCCAAAACAAATGAACAGATGTGCAGTTAGACCTCCCTCAGGATCAGTGGGTTCCACATCCTTGGGTCCAAACAACTGAGGATTGAAACGTACTAAACACGCACAAAATATTTTGTCTTGTCATTATTTCCTAAATAATACAGCATAACAGCTATTATACGGGATTTTAATTGTATTAGGTATACAAGTAATCTAGATATGATTTTAAATATGTGGGAATTGAATGTGTGGTTATATGCAAATACTACTCAATATTATATAAGGGTCTCAAGCATCTGTGGATTTCTGTATCCCCAGGGGTACTGGGACCAATCCCCTATGGATACTGAGGAGTAACTAATCATGCAATCACATTGTAAAATGCAAACTGGGATGCTCATATAAGCAATCAGAAAAGGATGAGTCGCCTTGAGTTGCACTATTTTATACAACAGAATATCCCATTTCTTTTTTGAATTTTGAAATTGCTGAAATAATGTACTTCTTCAGTCATCTAGTAACTTCCAGGGAAATTTACCACTAGATAAACCAGAATGATATGTCACCAGGGAAGGGAGAAAGGAGAAGCATATGGTGTAAACTCAGCCTAAATGTGAGTCTAAGCAACTCACACTTACCAGTGGCTTCCAGAAAGAGACAGAAGTTCCTTAGTATATACGTCTAGTTATTTCCTGGAGAAAATAACAGACTTCAATACTCAGGATTAAGAGTCTACTCCTGCAATAAAATTCTGCAAAAGTACCCTGGGAAAAAAGTTCTTCTACCTGATGGCTTTTGAATTTTATTTTTTAAAGGACTCAGGTACTCTTAAGATGGAAGCCATCCACTGAGCCATTTTTAACCTAGGGAAATGAAAACTGTCAGGTTCTACTTTGAATCAAATATTCAAGCAGTAAGAAAATTCTGAACTTAGGTGTTTCACTGTCATGTTGATACACCAAATTTGACTCAGCTCACCTACAAAAATAAAATAACAGGATAACAAAACAGCTTGCAAAATGGAAAAACCATTGTCACTTGTCAGACCAAATGAACTTGATACATCTATGAGGGCTTTGCTACAAAGTCAAGTTATTTTCCCTCTCAAAGCATGCTGAAGCTTTATTAGTGCTAAAATTCATTGTTTTACTTTTTTCTACCTATAAACCCTAACTAAAATTTATATCCATCATCACTGAAAAAAAAATGAATTAAATCCAACATTAAGTTTAGTAGTGATTCACAGTTCTGAATACTTGACTGTAAGCACTGCACATAGGATTCTGAATTTAATTAATAAAAACAAAAGCAAATCGTTTGCAAGTTCAGGAACTGCAATCTATTCCCCATTTTGTTAACACCCCCCACCACTGGTGAACCAAAAGAGACTTCAGGATGTCCTAAAATTAAATGCCTGAGATAAAACATTCTCAAAATGAAAACTGTATATGAAAATCAGACCAAAAATTATTTTAAGTAGGCAGCCTTTTCTTCCAGACATGTCACTTTTCATGCAGAAAAATCCCAAATTATCTGACAGGTTACAGGCAGAAAGTACTTCCTCCATGGCTGACAATCTTTCAAAAAGGAAAGTGCACTGGTTTGACAGTACAGAGACAGTCTCCCATTTGAGGAGAGGGGAATAAAATGTGTTCAGCTAAAAATGGCATAAGATTGTTCCTGTAACTGTTCTGTCAAGAGACCAAAACTTGTTCTTTACCCTAGTGCGATAATGCTCAAGTTGCTGGGGTTTCGGAGTGGCCAGGAGTTGGGGATTGCAAAATGCACCGAGCCTTGCAGAGATGACCTAGGAGAAGTACCAAAGACGATGACTAACCCAAAATTGAAGCTCAGTTGGCTCTGTGAATACTACCAACTTCTCTACCTATCTTGTCACAGAGGTAAGAATGATTACTTTGAAATATGATATCTCCATTCCTCAAAAGACTAGGAATGAACCCACCATATGACCCAGCTATATCACACTTGGGTATGAATCCTAAAGCATTAAAGTCAGCACACCATTGTGATACATGCATACCCATATTTACAGCAGAACAATACACAATAGCCAAATTACAGAACCAGCCTAGGTGTCCACCGACAGATGAATGGATAAAGAAAATGTGATATATATACACAGAATGGAGTTTTATTCACCCATAAAGACTAAAATTGTTTTATTAAGGAAGTTAGGGCCTAATCTGACATGGAGATTTGGGCCTAATTTTTCTTCTATTAGACGCGGTGTCTCTGGTTTAATTGATCCATTTTGAGTTGAGTTTTGTGCATGGTGAGAAATAGAAGCTTAATTTCATTTTGTTCCATATAGATTCCCAGTTTTCCCAGCGCCATTTGTTGAAGAGGCTATCTTTTCTCCAATGTATGTTTTTGGTGCATTTGTCTAATATAAGATAACTAATTATGTAGGTTTCTCTTTGTTCTCTATTCTGTACCATTGGTTTACCAGTCTATTTTGGTGCCAATAACATGCTGTTTTTGTTACTACTGCTCTGTAGTATACTTTAAGGTCTGATATACTGATGCCACCTGCTTCACTCTTCTCGCTAAGGATTGCTTTAGCTATTCTAGATCTCTTATTTTTCCAGATGAATTTCATGACTAATTTTTCTATTTCTATAAGGAATGTCATTGGGATTTTGATTGGAATTGCATTAAATCTGTATAGTGCTTTTGGTAGAATGGTAATTTTGACAATATTAATTCTGCCTATCCAAGAGCAAGGGAGATCTTTCCATCTTCTAAGGTCTTCTTTAATTTTTTTCTTTAGCATTCTGTAGTTTAAGACTCTATAGCACAATAATTAAAACCAAGAATCAATCAAGGGTATGGATTCAAACTAAAAAGCTTCTCATCAAAAGAAACAGCGAGGTTAAGAGAGAGCCTACAGAATGGGAGCAAATTTTTACATGCACATTAGATAGAGCGCTAATCTCTAGGATATATAAAGAACTCAAAAAGCTAAGCACCAAGAAAACAAATAACCCAATCAATAAATGGGCTGAACTGAACAGACACTTCACAGAAGATGATATACAATCAATCAACAAATATATGAAAAATGTTCAACATCTCTTGCAATTAGAGAAATGCAAATCAGAACTACTCTAAGATTTCATCTGACTCCTGTCAGAATGGCAGCTATCAAGAATACAAACAACAATAAGTGTTGGCAAGGATGTGGGGAGAAAGGCGCACTCATACATTGCTGGTGTGGCTGCAAATTGGTGCAGCCAATATGGAAAGCAGTATGGAGAATCCTTGAAAAACTGGGAATGGCACCACCATTTGACCCAGCTATCCCACTCTTCAGTCTTTACTCAAAGAACTTAAAAACAGCATACTACTGGGACACAGCTACATCAATGTTTATAGCAGCACAATTCACAACAGCTAAACTGTGGAACCAACCTAAATGCCCTTCAGTAGATGAATGGATTTTTAAAAAGTAGCATATATACACAATGGAGTATTACTCAACATTAAAAGAGAATAAAATCATGACATTTGCAGGTAAATGGATAGTTAGAGAATATAATGCTAAGTGAAGTAAGTCAACCCAAAAAAAAACAAATGCCAAATGTTTTCTCTGATATAAGGATGCCGATTCATAAAGGGGTTGGGGTGTAGAGCATGGGAGGAATAGACGAACTCTAGATAGGGAAAAGGGGAGAGAGGGGAAGGGAGGAGGCATGAGGGTAGGAAAGACGGTGGACCAAGTACATGTATGAAGACATAAATGATGTGACTAATTTGTATACAACCAGAGATATGAAAAATTGTACTCTATATGTGTAAAATGAATATAATGCATTCTGCTGTCATATATAACAAATTAGAATTAAAAAATAAAAGAATGAAATTGTCACCAGCCATGGTGGCACATGGTGGCACATGCCAGCGGCTCAGGAGGCTGAGGTAGGAGGATCCCGAATTCAAAGTCAGCCTCAGCAATGGTGAGGCACTAAGCAACTCAGTGAGACCATGTCTCTAAATAAAATACAAAATAGGGCTGGGAATATGGCTCAGTGGTTGAGTGCCCCTGAGTTCAATCCCTAGTACCCCCCTAAAAAATGAAATTGTCATTTTCAGAAAAATGGATGGAACTTGAGATCATTATGTTAAGCAAAATAAGCCCAACGTAGGAAGTCAAGGGTCATATCTTTTTCCTCAAATATAGAAACTAGAGGTGGAAAGGGAAAAAAGTGGGGTGGGGATCTCTGGAAATAGAAGATTGACAGTAGAGGAAGTGGACAAATGGGAGGGCAAAGGAGAGGTACTCGAGAGTGAAACTGACCAAATTATATTGTTATATTATATGCATGTACAAATATGTAACAAACTATTATGTAGAATTATAATGCACCAATAAAAAATGAGGAAAAAAAAATGACATTTCCAGAAACTCACAAAATAGGACTTCTTTTACTCTAATACGCATAAAATTTACCATTTTAATCACTTAAGTGTACAATTCAGTGGCATTGAGCATATTCACACTGTCATGCAACCATCATCACTATCCATCTCCAGAAATTTTCTATAATCTCAAACCGAAACTCTATATTAATAAGCAACAACACCCCTTGACCCCACCATCCAGCTCTAAAAAGTATTTTTATCATAAATAATTGGAATCCAACTTCCCCCCACAGTATGAAGCCATGGTATTTATCTTCTTCAAGGGAAACATTTTGCCATGGTACATTCCTCAATATCATAAAAGAAATCAGTTAATGGTCAGGCTAGTTAATATTAATGATAGGTAAATCTATCTCTGATAGTCAAATAATTGAAATAACTTTCACACCAAGGATTTCTCTGCAAAGAGAAACCTCATCTCAGCTGAGGTGCAGGAGTTAGGAACTCTGTTCATTTAACTCCATACAAACTCTGGGAGATGTGAGGATTTTGCTGTATTCTAATTAGGATTTCATTCCCTTTTTCTCTTGAGAGGTTAATGGACTTTAACGTTCTATTAATCTGGATGGGCTTACTGCTATAGAATACATGGGAAGTTTCTGCAAGCAAAAAAAAAAAAAAAATCCACCTCCTATCCAAGCTCAAAGTGGCTCAAACACAATCTTCATTATTTCACCCCTCTATCTAACTCATCCACTTATAAATACTGCTGGGCACCTGTTGTGCCTTGCCTGTTAATAGGGGTTAGGAACTCTGCTGTGACTTCTTCTCCTGCTTCACACATCTCTTGAGGAGTGATATATGTCCCCCTGACTGCTCTCAAAAGGGCTGTATCTGGATGGAGGGGTGGATGAATTCTCACAATGCTCTCTCCTTTCTGGTGCTCGAATTCCTGGACATTCTGCATGTCCCACCCACAGAGGGCTCTGACTCTATAACCTAAGTTTTAAGCTTCTTGAAATAAATCTATTTCTTCAGATTTAAAAAATACACTGTCTGGACCACAAAATTTATAATTTATAATTTGATATTCATCAATAAGAATTGTCAGTCGTTTGAAAGACATAAAATAAGGAGTTCTGGAGAAATTCCCTGGCATTGGATGAATCACAAGTTTGATCTTCCTGTGTCCAGGACAGGAGAGCACATTACCATTCAAAGGGCTTATATCTGCAAAGCACAATAATCACTGAAGTATCAATTTGTTTTTGTTCTTGGTAGACTCATCCCCTTTTTCTTGTGCCCCATTTCTAAGCAGGTAGTCATCAGGTTTAGTGATGCCTGGCTTAAGGGAACAGAAGAGAAACTGTTTGAATTCAAAGGCTCTGGTGAAACTCTAAATCTATGAAAAGATTGAACTAGGTAGCCTGGAAAAAGAAGAAAAGTAAGGAAGATGAAAAAAAAGAAAGAGAAGGTAAAGGAGAGGAAGAGGAAGGGGAAGATAAGGGAGAAGCATAAAGAAGAAAGCTGGAAGACTTAACTTTACTTGATATCAAACATAAAATCATAGTAGTTAAGACAGTATGGAGTTTTCATTGTATAAGTCTTTCACCTCTTTTGTTAGGTTGATTCCCAAGTATTTTATTTTTTTTGAAGATATTGTGAATGGAGTGGTTGTCCTCATTTCCATTTCAGAGGATTTGTCGCTGATATACAGGAATGCCTTTGATTTATGCGTGTTGATTTTATATCCTGCCACTTTGCTGAATTCATTTATTAGCTCTAATA
>NW_025999842.1:36119490-36151796 GCF_001458135.2 Marmota marmota marmota | reverse complement strand
GGAGGGGAGAGGTGGGGAGGGGGGAGGGTGGAGGATGGGAAAGGCAGTGGAGCACAACAGACACTAGTATGGCAATATGTAAATCAATGGATGTGTAACTGATGTGATTCTGCAATCTGTGTATGGGGTGAAGGTGGGAGTTCATAACCCACTTGAATCAAAGTGTGGAATATGATATGTCAAGAAATTTGTAATGTTTTGAACAACCAACAATAAAAAATTAAAAAAAAAAAGACAGTATGGAATTGCTACAATCATGGGCAGATCGGGTAGACAGAGCTCCAGACAGATTTTCCACATACGTACAACTGTCTGATTTATGACAAAGGTGATACTGCAAGACCAGGGGAAACAAAATAAGGAAGCAGTTAGGTGGTGTGAGGTGTGGGCTGGCTCCAAGTCAGCTTTTGTAAGAAGCATCACTTCATTCAGCAGCTACCTGAATGTCCCTTGCACTGTGCTCCTTAGTGTCCTAAGCACTTCTAAATTACTTTGTCTACTTAATTATGGAAATCAATTCTAAATATCTCCATCCTCAGCACCCAACACGTTGCCTGTCACACGATAGGGAAGGAGCTGAACTAAGCTTAAGAAGCCCAACACAGGCAGCTGCAAATCATCTTCAGCGGTTTTCGTCAAGAACAAAACCTCTTTAGAGCTGCTGGAGAGAAATGGCACCCTCAGAAATATTTGATGCATTCTGTCACATTCAACAAGTAAATAAAGAGATTCTTCATCTTTCAAGATTCTCTGGGGTGAAAAGCTAGACTAACAATTTCCCATGACTGAAGCTGAGGATCAAACACGCACTGCAAGGCTGGAGTAAGCCAGACAGAGGTAAAGTGCCCTCAGGGGCCCAGGGGTAGCTGTGATCATGAACAGCGCCTGGGCACAGGCCCATCAGTGAGCTTTTCAAACATTCAGCTTCAAACATCCCAACATCCCAGGTGGCTCTAACACTTGTTGAAAATAAACAGAACATACAAAAACTCAAAAACATAATGTCAGCAAGCTTTTTTGAGTTAAGCAAGAAAAATAAAGCTAATAAATAAAGTCTGTTCAGTTTTGGTCTGACGCTGGCTATTAGGATAGTGTAATAGATACCTTTTTGAGACTCCTACCTGGGCTGCAGATTCTTTTTCCTGATAATTCCTCTCCACCAGTGCTCCAATGGTCATGTTTAAACTGGGATACCCATATCCCTGGCCACAACTGATTGGCCCCAGATCCAAGCTAACCCGAACAGATTTTCTTCCAGGGATTGGGAACTGGGATACTGCCCAGAATCTAGTGAGCTGTGATAAGGCCATATTCCAACATGTGAATGGAGAAGCAGAAAAGGCTACTCTGCAGAAAGACAAGCCTAAAGCAGACATGACAAAGAATGAAACAAGGGACCATCTGGCCTGAAACAGTGAGAAAGGGATGAACACATAGCACTGTCCTTTGGGATACCCCAGCCCATTAATCCCATTTGGATTCCAGGAGACCCCCCTGGGTCACACCTACCAATAAGAAGTTCCCCTTTTTCATTCCAGTGAGTGCCAGTTTCTGTTACTTGCAAACAAGGGAGATAGGTACTTTAAGAAACTTTAAGATAGGTACCCAATCAAGAGCATGTGGGTTTATTTGTCTTCATATTTAAAGATACATTAAGGGAAAAATATTGAAAGAATTTATGAACTTCTCTTCCTTCCCCAGTTAAAAGACTTGCAAGTTAAAATGAAATGAGTCAATGGATTGAGGTACTATTCATTGTCTTGAATGTATTCTAACAACATATGGAGCATATGACTTAAAGGATCTATATGTAGGTAGTTATACCAGTTAACTACAGGTGTTCAATGGCCTCAGATGCTCCTCTATGCTGTTTAATGAACATCTTAAGATGCTGCAATTTGACATGTAGAATGCAATGACTTTAATTGTTACATTTTCCTCCATAACAACTCTGCACACAATTATAAATTTCTGTAGTGTTTCTCAAGCACTTTCTCCCTCCATGTGCACATTGAAAGTGAATTGCAATTATCTAATGTTTGCTTTTAGCTCAGTATTACCGCTAAAAACAGAATCTTAAATCATTACAATCCCTGCCCAGCTTAAAAAGCTCAAGTTACAGGCACTAAATTTAATGTGCTCATTTGACTCATGACATTCTCCAGTGACTCAACTTTTTTCTGTTTTAACCTGTGTCATATCAGTTAGAATGCTCAGTATATAAAGTTCATCATATATGGTACTATAGAAATGGGAAAAAATACATTATGTTTTTATTCACACATACAACCAAAAGCTCAGTCAACTCTTTGATAATCAGAGTCTGGCACCAAAGGCGCAGTCAACTTATTCAATTAAGGAAAATATTTATCAAGTTGTGATCTATATTATGCACAGCTTTCCTATACAATGGTGTGCACTAACATTTCAGTTTAGCAGAGATGAGGAAACTTAAGAGTGAAGAAGATGGCAATGGAGTTGGAGGAATGGATTGAGTTGTTAGCCAATAAGAGATGCAACTTAATGAATGAAAAAGAGCTAGCACCTGCACATCAGAAAAACATGAGTTACCTTCCAAATTCTACCATCCCCTAGTTGCTTCACCCTGGTCAAATTATATCCTTTCCACTCCAGTTTACTCATCTATGGAAAAAGAACCAATGCACACACAGCAAAATGCTGTGGAAAGGGTTGACATCATAGAGAATATGGTATGGAGCAGGGTTTGGCAAACTTCCTGTACAGGACCAGACAATAAATGTTTTAGGTTCTGCAGCAATTACTCAACAGCAGCCACAGACAATAAATAAATAACTGAACATGACTGTGACCTGATGATACTTATGTTCTGGACACCAAAATTTCAATTTTATTTGCATGCATCATGAAATATTTTTAGTTTTTCCTACCATTAAAAATGTAAAAATTATCGTTAGTTTGCAAGCTATACAAAAACATGCAATGAGCCTGCCCCACAGCAAACCCTGACAAGTACTGCTATTAACGATAATAAATAAAAACAAAGGAGGGATCGCTACTGTCGAACATAGAAAGATTTTTAAATTAAATGTATTCTTACTTATTTCCTACATTTCAATCTGCCATTGGAGGAATAAAAGGAATTTTTGGACGGATTCCTGAGACATGATGAAATATAGCTTTCAAAGCGTTTAAGAATGAGCAGAGAAGCCTTGTCATTCCCACTATAGACTCCATGTTCAGCTAATTCAACTCCAAACAGAGCCTAGATGTAAAGGTTTAGATGGACTCTCACATCTACCATTCAAAAAGAGAAAAGGAAAGGGCAAGGCAGTCACAACAGAAATAAAGGTCAGCATGGATTTTAACTAAACAGAAAGACAAATGGCCTGACCATTTCTGTTCCAATTTCTCATCTAGGCCACAAATGGGTTTCACTACCTTATCTTTAAACATCTTTTTAGTTCAGTGGTGAGGAGATCAGGATGGTGGAAGTTTTGTAGGAACTTTAGAAAAAGTTCCTACCTGTTTTAAAAGCATGGCATGGATCTATTACCCCTTATGAATTTTGTAAGGCAGGTGAACCAAATAATCAATAGGGACTTAAATAAATAAAAAGTGAATTTCCTTTATTTATATATGACAGTGGAATGCATTATAATTTTTATTACACAAATAGAGCACAGTTATTCATGTCTCTGGTTGTATGCAAAGTTTATTCACACCAATTTGTGTCTTTATACATGTACTTTAGTACATTATTTGAATAATAATGTCCATCACATTCCACCATCATTTCTAACCCCAGACCCACTCCCTTCCCCTCCCACTCCTCTGCCCTATCTAGAGTTCATCTATTCCTCCCACATCCACCCTCCCTACCCCACTATGAATCAGCCTCCTTATATCAGAGAAAACATTTGGCATTTGGTTTTTTGGGATTGGCTACCTTCATTTAGCATTATCTTCTCTAACTCCATCCATTTACCTGCAAATGCCATGATTTTATTCTCTTTTATTGCTAAGTAATATTGCATTGTGTATATATGCCACATTTTTTTTATCCATTCATCTATTGAAGGGCATCTAGGTTGGTTCTGCAGTTTAGCTATTGTGAATTGTGCTGCTATAAACATCAAGGTGGCTGTGTCCCTGTAGTATGTGATTTTTAAGTCCTTTGAGTGTAGACCTAGGAGTGGGATAGCTGGGTCAAATGGTGGTTCCATTCCCAATTTTCCAAGAAATCTCCATACTGCAGAAATCTACTTTTTAAAGACCTTTCTCATGTTGGATAAGCACATCTTCCATTTGCAATTAAGCATAGACAATTCTCCATCAGTAAGAGACAGCACATCAGCCAGCTTTCCAAAGGCATGTACCTGGGGTTGGTTCCTAGGCCTTGAACTCATCTATCACCATCCAGTTGCTGACCACCCTTCCAGTCCAGAGGAATACAATTATAAGTCCACTGACAGAAGTGCAGTAGGGAAAAATTAGGTCTTTCTTCCTTCTAAAACAAGTGCTCCAGTCCAAGTTTCTCCAGTTCAAAGAATGAGATCAAAAAAGATAGGCAGATGGATAGAGGCATTTAAATGCCACCATCTTATTAAGGTATTAATGAGTGGGTAATGCCGGATAATGAAAGAGATCATATGTCTAAGAACCTGAAAATGCAGAAACATATTTGTAGATGGTTTTTCAGGTAATCTCCCAAAGTCAGATTGGTTAATTTTCTGAAGTTCTTAAAGGAATGATGATATGCAGAAAACTTTGGAGAAACAAAATGTATGGGTTTTTGTTTAAGTTCCATATTTACCCTCCATGGGTTCAGTTTCAGATTAATATTCATTCTCTTTGCACAGGAGCAACCCAAGTGTAAGACCTCCATGTCTTAATTGCTTTCCCTTCTGAAAAAGCTCTCATTAAAAATATTCATACACTTCTGCCAACTGGAAGCACCCTGCAATCCAGGCTAAAGTCTGAGCTCCTTGGAGGTTCCCCTTGCCCATCCATATCATGGATTGTGTTCCAATTAAATGTCAACTCATCATCCCACATTATTCACCACTGCTAATGTTTTAAGTTGCTGTAGGGAAAGTTGAAACGGTTTCTACCCTTCTTATTTTCAAAACATTTTATAAGTAGGGCAACAGAGAAAAAGCCACAGAGAAAGAATCTGTTGTTTTCTGAAATCATAGGAGTTTTTGTTTTGTTTTTTTTTTTGAAAAGGAAAGTTTCAATGCTAATCCAAATCCTCATTAAATAACGACTTCTTAGTCTTTGCTACATTTTGTATTTCAGTAATTCAGAGATATTTGTTGACATCTCACAAGGGAAAGCTCTCAAGAAATCCATGACAGCAACCCACCAAGTAAAGCTGGAGTCAACTTGCCAATTTTTTTCCTTAAAGATTGGTCACATTGATGTGAAAAGGAAACAAAAACGGCTTATGTAGAAAGAAACAAAAATTTTAACTAAATATATTTTAAATATAAGTTTGACAGAAACAGATTTGGAGATTGTAAAAGATTATGGATTAAATATGAATTTGATACTTTACAATATCCTTAAAAACGTAAGCATGGAGCTGTGATATTGAAAGTACAGATATACATTGCATGGCTTTTCAATCCCTTGTCAACATTTCTAACATCCATCAGCTCAGTCCACAGAGAATTTCTACCTGCCCTAAAATGATCTCTTGAAAAAGGCAATGCAAAAGCAATACTAATAACCACTGTAAAACTGGAATGGTATGAGTAGTGGTATGAATTTACAAAAATATATTCGACCACTGTTATACTCCTTAAAGCTTAAAATAGATTAAAAATAAAAGCCTGCTAACCCTAATCTACTTCGAATGGCCTACACCTCATTCTCCCCACCTGGTCTCCTCCACGTCTTCAATTATCATTGATTTTTGTGTCATGACTATATCTACAATTTCAGCTCCATCTCTCTCCTGCCTCCAGCTCAGGAGTTTCAACATCTGACTTCATGTTCTACCTCTAATCCAAAAGGACTAAAACATATTTAAAACAACAACACCTTTCTCTTAATTTTCAGTTTCCTATCTTATTTAATAGCAACTCAAAATACCCTAATTACATGAAAGGGAATTCTCTCATCCCCTACAATCAAAGCTCTCTCAAATTCACTTCTCCCTGTTTTTAACCTGACTGTTTCCACGTCTGTTACATTCTTCAATTATAAGCCACTTACTAGTCTTCAAGCTTAAAAAAAAAAGTAATTATCCTGTGTCTTTATTCATATCCTTCCCGCTACCCTGATTATTCTCTGGGACCACCTGTTTAACTCCTTCACTATTTAAGGTTTTCCTCAAATCTCAACTCATTTGAAAAGCCAACTGGACTACAATTAGTTCTCTTTCAGAATCTTCATTTCTCTTATACATTTTTGTAAATGTTTCTAGCCAGTCTTTTCTACAATGTACTCCGATAACTTTTTGTATGTGTATTTCTTTTCTTTTTAAACTTGACCTCCCTAAAGCTAGAAGCTTTATAAACCTCAACCAACATAGTGTCAGGCTTAAGGAGTACCAATGATACAAACAACTGTTAAATAAGTGAATTAAAATAAATTCCTTTTTCCTCCATTTAAGCTTTTCCCCAAATCCTATTACTTTCTAGAAATTGTAATATCATCCAGTAAAATGTATCATTGTTGAATTAAACAGGTACTGGAATAAATACAACACGAGATCTGGATGTTTAATAAAATTCTTCTAATTCTACAAAGTCATTAGGGCTTTGAGAAATGGGAATCATTAGATGTTCCTCAGGGAATCTGTAGCTTCCACCATCCCCCACATTGCTTTAATGATGTGCATCTAAGAATCACGGGCCTGAAGCAGGGACCTTGGAGGTCATTTAGCTCATCTGATCACCTGCACCTCAGTGGGAAGGTTTCTGAAGCTTCCCCTCACATGTTGTTTCAAAATCAAAAAAGATGTTAAGAATGAATCATATGAGGCTTTGGACAGTAGTGCAGTGCAAATGGCTCCATGGCATGCATATATGCGTGTGTGTACACACACAGAGAAACCCATCCATGACTGCAAAAAGAATTGAGGCCCCAGTCCCTGAAAATGGGTAGAAGGAACCTCATAACTGCACTAACAGCAACTTGTTACCACAATGAAAGAAACAGAAATTCTCATAAGTAATTTTTGCCAGGAGAGCTAAAAGAAACAGGAATCTCAAATATTTCTGCTTAGATATACAAAAAACTCTTCCATCTCATCATGCTGTGAAACAAGAGGCTCCAATATTGGAAACCACCTCAGTGGATCCAACAGATAAAAGTCAAAGGACAATGGTGGGCATGATTTCACAATACATTCAGGTAGAAACAGAACTGGATTTTCCCAGCCCACGGACTCTCCTATGTGTCCTTGAGTTAAGAGCCTCAGAGAAGAAAGGGAAGACATAATGATAGAATTTCAATGCCTCTGTGCTATAAAAGCAGTGATTTAAGCAAGGATTTCTCTTTCTGATGTAAAGGCAGGACACAGCAGGATTGGAACACACCAGTATGCTGATTACTAGAGAACAAGCTGTGTTAGTGAAAGAAAAAGCTATTAATACTTTCTAGATGTGGGCAAGGTGCAATGAATGCATCTGAAATCGACTTCTGTTAGAAAAAAGGAAAAATATTGTGAGGCAAAACCAATCTTTAAACTGTACCTGCTGTTATTTGCTTTATACACACAGTAAAACCTTAACAGTTTTTAAAAGTCCAGAAGCAAGCACCTGCCTCATAAGGAAATCTTCCAATGGAGTAATAGAGGGTTGTGACTTTTACGAGCTGTGAAGTGAAAAGCTCACCAACATGAGTCCTGGCTCCACCACCACTTTTGGAATTAGAATTCATTGGAGCCATTTGGGGGATGAGTGGGGCTTCTCCTCTTGGCTAGCCTTCCATCTAAACCAACCACAAGGGCATCTACTCACATAGAAGTGAGTCAGACAACAGTATAAACTGAAAAATGTATTCCAAAGTATTAAAGAATTAATAGCAGGCAGGCAAGGATGAGGTCAAGAAGATGGGACAAGATGGAGAGAAGTTCAGACAAGTGGCATATGGCCAGAAGAACACAGCTCCACAGGAACCAGAAGAAAGGAAGAGTGACCATGTAATGAACCACAGGAAAAAAGGGGCAGGGTTGCAAGATAAACCACAAGACATCCTGTTAAATCTGAATTTCAGATCCACCAAGAAAACCATGGGAATATAAGTGATGTTCCAATTACTGACTGCATGGGACAGTCCTATAAATATTATTCTTTATGTATCTGAAATTCAAGTTCAATGGGGTGTCCTATGTTTTTATTTGCTAAAGCCCTAAATGAGGGCAAGGGGACTCAGGATGGCCTATATAAGAACGAGAACTGAAAACCTGATTCATTACACCCAGGAAAGAAAACAGGATCAAGTTGTCATAGGAAAGGGACTCTTAGGAGTTCAGAATCTGATAAGAAAGAACCAGGGGTTCTGCCCTAGGTCTGAAGCAAACTGGGAGCCATAGAAGGGGTTAGTGAGGACCATACCATGAAGGAACAAGAATGGTGCTGTAGCTAAATGGCACCAAGACTATAGGGCTTGCTCGTTGTGCAGAAGATGATAGGGGATGTGGACAGGGCATCCACAAGAAGAGGCACACCTAATCCACCTGGAATGAAACACCAGGTGATATGTGTGGTAAGGTTTCCTGGGTCTGGGGACATACCTCTCCATCTGGTGGATTAATGATATTGAAAACTGGAGAAAGAGGGTCCCCAGGGAACATGGGAGGAGTTGTTTTCACAGGAATAATCTTTGGAAATGGAACCAGAGACAAATAGGCCCTCTTTCCATTCTCTAGTATTTCTAAAAAGGAGAGAAAAATGAGGCACCTCTCCACTACTTGGAGGGAGAACATACGTCCAATAGGACAAGAAGTTCAGACCATGTAAGTACAGCTGAGGAGATAACACAGCTAATTGATCCTGAAAACACTGTAATAAGTGCATCTGTTTGCTTACTGGAAAAGACTGTGGTGAACTATGAAGCACCATCGTCCTAAAATTCAAATAAAGATTACTCTCTTTCCAAGCAATTTTTTTCTCAACGTTTATTATCCCAATTGCTTGTTTCTCCTGAAATCTATTACTAGATGAAACTAATTCTTAAAAGTCACTTCTCTAAAATCTTTTCCTATTATAAAACAATATTTTTATGATTACTCAAATTCTTTATCCATTAAATGACCAAAATCACAAAGGTACTCAATAGATTTAAATGCAAGAAATAAAAATAAAAAATAAAAACCTAGAACTGATTTAGTATGTTTTTCAAAAGTCAGAAACCATTAAATGGCAAAGTACAAACTAATTATCTTTATACTATTAAGAACTCATTTAAAAAGATAAAATCTGCCACATCATATTAAAAAATGGACAAAAGTATGAAAAGATAATTTTTTATCTTTTTATGTTAACTTTAAGTTAGTTAACTTTTCTAGCAATCACATATTACAAAGTTTAGCTAACACTTTCATCTATTAAATTTGTTATTATTTAAATTAAAATATTCAGCACTAATACAGTTAGTTACTGAGTGTCAGACCCTCTCCTATTGTATAAAGTGGTGAAAGACTTTTCTAGGAAGTAATTTAACAGTATGTGTCAAAAGCTCTAAAAATAATCATCTTTTCCTCAAGAATTCCATTTCTAGAATCTGTCCTAAAAAGTCAAGTCAAAGAGTTAGCAACAAAGTGTCACATTACTTTTATAGCAGAAAAAGGGATAAACATATATATGTTCAATAATTAAAATGGAATACTAGGCCTTCCTTAAAACTGCATATAAAACAATTTAAATGACATTTGAAAATAACTTATTTAACATCAAGTTTTTCAAAGTAGCACACAAAACTAAATTTATGTATCTATATATAGTATGATCACAATTACATATGACAAGATTGAAGAAAATATACCAAAATGTCAACTACGATTAAATGAATTGATTATGGACTAATTTTTTCCCTTTGAATATTTTTCCTGTATTTTCTAAGGTTCTACAATAAATGTGCACTACTTTTGCAATGAAAAAAGCAAAACAGCAGAGCTAGCTTTAGCTAAGCTTTGTGATTTTATAATAAGAAAATGGACACATAGATTAATCTTAATATGCAAAAGACTCAGACTTTTACAAGGATATTCAATAAATACATTGGTACTTATTTCAACATTTATATTTACATATTTCTAGATCGCCTTCCATCCTGAAACTATCTATGTTATCTCAATAATAGGCTAAAAAGTGAACAGGAGTTAAACTGAGCACACAAAATCTCTGCTACCCCAATCAGTTGTCCCCCTCAATCCAAGTTTGCCACATAATCCAACAACAATGTGAAATTATTTGAGTTTCTTGCAAACTAAAATTTGTAAAATTTGAAATTTTACAACTAATAGTCTTCTTTCAGCCAAGGTTTCACCAATTTGACCTTGAAGGTAATATATTTGAGTAAATATATCCTTGCCACTTGAGGCATGAATATGAATTAGCGCCCTCTTGTGAGCATGGGAAAGAATTTTTTAAATGTATTTAGAGTTGAAAGGGACTTGGGTGTTATCTCCCTATAGAGAGAAACATTTATGCTCAAAAGACAGAGAAGTCCACATTCCTTGAAGTAAAATCATCCATGAATGACTGATTATTGAGGTTTTCAGCATGAACATGTTTGTATGGGAAAGTTCCTGACATTCAACAGAAATATGTCTTGTCCTAAACTTGTGTTCAGTAGCTTGACCACCTCTTGTACTGTCCCACTGCATGGTAGTGTTATCACAGTAGAGCACACGATGATCTCAGACGGTAAATATGCTCTGCTGTGCTCAGATTTAAGTCAGGATCTCCAGAAAAGAATTTAAAGTCTTTCTGAAATGATAAAAGATTCATAAAACATTTCTTTAAAAAATGAAAATGATAAAAACAACTTGTTAGGTCAGGAACACAATCAAATTAGAGATAACAGAATAGAGCCTGTCATCTTCAACAGAGCATAAAGAAAACAGAACAGAATAAATTCCCCTTTGTAGATATTGGTAGATTCCCACCTGCCCAGAAAAACAGATTCACATTTCCCATCTCACTACTCTGGGCTTCTTCCTATAGTAACATCATATCTGATTGACAGAATGAATTGTGTATCTCGGCCTAACACATCAAAGTGGGAATATCATATTAAAATGAAAAGAGTTTTTCATGACATTAGGTCCTATTTCTGTACTTCAACAACACTGCCAGTCCGTTCCTGGGGTGCTACCAGCCAATCCTAGGTAGAAGCTGAATTGGCATCCCCACTTGTAGGACTTTAAATGGGAATAAAGCAGCACATTGTCTTTGGGAAGTTATAATGTAGTGAATGCTAGCCAAAATTTCCCATTTCTTTCTTCCTTCTCTCCCTCCTTCCTTCAAACAACTTGAACCACTTTTATTCCCCCAGACATTTAATGTTGACACTTTGAAGATGGGCATTACTACTGAAGGGTGGGTAAATGACACAGGGAAAACCATTTTAGTCAACTTGTTTCTAAACATCAATGAAAGGATGTAAACATTTCCATCTGTTCATCTCATTAGTGCTGATAGATAGAGAATTGCAAAGCTCTGAGACTAGGGATTCCTAACGGACTTAACCATCAGTGGCTCTCAAAATGTGGTCTTGGAGCCCCCAAGATCCATTCAGGAGGCCTTAACCATTAAAACTATTTCTGTAATCATAAAAATACACTATCTGTTTTACCCTCATTCTCCTACAAGTATACAGTGCAAATTTTGTGACATATTGATGCAGAAGCAGATAAACAAATCCACCTGTCTCCTATTAAACCAGACATTAAAGAGCTTTGTGAAAATATATACTAATGTTACTCTTCACATTAAACTTTGGTTTTGGAAAATAGGTATTTTTCTATAAAAACAAGTTATTTATGTTAACCTATAATGGGTTTACTTTTGTTATTTTGGACAATACATTTTTTTAAATTTCTTTATTTTAATTTCTAATATGGTAAATATGAATTGATATAACACACATAAGCAAAAGCTCTTTGGGTTTCCAATAATTCTAAAGAATATAAATAGGTCCTGGACCAAAATTCTTGTAGATAGAAATCAGACCTCTATTCTGACTCAGCAGTGAAAAGCCATATTAATGTTGAACTTAGACACCCCAGAAGATCTTCTAGATTTTCACTCCAGAATTGAAAAGCAATTTTGTTTGACTTTGTTACTTAGAATCCAAATTAAATTCCACTTCAGTGCAGAACAACCTAATAAGAAATTTTCAAATATCACTCATCCATCTAGTCAGTAAAAATGTGTAGAGTACCTATTATGTGCAAATAAAACAATGATTGGTAAATTTCTAGTTTAGAGAAATAAGTGGTATCTTTTTGGCCTGAAAAAAAAAAAAACTACATGTAACTTCCTCTAAATACTAATATCTAACATTTATTAAGTATGTACTAGGTTCTAAACACTATTCTAAGTACTTACTGGCATAACTAACTGACTCCTAAATAGGATCCCATATATTATTATCATTCCTGTTTTATAGACAAGGAAACTGGGGTGCAAAGGCGAAGCAACTTGCCCAAGAGAAAGAGCCAGGACTTACAGGCAGCAGAATCTCTGGACATAACTGACACCATTCAGTGAGCTCTTAAACCTGGATACACAGACTGGCTCACCCAAAGCAGTGTCAAGATTTGCTGTGGTGAGTTTACCTTGCCAAGAGCGGGAAGATTCCATGAATTTGAGTTTATTATTTATGTCTGGAATCTGTACATTGATCTAAAAAAGTAGATTGACAGGAATATTTGGTTATCCTTAACTTGTTCACATTATAAAAGCTGTGCAGAAAAGACCCTAATATTACCAATAATACAATAAATGGCATAATTTATATAAAATAAATCTTGACATTGAAATGTGGAGATACACCTAGAAAGTATACCATCAGCAAATCAGTCCAAGAGTACAATCTATACACATTCAGTAAATCTATTTTAAAGGAAATAAATCAGCTGCTGAGATACTGTGTTCCTCCTCACAAGATTCCCACGTTAAAGTCCTAAATTCACCAGACATGGTGGTACATGGCTATAATCCCAACAATCCAGGAGGCTGAGGCAGGAGGATTGCAAGTCAAGGTCCAGTCTTAGCAATTTGGCAAAACCCTGTCTCAAAAAAGGGCTGGAGATTTAGCTCAGTGGTAAAGTGCCCCTGGGTTAAGTCCCCAGTCTTAAAAAATAAAGTCCTATGTTCATCTCATAATGAGATTGTACTTGGAGATAAGTCCTTTAAGGAGGTACGTGAAGTGCTATGAGGTCATATGGGTGGACCTAATCCAATATGACTGGTGTCCTTACAAGAAGAAAGACACTAGGGGCACACATGCAGAGAAAAAGCCACATGAGGACATAGAGAAAAGGCAGATAGCTGTCTGCAACCAAGGAGAAAAGCCTCAGAAGATACCAAACCTGTCAACACCTTTATTTTGGACTTTTAAGACTCCAAAGCTGTGAGGAAATAAACTTCTGTTTTTTATAAGCTACCCAGCTTATGGTATTTTGTTATTGCAGCCTTAGTGGACAAAAACACCAACTTAATATATATTTTCTAATTCCAGTTTCAATCTCCAACATTATCCTTGTAAAATTTATTAAATTGACATCTGGATATTTCACCTAAGAAAAATTGAAGTTCCCCTATTCCCACAGTGAGGATCTTGATATGGGTGACTCACAGGTGATAACAGTTAGAATTACAGATTGTGGTTAACCTCCCCTGTCGAGAGCTGACAAGGAAAATCTGGAGAAGATGGCCAAACTACAGAACACTACCAGAAAAGCATATATAGAAATTCAAGGTCATATATCTTTTCTATTCTGGAACGTCTTAAGAGGGTGATACCTTCAGCTACAGTAACTTATGAGCTATTGTGAAGAACAAAGAGGCCAGAGATGGCAGCTGCAGGATGCTATGCCAATGTCAGTAGTTCCTACCCTCATTATAGCCAGAAGAGCTCCTCAGAAGATGGAGTGGGTTAAACAGACGCATTATAGGTGAACCCTGGAAATAGTGTCTTCACCCCCAGACATGGTGACTGGCACAACCCAACACTGTCCGAGAATGCCATTCAGGCCACTGATTACAGTAACCTCATCATGAAATAGCAAAGGAGTCAGAAAATTCAGAAATTCACTAAAAATTTATGAACCTTTTAAAAAATGGACAGTGTTTTCCTTATAAGTTAAAAAAAATGATACCAATTTGAACCTCTTAAGTCTGATTATCCATTTACATGTTAAACTATCAATTAGCTCACTTTTCTGGGAAACAATTTTTAAAAATAAGAATCATACTTTCTGGAATTTATCCTAAAGGGATGATATGATCAAAAATACCTGCAGACCATGCATAAAATATTAATAACTATATATGTGTGTATATATGTGTATGTGTATAATATATATACATATATACATAAGAGAAAAAAGGCAGAATGTTAACATTTTTCTGAGTTATGAAATTGCAGGTAATTTTATTTATTTTTTACAGTTTTTGTTATATTTCAAAAATGCTACAACAACCATGTTGATTTATGAATAATCAAATTTAAAAATGTTTTCTTGATCATGTCACTGATGTTTTGATCACAAACTGGGAAAAATCTCTAGGTACCTTCCCAACTAAGTGTGTCCTATTTAAAAAGTAAGGGCACAAATGAAGAATATATTTTTATTCAAACACACATGAAGTTGTTTCAGGTTACAGGTAAAAATTTGAGAATTACGGAGGAATGTACTGTGAAAATGTGAATATGTTTTATAACAAAATTCCTTGTTTCTCACTTCAGAAATGATCATCTCTCAGTTTCTGCTAGCTAAAATACATCCAAAGACTAAGAGACACTGGGGAGAGATACTCTCATACTGAAATTATGAAATAACTTTCAGCTAATAACAAAACATTTTCTGGGCTACCCATATAAAACAATCATCAACTAACTCGTCTCTGGAGCAAAATGTGTAGTTGGTGAACTTACACAACAAAGAAAAAAAGATTCATAGATAATCAAGCATCATTGCTGTCAGAATGAACTGAGCTATTTCCCCAAACAGTAGTTCTCAAACCTCTTTGTGTCTCAGAACCATCTGGAAAACCCTCTACAAACGCAGTCTTTGGACACCACCATACTGAATCAGAATCCCAGGAACCCAGGAACAGTAGGTTTAATAAATACCCTAGATGCTTCCAATGCAGATAGACTATCAGCTATATTTTTCACATCTTTGTATATACAAAGGACTGACTATTAGAGTTTTCAAACTATTACTTGGCACATCGTTTCAATCTAAATCTTACTGGATTTATAAAAATAATGGCTTCACTAGTTATTTTAACCTGTGATTATCATTTTTTTAAAAATGGTTGCAATGAAATACTGGAAGAGTTTGGGCATTCCCCAAATTTTCTTTCATGAAAGTTTTTGCCTCTCTTCAATTTCTTTTCAGCATTCCCTGCCACTCTCCACCATCCAAAAGAGATCAACGATTCTACTTGTCTCTCTGCCAATTATTTCAGAAATAAAATGAAAATAATGCTCTGGCAAAAATATTGAATAACATCTTCAATCCTAACAATATTTTATTAAGAGCATACACACACACACACACACACACACACACACACACACACACCCTTCTCTGAATTCTTACAGGGAAGAAGTCAAAAGAATTTTTAAAAATTTTTTTGAAATAAAGACATATACTGCTTCCTTTACAATGACCACATTGGATTAAAATGGCTCCTCCAGGCCACTTATTTCTTTGCATGACCTTAAGTGATTCACCTTTTGATAATAGCATCCACTAATTTACTGGGCTAACTTTCACTAACTCCTTCATTGCCTAAGATAGCTTGACTGATCCATTGTTCTTAAGGCTCCTTTACTTAAATGAACATTTACGGGTCTCAGTACCCACAAATTGCAGAAAAGTCAAAAATCAGCATTGGAGACTAGAATAAACAGGGGCAGGATGTGCCAATTTATCAAGTTGAACAGACATTATCTTGAGACCTCACCGAACAGCCAAAGCATTAAAGAAACCATAACATGGATGAGGACAGATACTTCAGTAGGAATAATCTACTAACTTCTACATAATTGACAGAAAATAAGAGTAACATTTTCGGTGAGTACTTAAATTCATTAAAAAAAAAACAAAAAAAAAAAAAAACAACCCTCCACTGAAGAGTGTTTTAACTCTAAAATCTTATTTGTTCATTTTCAAGATATAGTGTAAGTTTTCTTCAGTTTCAAAATGGACTTCTGGTAGTCTTTTTTCTAGTTGTTTCTCAAGTTTCATGGTTAATTTTTCCTTTCCTTCTGTTCAGCCCCTTCTACGATGCTCTACAAATTCTTATTTTATATGTTTCATATTTTCAACTATTTGGATGATGTAGGCAAAGTAAAATATCCAATATTAGCTATTATATTCCCAATGAATAGAATTCTGAGTGGACTTTTTGTATCATCTCAGAATTGATGGTTAAGGCCCAAGGTCCTAACCCCGCCCCCCCCATCATAGCTCAGAAACTCAGAATGTGACTATATTGAGAGATAGGGTTTTTAAAAGTTAAGTAAAAATGAAGTCATTAGATTAGTCCCAACCAATGGTGCCTTCACAAGAAGAAATGTGGACCCAGGACACAGAGAGAAGACCATGTAAAAACACAAAGATAACCATCTTTAAGCCAAGGAGAGAAGCCTCAGAAATAACCAATATTGCTGACATCTTAATCTCAAACATTAGGCCTCCAGAATTGTCTTTGTTAAAATTGTTTATTTTTTGTTGTTTAAGCCACCCAATTTATGGTCCTTTATTACAGCAGCTTTAGGAAATTAATATGCCTGACCATCACCTATCACCCCAGCTGTGGGACAGGAGTAATGGAGTCCTTAGTCTATTGGGGAGCAATGCTCATGATGGAGGATCCCATGGGGGAGGGAAGGATAATGCCCCTCCATTCCTAATACAAATGAGAGGGCCTCCAGAATATTCATTTTAAAGACTGGGACAAATACAAGAGAAGCTAATGATTTGTTCCCCAGCGGAACGTCTGTTTTGGCAGCTTTCACCGTTTCTGTCTATGGTTCATGAGAAGTAAAGAGAGATGGTAGGGTTGAGAAAAAGCTAGGCAACAATGTGTGAATGGTCCGTGGGTTGCCTGTTCAACAGAAGCTGCTAGACTTGTTACGTATTGCTAGCACCCCACTACAAAGGCTGTAGGGTAAGAGATGGTGTTTGATGCTGAGTGGGAGGAAGTGGTCAAGATAGAGCCTAAACCTTCACCTTGGGGAATGGTAGAAAGAGGAGGCTTCTCTTGTCCTCCCAAGTATCCTTGTGCTCTATAAAAAGCAACAACTGAATGCTGACCACTCAGAGAGGGATCCAAAAGGAAGACATTATCAACCAAAGAAATGGCAAAAGGAGAGACCCGAGCCCTGTCAGTTACATGATCAGATACGATCCTTTCTCCTCATGCCCTTCTTGCAGCCAATTGTGGAGGAGCTCACAAAGGAAAACAGGAACAGATGTATAAATTGTAGGGCACATCCTACCTTCAAGCCCCTTATGTCACAGATGGAGATTGCTCTGGAGGAGGAAAGAGGTTTTGAATCAGATGTGAGGGGAAAAATTCAAAATAGAGAGGCTATGTTATTAATAAGACAAAGCAACCAGGAATGTTAGGGATGTTCCCAGGATTTCATGAAGGCTAGAAAAAGTGTGAAACAGCACAGGAGAAAGTGAGAAACAGACAAAACTCCGGCTGATACTCAAAGTGAGGCTCGTGGATATGATGAAAAAGCCCGGGTCATAAAAACTACAAAAAATACTCAAGACTTGGCAAAAAAAAATTTTTCAAAAATTCAGAAAAACAATCTTCTCGAAAGATTCAGTTTAAAAAGCATCAGCTAACAGTTTCTTTGGAAATACATACTTTTCCACATTGATAAATATCCCTCTTTCCTCTAAAATTGTTTTAGAGTACACAATGATTATTTTAAGAATTTATTAATTTTATCCTTAGATTGTTTTGAACCATGACAACTTTTGTGACATGTGACACCTTGAATCCAGAGTTACAAATACTAGTGCAAAAGAATCCCTAAAAGTGTTACTGAACTGAAAAACAATCAAATACTTACGAATGGTTGAATATTTGCAACATGCCAGAACTTAGAGTACTGAGAATTTGTATAAATCTTCTCATGAATCAGTAGCACAGCCCTACCAGATGAAGTCTATCATGCTTATTTTATAGATCAGCAATAATGGGCTTGTAATAGCTAATGAGTATGTTATTAAATATTCAGGATGTTTTCCAGCCACAACTGTTGGGAGCTGGAAATTGCCACAGTGGAATTAGTTATACCACTGAAATTGGCAAATGACAGGAAATCAGGGATCCTGGCTTTGCTGCCCCCAGTTTGCTGACTGCAAGCCACGGCATGAGGAACCGAGCTCAGGGGCTTAAGATGTTTGTGCTGCTCACATAGCTGAAAGTGGTGAAGCCAAGCTTGAGCATGGGATTCCCGGGTCTCCCAGCACCCACTGTCCTCTCCACACATTTATCTGTGTATCCCGCATTGGAAAAAGTGGGCGGGGCAGCTTATCAATTAGAGGGAGCCCCAGCTGATCGAGAGTCTCACGCTGTCTACATTTTTTCAATGCTTCTTCTCCAGCACATTATGCTCTGATGACAATTTCTTCTGTCCCTCAGGAAGACTCCATGTCTAGCAGCTGACAAGAGCTGGCAGGCCCTCCAGAGAAGTCCACCTCCTGTCAGTGGGAGAGGAGTGGTGGGTGTTAACAGCTTCCCTGCATTGTTGCCCTTTTAATCCAAGCTTTGTTTGCCAAGAAAGAGAGCAGCATCTGCTCTCCGGGTGAGCAGATGATTATACAAGACCCCAGGGTCTCACATCAAAGAAGACTGCATCTTAAAACCTTTTGTGCGACTGTGTGTGATGGCTCAAGGACCTGCATTTTTTAAAAAGCAAGGAGGAGGTCATTTCAAAATGTAAACCCGCTAAAAGATCTGCAGAGATGATGGGGATCTTTAGTAAGAGGAGGGAGAAAGTAAATAATTTTCATTGTTTTACAAAAACATCACACCTGGGGTTGTATTTCTGCCTTAAAATACTGGGTGAATATTTTAGGAGCTGTGCTGCTTCCTCATCTTTACACAGCAGTGAAAATGGGAGACTGGGAGACGGGAATAGGTAAGGGAGGCTTCTGCCTGTCTTGCCTCTTAGATGTGTTACATGCTGGCTTGGCAGTGAACTGGTCCTGAATTCTAAAGAAACGTTACATATTGAAGACTACAAATCTCTAAACGGAAACTGAGTGACTCAGTTCATAATACAAGAGTTAGTAAACATTCCGATGTGAGAAACCACCACAGCCATCCTCAACAGTATGTATCATCAGACCCAAATCCTCACACACAAAGAACCACCTCTGCAGCACTTACTCTGTTTTCTAATTACATTCTGCCATCACTTACTGCCACCTTATTCTGACCAAGACTTTCTTCACATGTCTGTAATCTGTAAGACCAAGGAATTACAGGCTAGACATAAATGTAGAGGAGGCATATTTATTTAGTTGTGTCAAATTAGAATGACAGAAAATGAGATGTTGAATCCAAGCCCTTGTCCTGGTCAACTTGGCTCCCTGGTCATGGAGCCTGGCAACTGGCCCACTAATCCTACCATGTAGTGGCAGAGCAATGGGCCAGGCGGGCTGGAGCGCCGACCACAAGCATGGGCCATAGCCACATGAAGCCAAAAGCATGGGCCTAAGGCACAGCAAGTCAGGGCCAAAGTGAATCGGAGCACTGAGCCATGGGAAAACAGAAGTGGGGGTAGATCTGCATGGAGACTGCAAGAAAGTTACTCAAGGGCTAACCAATAAATTGGTACTTGTCCAAACCCTGATGAGCATAAATTTGCACCAATAACTTTTACCCAAGAGCTATATAAACCCCTAAACTAGCACACTCAAGCAGCAACCTGCTGTGGAGTCCCCTCGTGTCCTATGAGAGTTCTGTTTCTTCAGATTTGAGTAAGTCCTACTCCTTTTACTCTCGTCTTTCATCATTGCCTATGGATTTCATTCTTCAAATTTGCAAGAAAAGATCCTGGAAGAAATTGGCAATGAGCTGCAAGGATCTGCTACAATACTGAAGAGCACGGCCCACCATGAAGAGCTGCAACATACCACTCCAGTTCTGCTGGATGGGACCCTCAGAGCTGATGCTGGGAAGCATCCCCTGCCGTGATTAGCTGCTAACACTAAAACAGGCTTTCTGAGCTGCAGAGGCCCCACCTGCCAACAAAAGCAGAGAATGGAGTTTCACCTCAAACTCCAATTTCAATGTTATACATTAAGATAACCTTCAGTACTGGAAAGAAATCTCTCATTTGATAGCAAATTACAGAGAAAAAATAAATTTGTATACACAGGGATGTATACCTAACAGGAGACTTCAGAGTGGGTCAGTTTTTAAAGAAACTGATGGTAGAATCAAGAAAAATAATTGCCAAGTCCCTCAGGCAGCAATGTGTATCTGAGCTACATGTTAACTGAGCACAGGGGACAGCTAAGGGGAGGAGTGGAGACAGAAGAGGCCAGACTAGATGCAGCAGTGAGAAGCCCTGGAAGTCACTTCCCTTCTGGACCTGACCAAATGACTCCAGAGCTTGAGGCTGAGCTCTTTTTCATTAATGGGCCTTTGTCTGGACTGCCTGAGAGAAGACTAGGAAGGAAGAAATCACCAAGTTTTCCATTTGATTTTATTAAATGCTCTCAGCCTGTGGAGATGTTCAGAGGTCTTGGTGTCCTGCCTGCACTCATTCTGGCTCTCTGAATAGTTTTAATGAGAAAACAGAATAAAAATGTCAGAATAATTGAATTTGCTAGGGATTTTTTAGTTATTCATTCATGGAAATTAAGTTGTTCCATTTCCAAGTTTTTCCACAGAGTTCCTTATAGAGGTTATTATTATAAATGAGCAACCACCCAAGCACTGAAGATAGGGAAAAAAATAAAGAAAATATACTAGATCTAAAAGAAATTTGTGATTCATTTAAGAGTAATGTAACACATTCTGATTCTTCTTTTGATTCCCTTATTATTTATATTTCTTTCATGTAGGTTTGAAGCAGATATTGTGATGCTGTGTTAAATTGGACAGGATTAGTCAAAGATGAATGACTTAGAACAGGGTGTCATAATAGCATATATCTTTCTTTTCCTGCGCTCTTAACTTGAAGAGCCATACCTGGGTACAAAAAGGCCCCTGAAGGAATGCAAAGTTTCCTGAAACTGTGGAAATAACAAATAATGCAATCTTGTCTAAAATAAACTCTCACACACCTCATCACCCCTCATTTTCTCTCTGCTTCCCTGGCCATCTGACCTTTACCTCTCCTGTATCTGTACTAATAATTTGTCCTTTCTCCATCGATCATCAACTGATACACAACTTTTCTTTCTGCAACGAAGATACTTTATCCATATTCCACCCAATTTGCAGGGCTGTGGGTCATATACTACAGAGACTGCTTTCCTGCTTCTTCTCACCTCTTCTATGTGAGCTCCCCAACATCAAGATAAATCTGTTAAGCTTCAGTTGTATCACATTGGGAGTAAGAAAGCTGACATGAGATGCCTTTGTTTTAAAATGAAATATAACTTGCTGAATTATCACTTTTCTACTGAATCTTCAAAGCAACCAAATCAATGATGAACCTGTAGTGTATACAGTCTTATCTGTGAACTGCGATGTCAGTGGCAATGTTCAGTAAGGGGGATGAGAATATAAAATGTGCACGTTATAATACAAATAAGGACATTTAAAATATTAAAGGGTATACCCCCACATCTTCCTCGGTGCCTTGCTCACAATAAGGGCTTAGTAGTTTTCCACCAGACTGAATTGAATTATCATTGAAAGACAAGATTTTACTGGAAAGCATGTGAATTCAGTATCAGAAGTTCCTGGATTTGAAAACTGCCCTGACAACTGTTAGCTGTCTATAGCCTTCAATAAATTTCTTATGATTTAAGTTTTTCCTCTCTAAAAATTAAGACAATGTGTAACCCACACGTCTTATAAATAAGGGAATCAAAAGAAGAATCAGAATGTGTTACATTACTCTTATATGGAGACTATTATATAAGGAAGCTTTTGAACGTGTTAACCACCTAGTAGGGAACCAAAAGCATTATTTGTACAACTTATGTCAGGTATTATACAGACTTGGAATATATCAATAGCAACCCTTTGAAACCTCTTGGTTCAGTATACTGTTCACCTGTATAAAGAAGATAATTTCAAATGCTATTGTGCTCTCTTTTTCTTATTCCATGCATTATTTAGCCAAAAAGTTCAGTGAGCCCTATTTTATATCTATTTATTTGTGTATAAATATATTTTATTTCTTTTTCCTACATCTCAGTATAGCAAGGCCGTCTATCAGGATGCTAGAGTTGTTTTCTTCCCATTGGATGTGACAAGCTGGAACCTAGATGGAAAATTCTTCACTGTAGAACAATCCTGAGTATTGGGGAACTTTATCTCTGGCCATATAAATATTTAGTTACTGAAATGTTAAGTGATCCTTGTTGTATGAAAGTCTCACAAGTTTTAACCCAAAGGACAGCATTTGTTTTAGTATACTTTTAAAAGCAGAGTATAACACTCTTAAACCCAGCCCTAGTAAAGAACTGTGAGGCTGCTTCAGTCTTCCCTACCTGCAATTCCCCACATGCTCAGAGGGCTTTACTAGACCCATCCCCAAGACTTCAAGTATTAAGAAACAGCAAACACTCATATAGTGTTCACATGTGTCACACTATTCTATAAGCATTATCTAGATCAGACTCACAAGTCTCATAAGAGTCCCAAGAATATTTCCATCTTATGAATGAAAAAACTGATGCACAGAGAATTTAAGTGACTCGCCCAAGGTCATGAAACAAGCAAGTGGGGGAGTCATGATGCGAACCAGGTAGTCTGCTTCTGCTCTGAACTACTTCACCAAATTGAAATTCCACAGGAATGGAACACTAAATTAGTCAGAGATTCAGAAATTCTTGAAATGCAGAGCTCTACGAAATGAATGCATTTTTAAATCATAGTCTTTCTCTGAAGTACTCTTTATGGCTATCTAGCAATTGTCCACAAAGAAAGATGCAAAATTATTATTCTTTAAATGGTATAAAGAGATGTACTTTTATAGTTGTTCACCGCAAAAATCACAACCTTATGTATAGCCTTATAGAACCCTATGTAAACCTTCTATATTTCCCAGTAACTATTCCAGTAGAATAATAGATTACACCACAAAACCATTCTTCGGAAGTTTCTATTAAGCTCACATGTAAAATTTAAGCTCCTTCAGATGCTTGGTAGAACCTATTTTGAAAATCTGAATACATACTAAAAACCATCACAATGCTTTTCAGTTTGTTGCCTTTTTTTCTTCTTTAATTCTGGTGGATTTCTCTAAAGAACAGAGCCCCAGTATTATGTACTAACCTCTGGAAACTCAATGTGACAAAGGTTATTCTATAAGAAAGGAAGAGTGGCAAAAAAAGAAGTTAGATTCAAGAAAAACTAAATGATTCTCATGGGTGATTGGAGTCATTCTTTCTTTTGATAAATGTGCATTTTACCTAGGAAATATATCTAGAGAAAATGGAAGAAAAAAAAATGATGACACACCAGATGCACAAGCAGATTCATAAATCACTCAGGGTGCCCAAGAGGAGAGCAGAGATGCTCACACTCACTAAAGAAAAACCACCCTCACAGGGCCAAGAAGGAAGGCATCACTATAGCCTAGAATATTGCTCCATGGACAAAGTTGTGGAAAGGGATATCCTCATTCATCTTCCCCTTTTCAGCTTTCATTTTGATGGTTAGAGTTAAGACAAATGCCCACCTTTGAAGTTAGATATTTGCTTGAAGAAAATGCTGAAACTATATGCACCAAGAAGGATGAGCTTCCCCTGCCCTTTCTGAGGCCTGCTGAAATCTTAACCTTACACAATCTCTGTTGAAATCCTTACCAACCAACAGGGGCTTTACTGACATTTGGAAAGTCCTGAAATTTTTCAATAAGAAATTAAAAGCTTCTCTAGTAGGTGGCTTTAAAATGGCCTCTGCAAGGCCTCCGATTAGTCAGCGGCTGAATCAGATGGCAGAGTTGGGCAGTGGCCCACTAATGAGGCCTGGATGCACTCACACAAAGGAATAGTCATGCTTTCAACCTCGAGTTTTATCAATGAACTGACTAGATTCCAGGCACTGTCCCCATGTTGCCTAGTAAAAGAGCACTCATTGAAGGTTTAATCACAGTTTCACATCCACAATGGAAGGGCCAGAACCCTTTACTGCACGAGGTAATCCAACAGCACATCAAAAGACAGCACGATCTCTCTGCATTGTCCCATATGTTTTCTCCAGCTGGGCAGAGCAAAAAGACCATGGCTTACTCATCTTCTGGGAAAGCTCAATGCCCACAGTACCCCCAATACCCCACTCTGCAGAGGGACAGTAAATCCACTGACCGGAGATAAAGAGCTTGAGGTGCTCCAGTCTGTCCCCCAGGAAGGTCCCCTGCCATTGCTAGGCTGATACCTGTTTATGAACTGAAGGGCAGGTGTCTTCCAACTATCCTGGAGTGTCCAATACAAATGTAGAAAGGACAAATAATAGTAAACCTGGAAGTAGGGGCTACACTCAGCTCTGATTGGAGGTTCCTGGTATTCCTGTGAAGCAATTCCTACATACTTCCCAAGTGGTCCCTGCAGGCCAGGGCACAGCTAACAGGTGCAGACCAGCATAGTTTTGGTAACTCACGCCATTTCTCCTAATGCTTACTGTTAAACAGGCAGGTGAATTTCTGTAGTTATAAAATGCCTGCACATAAAACTTTTCAGTCTTCACTCTAGGTTACTACTTCTACAATTATATTACCTTCAAGCACCCCCAGACAGGGCTGGGTACCTGTACTTGAGTTCCGATGTGAAATGTTCAGTTGAACAAAGGCAGAAACTGGATGAGAACAGGCAAGCATGAGACAAAGAAGCTAATACCAGACTGCAGCAAAAGTGCACAGAGCTGCAGTCCTAACACAGTTCCCATTGTTCTCATATCCCCTTTAGCTCCTGATTTAACCACTTTCCTTTACCTTGGGTATCTGGAGAAGCAAGGTCTTAGAACAGCATTGTGAATTTAGAAATCTTGTTCGTAATTGTTGACTATGGAACATTAAGATTCAAAGAAGCATTAGAACTTGAAATCAGACAGAATACAATTCTGTACTTAAAGTTCCACCAAACTTGCTAGGTACTATATCAGTTGCTCTGGGTGTGGTAACCATAGGGTGGGTCAGTTCTGATTCCAAATATGAATCCATTTCTCGAACCATTTGTCACACCTTGCACGGGACAATGAGTGACAAGTTTAGCTTTCGATACTGGATCACTAGAAAATTAGAAAATTCATAAGTATTACAAAATGCAGTTTCAAGTACTAATTTTTGCTTACAAATCCTAAATGGAACTTCTGACAACAATATTAAAATCTCTTAAAAATCAGGAGTTATAAGTCCGAAGATATAAAATAGCACTGGAATTTTATTAAGTGGCATAAATATAATTTTTAAAAGTTAGTCAAACCAAATACTAATATATATATATATATATATATATATATATATATATATATATATCTCAGCAATAAGAATTTTCTCCTAAGTTTTCAAAGTGAAGAATTATCTCCCCAAAACTTGGAATAGACCAGGAGTGAACTATAAAGCTTAACAGTAAGGTTAATGAAGAATTCAAAATAAATTATGGGTGAGTTAATATTTAATATTTTCAAAGAATTACAATAAAATATGCTTAAAATTGCAAATTTTATGCTGAGCATATTTTAATATTCAATGAGTAAAGAAATCTTGAGGTCATCGATAAATTTCCTGTGTATTCAACTACTTACACTGATGAAAAAATTGGAGAACAGAAAGGCTTTGCCTGTGATTAGGCACCACTGGACATCTGAATGCAAAATTTGGATCACGGTCCATCAAATAGAAATTTCAGCTCCACATATTCTCATATATTCAGACATAGAAAAAATATCTAGCTGAAAGCATGATGTCTACTATCACCCCTACTTCTTCACTTGAATATTCTGCAGATCCAGTTTAAGCAGCATTATCTTTTAAAAAAATTTTCTTGGTCACCAAATTCATCATGTTCATCATTGTGATGATTTAACTGGCTCTTTCCCCACACCAGTTCTATAATCTGTGGTCACGGAAAAGCAATTATAATATAGTAAGACTGCTATAAATAACCAAGCTGCTTTAACAAAATTGAGATAGCTTTTGTTTCCTGGAGTTATTAAGGTTCTCTTTGAAATTGCTTACAGAACTTAAGTTTGTGCCTTAAAATCTAAGGCAGTAGAGATCTTCATCCACAGGAGCTGTCAAAAGCTACTAGGAGGGTGACCGTGTAACCTGGTTAATACCTGCTGCTGCAGCATCCCATTCAATTGATGCTTCCCTACACTCTCAAAACAATCCCAGGTTTAGCAATAATTATCTGTTTTCTGCCACCATGAGAGTGACTGGTTATCCACCCACTCAGATGCCTTCATAGAGGGCCTAGTTGGGTATGCGAGTCTTCCTCTGTTCCCAAATTGGCTAAGGTTCTCAAACTCCTTGTGGAATCTGAAACCTTCACATATGAAATAAATAGAAATGTAACTACTTGCTCACCTCCTCGATCTGCTGGTTTAGTCCCTGGCTCAAACTTAAATTGAAAACAGCAATAACTTTTATATTAATTGATGCTTTGCTGATAGTTTTAGATTACAAAAGGGGATTTACAAAAAGGATTCTGAGGGTTTGGTGAGAGCATCTGTAAAAAAGGAACTTCAGCTACTCCAAAATCCTATCACTGAAAATATGTCTTTTACAATAAACTACGCCAGAGTTACACAAGTATATCTTTTGTGTTTATACACACATAAATATACATAGATATGCATGTTTAAAAGAAGCCAAAAATCAAATCAGTTCTTACACATATCTAATGGTAAGACTGTCAATGACAACTATGTAAAAAGATTTCAGCATAGAGTAGCAAAACAGTAAATGTATTTTGACTTCAAATTTTAGAATGGAAGGGATTTCTAGTTTCTCCTTATTCCATCCTCTGCCTATTGTAGCCCAACTTGAGATGAAGGAATTCTAGTAAAGGATATAAAATAGCTTATCTGCTAACAGTTAAAAGGTAGAATACAAATACAAATAAGCTAGTTTCTACTATGGCTTAGCAGAATCACTCCCCAAATAAATATCCTAGAAGAATATTTTTTACAAATGGTCCAATAAAACCTGCAAACACTGGCCAGTATGCAGTGAGGTTCTGTTTCCTTCCTGCTCACTTCTCCACATCAGCCAGAGCAGTTGCAATTCTATCTGGTTTATATGTAAAGGTTCTGCACAACATTTACTTGAAATATCGTTTCCCCCCTTGAAAATCAAAAACTAGATGACCTTACTTAGTTCCATAACCAATCTTCAAAAGTTTTTCCCCAAATTAGTTTCTCCTTTTTGTTCTGTTAGGCTAAAGATTATAACCACAGGACAATTATTGACAGGCAAAATAGAATTTTCTATTCTGAGGGATGATTAAAATAAAGACCAAATCAATCTTCTCCTGGTACAAATTTTGATTTGTCTTTTGGGATGTTTCTCTGCTTTGTAATTAAGAAGAATCAGTCTCAAGTTTGATGAGCCCCACAGGGAAAACGAGATTGACAACTGCTGCAGAGGGTTCATCCAGTGAAAGGCATCAAAAGCAGTCAGAAGGATCTAAAAAGCCTGGCCAATGCCGGAGGAAGAAGGGGATTCAACTCAAGTTACCATCAGGTGATTTAAGTAAAAAAATCCTCTTAAATATCTTATTCCATAGACCTATACTTCACTAACATTTTCTGAAAGAAGGGAATCCATCCTTCAGTGTTCAGGGGTAAAGGGCTTTGGAAATGACAGCAACAGGTGGGAGAAGGGAGAGGAAAGAACAGCAGCCAGCAGCATAACATGGGTCTCCAAAGTGAGGATTCTAGGGGGGGAAAAATAACCCTCAACACCCACCAGTGCTATTCTTCCCACCCTCCGAAACAGGCCAATGGCCAGACTGAAAAGCCTCAGATGTACAGTCAGTCAGTCCCTCTCTCTCTCTCTTTCTCTGTCTCTCTGTCTCTCTCTCTCTCTCTCTCACACACACACACACACACACACACACACACACACACACACACACACCAGATTCATTCATTAAAGCAGCAGCAGATGGCTGCTCTGCAGAAGGACACAGCATGAGGCGGGCCACCGGCTGGCAGCCACAGCACGGGCAACATTCATTCCCAGCTGCACTTGGAGGTTCCTTTCAGGAGCTCCACATTCCACCACCAGACACTTTGCTGGGGATCCCTCAGGCTTAATGAATAACTTTAGAAGCAGCCCATGGCAATGGGGCTGACTCCCATTCCATCTTCCTTGGCTTCCCCCCCACCCACACATGCACTGTGGCTATTCTTTGGCAAGGGTTAGGATTCTGGCAAAAAGAGCATTTGTGTGGGGTCCTTCAACACTGCTTGGGTTTGATCAGGGGTCTTTTCCCAGTCTCTCATCCTGAGCATATTCCTTGTTCCACACAGGAAAAAAAAAAAAAAAGCTGATGAACTGCTCTTTCAAAGAAGCCAAAAATTTAAAAGAAAAATTAGATCATGCCTTCCACTCACAGAAATAGCTTCTCTTACTTTCTGTTATTCTTGTATTTCCTTACTAGTATGTATAAAATACAATGTGATAAGCATATAAAGTGTAATGTGATACAACTTATTTCCCCCACATCATTCAATTCCACTAAATGCACTAAATTCCATTTTGTTTCTTTTTCATGGCAAAATAAAATTGCACTACTAAATTTCAGTGAGTTTTTCCCCATCTCTCCAACAGTTTTATGTCCAGATTGTTATCATGACATGTAACTCTTTCAACCTTAAACCCAGCAGACAACTATTTACTCCTTCTAACATGACCTTCTTTTGTTTCCCTTTCTTCCTGAGAAGTGACCTTACTATTAGGCACTGAATTTGTTCTCTAAATCTTTTAGGCTTTTCCAGTCTTGCTCCAAAGTTCAAGCCCCTCAGTGCATTTTGGAAGGATTCTGGACTCTGTACAAACCCTATAAAACATCTTCACTTTGAGATAACATTCATGCTATTGCAATAAATTCCCAGTGAATAAAAATATTCCCAATTCAGTCTAAGGATATAGACCATCCAGACAGAAGCAAATACTAAAGTCACTGATTCACTTTTACATGTCTCTGGTTTTTATTTTAGTTCAGACATGGTTAAGAATGTATTTAACTATGCATTAAAATTTTTGAAAAAAAAAATTTCCATTTCTTAGGAATGACTCAGACTATTTAAAAGTCCCTTGTTTATCAACATTTATGTCTCAACACCTGCTTTATTCTATGCTTTTATTGTAATTTAGGGAATTATAATTCCAACACTGCACCATTTTTAAATTAAAGCTTTTAATCATGTTTACTGTTAACGTTTAAAAATCATTTCAGATGACTTCCCTATAAGATCTTAGTCTTATTATGGAAAATTCTCTATTTTACTTGAATTCATGGCTTCATGTGCAGGAAATGTTGAAACTAAGTCCAATGATGGTGTCATACACATCAGTCTTTGAGTCACTCCACTAGAGAGCGAGCCTCCTTGAAAGTAGAGACCTATGTATGCTACCATGTTATGTGGCATTTGTTAATGTTTACCAATAAAACTAGCAAAACCACTATTCCCTGATGTTAAGAATTAAAGAGGTAGCAGAACATAGTAAGCAAAACTGATTCTGAATTTCACCAGTCTGGGGTTTGGGCCTCAGCACAATGGCAATGTATAATCTGGGATATTACTTAACCTCCCCAAACCTCCAAAAGGTTTAAGTTGGTAGAATGTAGAAGAATGCCAATTGAGGCATGCTCCTCCTGGATATATGGCTCCCAATTTAATATTATGCTGCAAGTCAGAGTCAAATTCCTTGCTAAGGAAGAATGTGAAAGAATTTGAAGAACATCTTTCTACTTTATATACTTTCTAGTTTATTATGAAGATGAATAAAACCTGGAAAGAACAATATTCAGAAGAAAAAGATGGTGGGTGTGGGCATGGGGAAAGGAAATCGGTATCAGAGTCAAAC
This sequence comes from Marmota marmota marmota, assembly GCF_001458135.2. NCBI lineage: Eukaryota > Metazoa > Chordata > Mammalia > Rodentia > Sciuridae > Marmota > Marmota marmota. The sequence continues at coordinate 36,121,364 of NW_025999842.1, read as the reverse complement.
CTGATGAAAGGCTGTGAATGGTGATTGTAATATAGACAAAAATATGCTCTTCCCAGTATTAATCTAAAAATGTGATACCCTACCCAAGGTGGAAGGACTCCAGACCTGCAAATGGAGAAGCACCTCCCTCCACAGAACACAAAAAAGGATGCATTCTCAAGTGCAAAGCCCCCTACTTCCCCCAGAGACAGAAATGTGTTACTGAAGATATGTAAATGCAATTCTCCCACGACTACAAGGAGAGATGCCATCTTCCTGGTTAGGTGCCACCTACGCTACGATTCATAACTCATTCAGTAGAAACTGATAGTGATAGTATTATAGAAAACTGAAAGCCTCGAGATGCAGGTCGATAGGTGGTCTTGTCCAACATGAAGGTGATAATTACACGGGGAAAATGAGCATATGAGGTGGTAGTGAAGATGGCAGTTTGTTCTGAGCCCTGGCTCACAAATGTCAGAATTATGGGCTCCTGGAAGGGGTCTGATGGCAACTCACATAAACCAAGCCTTGGTAGGAGGCTTGCCAACCTAAGAAAAAGACTTTAAATTCAAATTTGTGAAAAGATGATGAAAATTAAAAAAAAAATTAAACACTTGTCAAATCTGATACGATAGGGGCCGGAAGGTATGCTATGAAGAAGAAAATGGGGATGGAGGTTAGGAATCACGAATTAATACTGTTGGCATCAAATGTGCATATTATAGCGCTACAGCTTAATAGCAGATTGAGAAGCTACTTATTCTTTCTATGCTTTAACACAGACATCTACAAAAATAGCATTAATACTATATCATCTCAGAGGTTAATTCAGTGGGTAAACACACACACACACACACAAACACACAAAAAACATTAAGAATAAGTGCTTAGCATAGGGCAGAGAACAGCCTCCATAACCCAACTCCTACTAACCTTCCCGATTCCATCTCTGATATGCTTTCTAAACTCTTCACTTCCTTCATACACATACACACACACACACACACACCCTGACTGCTTGGAATTTTTTTTTTTTAATACTAAGTCAAATCCAAGGGAAGTCCTATTGTTCCTCAAGACTAAGTTGAGTATTACCCCTTGTGGAAAGCCCTCTTCAGTCCTTACCAGGAAGCTAATTATTCTTTCAGGTCTTTAATAAATCCCCCTCAACACTCAACTCTACTATACACACATCACATTACATTATAATTGTTCATTCACACTAGAATGGGAATTCTTTCAGGAAAAGGAATTAGCTAGATATTTATATTTCCAATGTCAAATGTGAAGCTTGATAGCAAATATTTTTCAGAATATATTGCATAAGTAAATGAACAAAGGCCATGGTGAGAGATCTAGACTCTCCACTGAAATTCAGAATGCTCTTACCCTCGGCACAAGAAAAAAAAAACTGAAAATCAAACAACCAATTGTTCACTCAAATATCTGAAAACAATGTAGAAAGCAATGGACCCAAATTTAGAACAAAATAGATATTGCTTCTCCAGAACTCAGGAATTATAGCTTATATCATTTTTTAATACTAAGTCAAATCCAAAGTATTCGGAATTGGTGAGTCTTCAGTAGAAAAGGTCAGGGGAAAATGAAAATTCTATTGCTTCTTCATTACTGGCTTCCATGCACTTAGCTCTGTGTTAAAGTTTAGATCTAAAAATATCACCTGAAAGACTCATGTTTTGAAAGCATAATCCCCAGTGCAATGAGGTTCAGAAGTGAGGTTTTCAGGCAATGATTAGAGCTCTGACCTCATCCATGGATCAATCCATTTGCTGGACTGTAGATGGATGGTGCATTTTGGTGTGCCCTTAGAGACTATATCTTGTCCCTGGCTCCCTGTACATACACACAGTCTCCCCCCCCCCCCCCCCCCC
>NW_025999842.1:36073661-36113807 GCF_001458135.2 Marmota marmota marmota | reverse complement strand
GGAGGGGAGGGGAGGGGGGATAGTAGAGGATAGGAAAGGCAGCAGAACACAACAGACACTAGTATGGCAATATGTAAATCAATGGATGTGTAACTGATGTGATTCTGCAATCTGTATATGGGGTAAAAATGGGAGCTCATAACCCACTTGAATCAAAGAGTGAAATATGATATATCAAGAACTATGTAATGTTTTGAACAACCAACAATAAAAAAATTTAAAAAGAAAAGAATTATTTTTGACAATCCAAGCAAAAAAAAAAGAAAAAAACAAATCTAAAACAAGAGTATCAAATGTAATTGCAGGAAATTTTCTTATGATGACCACTTACTTATTGTCACTTATTTTTGAAAAGCAGAATATCAACTTTTAGTGCATTTCACACTTGGAAAGTTAGACTTCACATCCCCACAAAGAGATTGGATCTACGGGTGACAAGGAACATTCTCATGGATGTGCTATTGCCAGAGTTTGTGCCACCATGACTGAGGCTTATAAAATTTGAAACATCATCTTTAATTTAGATTTATGCTTATCAGAGCACATGAGAGTAAGCAAAAGGAAAACTAAAGGGATATAATGACCAAAAAAGGACATAAAACTAAAGGAACTTCAAGCACCAGCAAAATCAATTTTTACACAAATAGAAGTTCAAAAATATTTTCAGACCTACAAATATGGGACACTTATTTGAGTCTAGCCTATGGCTTTCATGTTTTCTACAATGATCAAAATGAGTCATCCTTCACAGAATTTTGGCAAGAATTTCCAGTGCAAGATGATTTCAGTTATTTTTGACCTGCTACTGATGTATGGTTAAAGTCATTATCTTTATACAAAATTTGAAACTGACATCAGTGTTCATAGTTGTAACAAATAACATTGATCCAAACCACCCAATTTTTTTCTTACTTTTTTTTTAACCTAGTAAAAATTGGAGAGAAAATGTTAACAGCATATCCAATAGCAACATGTATTTTGCTCAGAGGTGATGATTGTGTCACTTGCCTAAATTCCAACTTATAAGCTATGATTTCATTGGAGACCTTAGCAGTTGATATATTATTCAACCACATCTAAATTGGCTCAGAAAAATGTGTTTTGATTATCTCCACAGGTCTAATCCCAAAATGAAATATCAATCACCTGTAAAGATCTACCAAATAATCTAGTTAGAGAAATGCATATCATGTTCAAATGAAATTTGAAATAATGCATTGTGTATTTTAGAAATGCATTAACAGGATCTGCAAAATTCAATCCAAAATGGATCAATAATAAGATCTGTGCATTTGAGAGAAAAAATTGTCTCAAAGGCACTACTTGACTATTGATTGTGTGAAAATTGAAAGAATTTGAGATGGGGATGGTATATTGACAAAAGAAATGATGGACTAACAAATTGATCATGATTTTTCTTGGCTTGGCCAAGAAATAAATAAAAACTACCAGTTTTTCTAAATGAATGTATCACTTATAAGCACAAGTAATGTAAAAGGTAATTCATCATAGCTACAACTTCACATGCTATCTTGTTAATAATAGATCTTGAAAAATTAGATTTAATAGAAATAATGTGAAACTGACAATTGAAGTTTTTGTTGTTGCTTTTGTTCGTTTTTTGAGAAGGAGTCACAGTATGTTTGCCAGGCTAAACTCAAACTCGGAGCTCAAATGATTTTCCTACCTCAGCTTCCTGAGTAGCTGGGACAGGTGCATATCAGGGCACTATGGAAGAATTCAATCCTAAAATTTCAATCATGACAATATCTAACCAAAATAACAACTTCAAGGCAGAAGCTATAATCATTAACATTTTGATACATACCAGAAAGTTAAACAAAATATTTAATAACTGCTTATAAAATCAAACAAAATATAAGTGAGCCAATTAATTTAATTTCATTAAAGTAATAACATGAAAAACTAGAATTAGCTGTTCTGTATAGAAACTGTTCTGTATAGAAATTGCTTCTAGAAAAGTCTGAAATTAATCACTGTTAAGTATTAAAAATTTTAAATTATGAGCACAAAATAATGAACATTTTCAGAATCCAAGCCAACTGGTGTTGACCTCTAGACTACACACATAAGAATGTTCTCCCACTTCCTTTTTCCTAGGAATTTACAATATCTATGCTCATAATGTTTACATAATTCATAATCTATAATAGATTAATAATAGTGTATAATAATATATAATAGAATTTGTCCAACTCTCAAAAAACAACAACATGGACCTTTTTGTCAATGAGACTGAAGTTCAAGCCCTCACTGTACCACTAGTGAGTTATCTCACACAACTAACTGATGCACCATTGGACAGTAACAATGTCCATGAAATGACACTAATACCTCAAAGTTTTGAGAGGATTAAATGATAGTTTTGATAAAATACACATATTATTGCCCTTTCCATCACTTCATTCTCTTCATTGATTGTAATGCTTATGATCTTGAGAAAGATGTTCCTGGAAGACTGTAGGTATTCAAATAAGTGATATGATGAAAAAGGAGAAAAAAAAATCAGCTAGCTAATTCCTAGGTGGTCAATACCTGCTGAGTCATGTTGATTTGTCAAGAATTTTCCAGATTTGAATAGAAAAATACCAGATGGAAAAAAAGAACTTTGTTTTCTTTCAGAAAAGCTTCAAGCAAACAAGAAATATAATAAAGTACATATGATGTTTAAATACAGGCATAAGTTTTCAGTGGTACTTGAACAACTCACTTCATGGAAAGAATTTGTTTCTTAATTGAAAACTAATCTGTTGCATTATCAGCAACAGACACCAATTTAAAAAGGCAAGTAGAATACTATATGACAGAAAGAAATAAAAGTCACTGCCTTAAAGGTAAGCAGGAATGCCCTAACCAGATGAACTGCCCTTGACATCTCTGATTCCTAGTTTGCTTGAAGGGCCACAATGGTAATGGTTGTTATTGGTTTTGCTATTGTTATTGACTAGACTTGACTTTAGGGTTTCATTAAAGACGTTAGCCCAACTCCATAAACCTTTCTACCTTGATTACAGAAATAGAAAAATGAAAATAGTTAGGGGTTCACCTTGAATGCAAACAATGTCTAAGACAAAAAAAAATAGCAGTAAGTGTTTCCTAACATGTTTATCTGAAACAAAAGGCTAAAAATAATTTATTCTAAATATATATTTTTTCAAGGGGTACTAGAGGTTTTATTTCAAAAAACAATTTTAAAATATGCAATATATAAAGCAGAAAGTTATGTCTAGATTCTTAAAACCAAATGTAAACATCATAGACAACATGTAGACATCAAAGGAGAATAAAAACTGACCTGTATCAAATCTGATGTTTGGCTTTCACATCAGCATGCATCATATAGACACAAATGCAAGTTGCCATTACCATTATTTAAAGAAAACTTTACAGATGCTAAAACAAAGTAAAAAAGCATTGTTGTGAGCCATCCATGAGCTGTGAGAGCTATGCACATTTGAGCATATGAGGGGACTCGACTGATGTTGCGGCCTGATTGAGCTGTGCAACATATGTGTGCCTTTTCTTTCACTCTACCTTTGATCCCACACAGCACCAGAGATGGATGTGGCTTTCCAAGATGTCAATCTGCTGACCACAAGACATCACCAAGCAAGACTCCACCCTTTGAAACCCAATCACTTGCCTTATTTGGGTGGAACTTTCTCAAATGTCTTCTCTCCAATAAATAGAAGGTTTGGGGTGTACTTGCTCTCTTACTCCTTCCAGCACTGGAGCTGACCCTTGGCGTCACCAAGCCAAGCTCTCCTGCCTTAGAAACTTATGTTCATGTGCTGCGTGGTTCCTTCACCATTTTCTTAGTTATTGATATAGCCAGCTCCTTTGAACCCAGTTCATATCGCCAGTCTGGTCAGCTGGTGATAAAGCATACAATCTCTATATATCTGTTGTAGGACATTTAGGTGGAGTCCATTCTTTGTGGCTCTTTTGGATAATGCTACAATAAACATAGGAGGTACATATATTCAAAGTAAATGAAATCAATATCTGAAAGATATATCAATCCTAAGTGGGATTGCTAGATTATAGGTAGTTCTATTTTTAATTTTTTAAGGAAACTTCATAGACCTTAAATATAATTTTTGCCATTTATGCTTCAAAAGCTAAATAAATTTAAAAGTACAGTCTTCGCATAGATAAAATGTATCAGATGATCCTTAGAGAAAACTGCAACCTTGACCAACACTTCAACAGAAACATCCTACTACCTCCTTGATGGCTAATAAGGACTAAGATTTTTTGGCGGGGAGGGTCACTAAGAGTAGTTAGCAAATTGGTTTATGAGGGATCAAAAGCAAGGAGGTGATTTCCCTTTGTGCTTCCTCCTTTTCATTGCCCATCTTATATTCAGTTAAGTGACTAATTGCCAGCAGGAGCTCTTCAACTGGCAGGGAAAAGGCTAACTTAAAAGAGCACCTACTGTGTGTTCCTGGACTGTCACAAGGACAACTGCCCATTCTCCCTTTTGTGCTGTGCTGGACTATGGGGCTGCAGGACCCGAGGACAGGTAATGTGAGGTCCCTCTGTCTCTATCCTCCACCAAGGAACACTGAATCAATGACCTCTCCCGTTCTACCTGAATGAGCTTTCCTCTTTGGGTCAATTTAAAAGGAGAACTCTTAGTTCAAAAGCAGAAAAGTAATGTGAACATAAGCACCATTTCTGGTTATTTAATAAATCACTTCTCTACTTTTCCTCTTTCACAAATGCCACAGTAGGGCATCTATTATATTTCTGGGTTTATACCTTTTTAGGTCCATTCTAATTGGCTCTTCTCAGAAAACTACTGGGACAAAGGTATTTAGAATTCCATTGACTCAACTTTTTTAGTAACTTTTAATAATTGTAAGAATATTGCAAAGAAAAATTCAAGGTCATAGAAAACCATGATCCAGAATGCCCACATCATCTTAGTATATCTTAATATACTATTTAAACATAAAAATATGAGGGGAAGAGTACACACCTGGGGAAAAGAAATAAATGGGAAAACTACATACCATCCTCTATTGAGCTGAAGTCAGACTAGAGGTGAGGGGATTCTACTGGTATGTGGATCTAAGTGGCACTTGTTCTCATATTTGCATCCACTGACTTACATTAGGGCTAAAGGCCATCTAGGTGGGCAGGGAAACACTTGATTCCTGTCTCTATATAGAGTCCAAACCAAACACAAGCACATCTGGTAGAACTTTGGAAATAAAAGGAATGGATACCAGTATTCAGGGAGGGCAGGGGGGCTGCCTACAAAAGAAAAATCCATCTTAAGAGCAGAAGTCTCTTAACTTGGTGAGGCAGCAGGCCTGAGGGTCAGGGAAGAGATGATTATAAATGCCAGCATTCAGTAGGTTGGTACTTAAATCCATTCAGACAAAGCTACCCTGGGATATGTACATATTGCAGGCCAAAAAAAGAATTGCATGGAATATGGTAAAACCATCCGACTCAATGACAGCAGTTTCTTTGGAACATCCCTAGCTGAATATTACAAAGCAGGAAGAAATGTCTTCTGTTCCTCTTCTCTAGAGTTGCCTACACTCTAGAGGGGAGCAGGTTCATCAGAAACCTTTATGGTTCAGAGGACTCAGATCCTCCTGCAGGGTAAGTGCTCAGGAGAGCAGAGCAGGCCGAAGGGCAGTGGGCTCTGCTGGATGACAAGGCCAGGGCATGGACTTCCTGACAAACCCATGAGGTATGGTATGTAAGGCAGCTCTCAGAAGTTTACCACAATAGACTGAAACTGCTGAAAGAACAAACAGATTTAGAAGAATCGGACAGAGTTACTAATGTCAACACAATATAGATTGGTAGCATTAACCAAAATAAAGACAGCAGACTTTATTTTTATTTTTCCTGATTCTGTAAAATGTATACAACTTAATTAAATGAATTTTATTTCTATGTTATGTCTCTTACATGACAGATTGACAAATTAGCAACTAGGTTTGGAAGAGATAATAAACTCTGGATTTCAGCAAATCACCTCATGATCCCCTCCCCCAAATAAATATATGTATATGTATATATGTGTGTGTGTGTGTGTGTGTGTGTGTGGTGTTATATACAGTGAAAATGTAGGGAAGTCATAAGATATTTAGGTTTCTTTCTTAGGCCTATTCCCAAGGTCTGATATCCACACGCTTTTATTTGATTTATATTTCATGTCAGATAATTGAACTAATCTCTAAAAATGGTTCTGTAGCCTCCAAGGAGGAAACGCTGCCTCAAAAGAGGCGTAGACTGGAAATGCATATGGAACCAACTGAGCCATCAAACTGGAGGGTGAGGAAGGTGAGGGCTGCAGCATGGAGGTCATATTCAGCCTGCATTTTGTAGGGAATTCCACTGAATTTTAATTTATTCTGTGCCTGAACAACCCAAAATAGATTAGAAATTGAGATCTTCATGTACTCATCATCTCTATAGATAAAACCAGTAGTATTTTTCCGACTTAAATCCAATCATTAAGTAATTCTTCTATGTTTTTATAACATAAATGTCGGAAGCATTTTTCTGAGCTAGAGGCCTGCTGTGTACAGTATTTCTTGATTTATTATCTGTTTATTCAAATGAAAAACCCCAGGGAGAGCAGAATTATTTTCCTTAAATAAATGTTTGATTGCTATGTCTTAAATGGAAAAGGAATTTTTTAATGGTTGATAATGACACTAAATTGATCATTAATTTGCTTTGTAAGATGAACTTTTAAACAGTTATTCATTCTAACATGAAGAGAAACTCAACAAGGCTATAGCATATGTTTAAATGTTTACCACACAGTCCCTCTATTGTAGATTTAATTTTTCATTATGCATTGCATATCTTCCCGATTTTTATGTATATGAGCACATGCACAGAAAGCTAATATTTAGCATTGTGGAGTGCTAATTAAACGCAGCAATTCTCCAGAAGAGTGTGGCAGGATGATGAATTTGGAGTCAGAGATGTTAGATCAGATCCAGCTCCATTATATATTTGATATCCACAGGTGAGATAGAAAGTGAACCTGTTTCTTCATCCTCAAAATGACAACCACTGCCATATAGGCCCTTTTAAGATTAAATGAGGTAATGAACCATGAAGTATCTGGCATCTACTGTTAGGATGGAAACATGTTAGAGGCCGAAATTCTTACAAAAATTATTAAAGAATTCTTAAATAACTATGAAGATAAAAATTACATGTACAATAAATTCAATAAATTAGGATCTATCAGTTTATTCTTGCAGATATCTACATAAACCATCAATATAGGATCTACCTTGGAAATCTAGAATTGGAACATTTTTGTCTGGATTATTTTAAAAATACAAAAAAAATGTTTTGAAGACCCATCTATTCTCTAAAGTTAGAAGAAAAATGACAACGCCTGTAAGTTTACCTCCACTTCAGCTTAATAAAAATACCAGAAAATCTGTTTTATACACACACACACACACACAAACACAAACAGCCACACACACACACACACAAGGGAAAAATCCTAGAAAATAAGAATTAGTGGAATTGATAAGCAAATATTTTGAGGCTTTCCAGAAATAATAAAAGACTTGCAGACAAAATTGATGGAGTAAACGAATGTACATCACATGGAGAAGAATTGCAAAAAGAAAATCAACTCTGGGATACTCAAAACTGAGATTAATGACAAGGTAGCAGGAAGGAATCCTAAGCAGAGTGCCTTGGTAATTGGTGGGTGATCAGTTCACCCTGTCCCACCCTCCCACTTTCCACAACTCTACCACCAAAAGCAACAGCAGCACCATCCACCTGGGGGTCTAGGAACCATGAGAACAAAGAAGACAGGAGAGAGATGTGGATGATCAGTGGCTTAAAAGAACAGAATGCCCCCACATCCAGAAGGGAAGCATTTGAACCACACCTGGTAGCACATGACTGCTCTCCTCCTCCATCAGAAAAGACAGTCCAGTAAACAAACATTATTTACAAATATGTAAGACTTTCAAATATAAAAATGAACACAGAAGAAACATCAAATACCTTCAAAAAAAACTTAACCCCATGAAAGAAGGCACCAAATTCAATGACAAGAACCACAAACACCTGAAAAGAACAATAAAACAAGCAGATGTTAACTTTCAAAGAAAATACGCCATTGATTCTCCTTAGTTGCGAATTTCGTGTGTGTGAATTTGTCTACTGGCTAAAATAATTTGTAATCCCCAAATCAGTATTCCCAGCACTTTTGTGGTCACTCATGTATATACATAGAGTGGTGAAATTTTTGAGTTGCCTGACATGCACATTCCCAGCAGAAATGAGTCATAGCAACACTGTTTTCTTATTTCAACTCTTATCCTAAAAGAAGTGTCCTTTTGGTGTTCTGTATAGTACCATATTTCTCACATTTTTGTGCTGTTTTTTTTTTATTGGTGATTTCACTGTTCAAAATAATCCCCTAGCATAGCACTTAGGGGCTGTCTGGTTTCCTGAGTGCCAGAGGCTGTCATGTACTTTATAGAGAAAATAATATGCTAGATAAGCTTCATTCAAGCATGAGGGGTAGTGCTGTTGGCTGTGAGATCCATGTTTGTAAGTCAACAATATATATTAAATAAGGTGTCTTAAATAGAAACACACATAAAATAATGTTTAGATTGGTTGATGAAATTGTGACCAAAGGCTCACAGGAGCCTAACCATGTATTTTACAAGAGCAATGGTTAGTATTTGCTAATTCCCTAATTGCAGTAACTTTATAAAGCATTACTACTGTGATTAATGAAAAATCAACTGTATAATTAACATCATTATGTGGATAAGAAAGGCTGTTACATCCAAAAGTGAGATCAGGTTGTGTGGAAAACAATGAGATTCTTGGGAAATAAATTCATGATTGCAGAAATTTTTAAATCAACATATGCTTAACAGCAAAATGGATGCTAGCAATAGATTAAATAAGCAAGTTAGGCCAAGCCAGAAATGTTCCCAAAGGCACAGCAAAGGAACCAAAAATGTGCAAGCTATGTAAGAGAAGTTGAGGAGATAAAGAGAAATTTTAACATTGACATAGAAGTTTCAGAATAAGAGAACAGAGAACATTCCTCAGAAATTAAGAAAAGACCTGGTTTCAAATAGCCAGAGCTGAACAAGTGCTCAGAGAATGAATTTTAGGATGTGACTGTGGATATTCTGTGGTAAAATTTTTGTACCCCAAAGATACAGAGGGAATTCTAAGTTTCCAGAAAAAAAAAGAAAAAAAAAAACTAGGTTTCCTGCAAAGGACAGACTCATTTTAAACTCAAACTTTTTAGAGGCAATCCTGAATACTAAAAAAAAAAAACCAAAAAAAAAAACGGAACAGTACCTTCAAAGTTCAGAAAACAAATTTGAGCATAAAACCTATACTCAGATTCATTACACTGTCTTCCCTTTTCTTATCCCCCTTCCCTTCCCTTCCCTTCATTCTCTTTTTCTAATCCTTTGAACTTTTGACATAACTTTCCTATGTACATATATGAATATAGCACAGTGAATCTCACCATTGTGTACATCCACAAGAAATTTATTTTAAAAAATAAAAATAACTATGGGTAAATGGCAGAAAGATCAAGAGAGAAGGGAATAGGGAATGGGGAAAAGGAAGGAGAGGTACTGGGGTCCTAATTAGAATTAGATGTATTCCATGTTTGTATAATTATATCAAGATGGAGTCAACTGTCATGTATAACCAAAAAGAACCAATAATTAAAAGAAAACTGTTCTCAGCCAAATTAATATTCAAGATAAGTCCTTGTGCTGAAAAATTTTGGGGAGTTTCATTACTCATATCTGCTCCAGAGGAATTATTATACACTTCAGCAAAACAAAATATGAATTCATAGTAGATGGGCATTTCGTTCAATGGTAGTGCACCTGCCTAACTTAACTTTCAAGGGGCCCTGGTTCCATCCCCAGCACCACTTAAAAAAAAATATATGAAGCCATACATCTAAGTTTTACAGATTTCTTTGATCACCACTTATATTTTTAAGTAATGACTATAAACATACTATAGGTCCAATGGGAATTTGAGAAAGGATTTAGGGAAATAGATAAGGATTAAAGAAAAAACAACAGTCATTGTTGAATCTTGCAGTGGGACATTTCATGGAATCTACTAGCTAGCCAGCATCACCCCTGGGAAATAAGCGTGCCATCTCTGGGAAAAGAATGCTTTGTAATCCAGGCTTACCAGGTTCAAAAACAGGATTGGGAATAGTCAGTGTGGGAAGGAACAAATAGACATCTAAAGAATTTAATGGAAACTATTATTATTCCATGAACTAAACAATCTTAACAAGCCTTTTTTCAAAACTCAGAGCAGCAATTCAGAATGTCACTTGGAATTCCTGACTGCCAGTTTTGTGTTCAACCCATCTCCTCTTTATAACTTAATGTAACTAACATTGAAACAGTTATGAGCTTGTCCTGACCTAAATTAGAAAGTTGATATATTGCACCAAAGGAATGGTATGACACAAAATGGGTCAAGTTGAGAAAAGAGACTAATAGCAAAGCTATTCACCAGGTCGGAAAAATTTTAAAAATTAGATTTGTATATTCTGTGGAGCCTCATTGCTCCAGTGTTGTATATATTTTGACTAGAGCTATATGGACACCATTATTTTCACTTGAAATTGGTCAAAAAGCTCACTACCTTATTGCATATGTATCTCATTTATGAGCCTGTTTCAAGATGTATTTAAGAACCACAGAATTGTCTAAGTTCCACAGTCACCTAGCCTCTCCTTCCCACAGCTATTCTAGGCTGGTGAGGCAGCATACCTGGCATCAGTTTCACAGTGAGCTCCCCCAATATACTGAGGCTCTGGTGAGATGCTTCAGAGATCCACTAACTATGGCATGTTTTCACCCAATAATGAAGACAATGTATCTGAGGGACTGTGTCATTGCTTCTAATGGATATGTTGTTTCCACTAAGATTTCACATAGGAAAAAAGGAACTCTTATCTAAAACACTTGAAAATTAAAGGGAAGGAATGGGCTTGTAATAAAAGGTCTTGATTTGAATCTCTATTATGGTATTGTCCACAGGAGTGTGAATTATGGAATTTTTCTGACCCCAGTTTCTCATCCATTGAAATGAAATTGATAATGGTTACCCATTTTGTAAGTGATCATCTACAAAATCTGTTTTGCCAATTAAATGAAATGCATTATACCCAGCACTAGTAGATGCTCATAAACTGTTGGTTCCCCAAATGATCATATCCTATCTACTACTGAATTTTGAGGAGTGAGACCAGGCTCACTCTGCAGTGATGTATATTGAAATTGTCTGTGTGGACAATATTAAGCTAACAGGGTAACTCCTTTAAGAGACCAGCATTCATATGGATGAAATAAAATCTAATTCTGTTGGTTTCAACCTGAAACACTACAATTATAATTACCTTGAACTTCCCTCCCTTTCTATGACTCCAGTTGTGCTGCTCATCTTATCATATTTTGTGGTTAGAAGTTCTATCATTGGCAAAAATAAAGAAAAAAATTATTTCCTATATTCAGATTTGTTTAATGCAGAGGGTACTGAGAGTAAGAAGGTAATTTGATATCTGTCAATGAATAAAATCAGTCAAATGGAATAGAGTGGTAGGTTTTTCTTGGTGTAGAATTTTTGCACAAAGTATGACCGAGGCCAAGTGACTAGTTTTCTTGTCAGAAGGATCTACTGGGTTTTGGCATTAAACTCTATTTATGAGTCAAACATGAAAAAAAAATTCATATCTTGAAATTTGTTTTGAACAATAACCAGTTGTTTTCATTTTAATGAAACCATTAAATACAGTTGTTTGTTTTATCATTATGCTTGTTATAAACATCTTGACCAAATATTATCCCAAAATAAATTGTAAATTTCATAATAAGTAAATGTTACCCAAAGCAACTTTGTTTTGACTGAGACTAGAATTTTCATGCAGGGTCCTTGCAAGGGCACTAGCAGTTTAGGATCTGAATGCAGAGTATTCATAAAGTGATGCAGCCCACCACGCCCAAGTGAACAAGTAACATAAAAATATCTTCTACATAGAGAGGTTAACCTGCATATGAATTATTAAGGCTTTTGCTTGATACTGTTAATTCTCTCTAAAAATAGATCCTCGATTGTTATCAGATATCTCATTATCAAAATTTGTTTCTCTGGTATGATCCCAGAATGACCTAATGCAAGTCCCTGAATTTGTCCTAGCTAAAATCACCCTCACCCTATTAACCTTTTTCCGTTAGCCTTCCTGTAAGAAATCCTGTCAGGAACGATTCTGTATGCCAGCCACAGGGAGCTGCACCAGACCTCCGAAGGACACAGACTGTCCTTAACAGGACTGGAAAACATAGTTCTGATTTACAAGGAGCAGTTAAGAAAAGGTGAGCCTATCCTAGGTGCCTAACAGCAACTGCTCAATAGAGTTTAAATTTCTAAAATCACCCTTCAGCTGTTTACTACCTTTGCAGGCCTTTTTCTATAGTTCATGAATTTCCCTCCACAGTGACTTGCTCCATCTCAGCAGACCCCTGCTCCATAGACAACCTTCAAAATCACTTTTGTTATTACTATTAAATCCAAATCGGTGGTAACTTTCTCTTCAATCTGAAAGGTGACACAGGTCAGGAGAAGCAGAGGAGCATCCACCACAGCAGTGAGCACCTCCAGCTCCCAAGTTCTCACGCAGGGTCCTTGCAAGGGCACTGGCAGTTGAGGATCTGAATGCAGAATATTCATAAAGTGATGCAGCCCACCACGCCCAAGTGAATTTTATAATTTGTCATCACAAGAGACCTCTCTGTCAGCCTCAGTGACTGCCTGACTGCTGCTCGACCTTCTGGCACTGACCAGCAGCAAGGGAGAGGCCTGGGCAGTCAGAGCACAAAAGCAGCTTTCTCTATCCCTCTTTCCATGAAACATAAAAAGAAGAAAACCTCCTTTTTTTGCTGAAATTTTTCATAAGCCAAGGTGCCATAGGGGCAGTTCCGTTTGGTGTTCTGAGTAATTTACATGGATTTATATTCCCCACTGTCCTTTTTGGGAAGTAATTAATTACTATGGCAACCACTACATCACAAGACACCTATGCTTACTCAGGAATATTATGAGAATGTTATACATTTTAAAAAAAAAAAAGCAAAACAGAGTGCTGAAAAGTAAATGGGAGCACCTTAAGTGTGGCGTTTTATTTATTATTTACTTATTTTTACAGTACAGGGCATTGAACTTAGAAGCATTTTATCTCTGGGCTATATATCCCCAGCCCTTTTCTATTCTGAGACAGGGTCGTGTTAAGTTGCCAAGGCTGGCCTAGAACTTGTGACCCTCCTGCCTTAGCCTCTCAAGTATCTGGGATTCTAGGCTTGCCCCCTGGTGCCCAGCTTCGACGTTGTTTTAAAGATAATCTGCTACTCTAAAATAATAGACTCTGGAGTGCTTTGTGGGGCTGGCTTTTTTTTTTTTTTTTGGAAGGAAGAAACTAGAGGAGTTCAAATACTGAATATGGCAGGCCCTGAGAAAAGTATTTAGGATGTAAATATAGAAGGTTTATAACTCCTGGTAATGTGTGAACGTTGGAGACATTAGGAGTGAAAAGTGAAAGAATTATTAAGAAAAAAGGATTATGATCCCATCCATGACATCTCAATATTCATCACATTCATTTCATAAGCATCACCAGAAGTCTCTACAATTTCTAGCTTAAAGCACAAAAAGCAGAATTCAAACAAGTTCTGAGCTTGTCCTCTGAGCTGTAGCCATAGCCACACAAGGAATTTTTTCGTGCCAGTTACCTCCAAGAAGTCCAGTAAGAGGAAGAGGGACAGTGAAGAACAGGGAATAGGCCACGGGCAAAGTACTGGCTCATGCAGCCCAAAAGCCCAGTCACACAGGTGTGTGTGCGTGTCTCTTGGATCAGAAGAGCTTCCTAAAGATCATGTTTGCCAATTACCTCCAAAGGAAAGTGTTGATGAACCTCAAGCTACTCCAAGTTCTAGAAGGCTCATTGGTCCTTTAGTTTCCTAAAAAAAAAAAAAATTCACACCATCCTTGAAAAGACATGATTCAGGCAACATTTTTATACCAAAAAGCTAGTTTTTAGAAATGAAGAGTTCAAATACCTTAGTGATTCCCAAAGGAAAAGACATTGTCAATGTCTAAAATTCGGTTCATCTAGCATTTTTCATGTTGTATTTTAAGTTCAGTAAATTAATTAATCTGGTAGAGAACATGCAAGTTTAAAAAGGGTGTCCTTTGCAGGTACAGAGCAATGGCTAAAATTACAGGTTCTAAAAGCCTGTCAATTGTAGAAATTCAAACCTTAGCTTTACTATTGTCTGTATCTTAATCTTTATATGTCTTAGTTTTCCTCTGAAATGTAGTTAACAGTTGAAACAAGTTAAAACATATGTTTTAGTTTGTCCCTGCTACTAAAACAAAAATATCACAGAATGAATAATTTATAAATCATAGAATTTTTGTTCTCATAGTTTGGGGTCTGGGAGTTTCCAAGATGAAGGACCAGCAAATCCAATATTGAAGAGAGCCCCTTTCGGCTTCCAAGATGTGCCTTCTTGCCTCAGCCTCACATAGTGGGAAGGCAAAGAGGTCAAATCTGTCCTCACATGGCACAAAAGAACCAGGCAGTTTTGGTGGGGTTTTTTTGCGTTGTTTTTTTTTTTTTTTTTAATAAGGGAATTAATCCTACTGAGGAGGGTGGAGCCCTCGTGGCCTAATAAGCTCCCAAAGATCCCACCTCCTAGGAGAATCATCTGTGGGTTGAAGTTCCAACATGGATTCTGGAGGGACACAAACATTCATACCATAATAACACCTTAGGCAATAATAGTGAAACACAAAGTCCTTTTTTATACATAGTTTCTCATAAACCAGCAATAATTAAGCAGATAACTAAATGCAACAGGTCCTTGGTACTCCATGAAGCAAGGCTAGAGACCTCTCTGCAAGTATTCCTAACATTCTTGCCATCTACAGAAATCCAGAGTGAATTCCAGAGAGGCATGGACACACTCCACCCTACCTTCACTGCCTCATATAATTAATTAAATCTACGTGCTAAGTCAAAAATCCGTAGGGGTGACTCCAATGTATTTGGAATGTGAAGATTATCAAATGATGTGCCAAGAAGTGACTGAACCATAAGAATGAGCAAGACAGGAGTTAAGCCATTAGTCAACCACACGCTTAGAGAGAAATGGGCCACGTTTACAGTGAAAATAGATCAAGCAAATTGAAGAATGTCTTTTGGGATCATCAGGATGAACCAGCTGCAGTTTCACCACGTCCAAAGTTAGGATCCTTAGAGAACAACTACCTGTACACTATGATTGTTTTCATAAATTTTCTTGATATACATTAGCATTTTTTCATTAAAAATAAAAGCAACCTGCTTTTTGACAGATTTTTTTCACTTTTGCAACCTAAGCAAGAATAAGTCTAAGTGATATATGAAAGAGGCACAATTATAAGCATAAGTAAATCAAATACTTGCCAGATTCAAACAGGGTCCAGAAATTTTAAAGCATCAAAATCCAGCAAAGGACAACAATAATTATAATAGCAACCATTTGCTGAATATTAACTATGGACCACGTACTGACAATATCCTCTGTAACCTCTTTGTGGAGTAAAAACTAGTACAATCTCCATATGACCTTGAGGGTATAAAGATTAAAAAAGTAAAGTGTTAAGGGTTCAAGTCCAGGTGTTCTGACCCAGAACTAGTGCCCTTAACCCTGTTCTGTGCGTGCCCCTTGGAGAATTTCCCTGGAGAACTCTGAGTGCTGCACACAATGGGTTATTTTACTCTATAATGACTCAGATTCATTCACTTGCTCAAAAACACTTTCCAAGCACCCACTGTGACAGAAATCTGTGCCAGGAACTGTAGGGAGTTAGTAAGAGAAATAAGATTGGGCCCTGCCCCCTCCACCTTGATAGTTCAGTCTAGTAGGAAAATAAAACTGAAATACAAACAACTATATTTCAGGGTAATCTGTGATCAGCAGTTAGAAAGGATAAAGTAACATGAGCATTAGTTCTAACTATTACCTTCCATAAGATAGCTTTTGCTATTTAGGCACCCACTGGGAAGCCAATTTAGCATTAAGGCTTAGCAAAGAAGCCTGCCTGGGTCCTGGGCTTTGAATCAGAGGGAAAAAAAATTAAAGTCCATATTTAAATTCTAAACAGTTTAGAGTTTGCCTTTCAAACAGCTCAAAGCACTAAAAACAGTATTCCCCCAAAATGGCTATAGGGTACTTCTACACACCAGGAAGATGTAAAATGTCATACCTAGTTCAGTTGTGGGAGTTTCTCTTCCAAGGAAGTATCCACAGGGAACCACTGGCAGGGGACTAAGTGTGGCAGTGCTCACCTCTCACTGTTCTAGCAAAACATCCATCACAAAGCCCTGGCTCCTGGGCCCCAAACCTCCTAAACCAGAGTTAGACCTGAGCCCCAGGTGGTGCCAGTCTGATTCCTGGACCTAGAAATCAGACCACAGATAGACCACAGAATGCAAGCCAGGCTGAAGTCATTTTCTGGAATCACAATAAGACTATGGAGAAGCAAAGCCTCTTTCCAATGCACTTGCTCAGTTAGAGGAAGTGAGTCCTGCCTTTCCTCAAAGAAAGGATGTCTGCAGAATTACAGTAAGAGGGAGTGGGTAGAACCAAAAGATGGAGCAAAAAGCAGAGTCCCAATAGCTTCATTTTAGCCCCTGAATCCCACTACCGTGGACTTCCTAAAACACAATTAACTGCATGTTTGTTCATCTCAGCCCAAGTTAGGTTTCTGTCACAGGGAGAAAACAAAACCGGTACAGTCTAATAACCCCTCCACAGACTGCTATGTATGAACACAGGTTAAAAACCAGACAGGTTCAAGCCCTAGCCATGCCATTCAGGATCTATGCAGCTTTGCACATCTTAGCAGACTTTTCTGGCTTAATATTCTTTATCTTCATCTTTAAGATACAGACAAAGGTTTCTGAGGATTAAACAAGATAATACATGTAGAGTACACGGTACAGTGACTGACACATGGTAATTCTGGGGTACCTAAGAATTGATATCACTATTGCCATAATCATCATTGTGAAGATTAAATTTATGTGTCAGTTTGGTTAGGCTACTGTGTCCCATTATGTGGTCAAACATTAATTTAGATGTTACTATGAAGGTGTTTTATAGATGTGATTAACATGTATAATTAGTTGGCTTTGCACAGATTTGATAACACAGGTGGGTTTCATCCAATCAGCTGAAGGCTTTACAGGTTTCCCAGGATAAAAAAATTCAACTTCAACACTAACACAGAAACTTTGCCTTGAATTCCCAGCATGCTGGCTTGCATGAGAAATCTCAGACTTGCCAATCCCCACTATTATATGGGCCAATTTCCTCAAAAGAAAGTTCTTTCTCTCACACATATCTAAAATATGTATTTTATATAAAATGTAGACAAATTGTGCCTAGTGGTTCTGTTTCTCCGGAGACTACCTGACCGATCCAGTCATCGTGAATGCCTACCTGTTTGCCAACCATCTTGCAGTACTGGTCAGAACAGGATCCACAAATGCAGACCATGATGAGCTCACTGACGCAAGTCACCAGCACACTTGACTGACTTCTGCAGCAGTTCTCTAAAACACAAGTCCAAGTTGTCTTCCCAAGTTTGACAATTCACAGTGGAACATAGGAACACAGATCAAATGAATATCCACAGCTTACATTTTTCAATTGCTGGTATAAGCCTAATTTATTATTAGAAATTCATCATAGGCAATAACTGTTCTGGAGGTTCAGTTCACCTCAAAACTGTATCATACTGTTTTCCTAAGGACCCACTTTTTTCCAAAGCATTAAGTTACTGTCTTTTCATCAATCGATTTGGAGGGGATTTGTTTTAAAGCAATGCACAAAGAAAACTGATTGGCCCTTCCCAAACTAATAGGTATTAACAGCTAAAATTATAAACCAAGGCTCTGGTATAGAAATTGATTTGGACTGAGAAAATTGAAAGCAAAGCACTATCTCCAGTGATGCAGAGAAATGTCCTCCATGTTCACAGGGAGGAGTGTCCACCTGCCATCTCCTTCCTCCTCCCACACTCGGCAAATGGCATTTCTATGTTCACTTTTATTTACTGCCCCTCCTGGAGCCAAGTCCTGTGCATCCATTTTTTTTCTTGATTACACTTTCTCACAATCCTCTTTTCTACCAGAAAACACAAAGCAGCATGTTTCTGGAATGGAAGCGATGAAAGTTACATATTTGGGATGAAATGGGAGTAGAAGGAAACCCTGCCAAACGTCTCTTAAAAGCTGTAACATCTGCTAACTAAAAATAGCTGCTTACACAGCCCAAGGAAAGAATCTGTTCTGTTCTTGCAAACCCTGGCTTGAGAAATCTATTTTCATGAATCAGTTCATCAGCTATTGATTAGCTTCTCTAATTAGCTTCTCTGATGGCTGCAATAGAAAATACAAGACCTCTTTGTAGGCAGCAAATGAAGGGAACCTGACCCGCCCGGCGTGTGTCTATGCCCCAGACAGAAATTCTGACCCCAGAATGCAAAGCTTGACAGAAGCGCATCCATCCCTTACATCATTCGTTCCTTCATTCATTCAGACAATATTTGCTGATTACAATGCCATCTGGCAGGCACTACTGATTAAAAAAAAAGAGACAGATGCCCCCACCCTAAAGAATACACCTGCTTTCATCTAGGGCTTCTAGGCATCTCTCTGCTGAATGCTCTCACTGCAGAGAAGTCTCAGGTGTTTGGAAGTCTCCCCTCCTGGCATCTCCCGGGAATAGCTCCTTCTCTGCCAGTTCTGTTGGGCCAAGACTCCTGCTCTTCTCCTCCTTAGCCAAAAATAAGCATTTCTTGTCCTGATTTCTACTTCTGCTCCTTCCAGGAGCAAAGATTACTAGACATTTGTTGGCAATACAATAATTACAAGTCCCATTTCCAAAGAAAAACTGACAGCACACTAGATATACTTGTCTCAATTCCCAAACAATGAAGGAACTCAGGAAGAAGGTCCTCCTCTATCTTCAATTTTGGGCCTCTTCCTTCAATATTTATTAGGCTGAATATTAATAATAATGCCTAACATGTTTCAGGTATGATGCCAAGAACTTTATCTTGTCCTCTTCAATATTTCCATAAAGTGGGTATTCTTATTTTGACTTCTCAGGTGATGAAACCAAAACTTAGCAAGTTTGGATAATTTACCCACGTCACAAGATTGGTACACTAAATGAAATCAAACATGGACCTGATTCATCCATCTTTTATGTGGCAATTACAAATAAAAACCCATAGTTTCAGAAAGGAGAGATTAAGAGTCTTCCATAACCCTCCATTTGTCCTCTGTAACTGTCTCCAAGCTGGGTTCCTTAGTGAATCTTGCTGTACTCAATTCACTATTTACACTGCAGGTAGCCAGATCTTAGAAATGTGGAAATCAGTCATATTACCCTTCGGTTTGGAGTCTTCAATGCTGCCCTGTCTTAAGGCAAAGCATATAAAACTTCCAGAGCCCTGCATGACCTGGCCCCTACCTACTCCTCCAGCTTCTGACATCTCTCCCTCTCACACGTGGCTGTAGCCAAGGGAACCTACTTTATATTCCTATGCACCATGCTTTCACCCACTCACTGGTTTCTGACATGTTGTTTCCTCAGCCAAAATTACTATTCCCCATAACCTTCACCACCAGCCACACTCTCACAAGTACACTCCTCCCTTTATCCTGGCTATGTCCTCCTTCTCCGAGTTTAGCTGAAATACGCTCAGATGACTTCCTCAGCCTTTTGTGTTTGATGTTCCCATGGTTTTCCATTACCCCCTGTAAGACCTTTCACATACCCATGCCTTGCACCACCTGGCACAATGCAGGTGCAGAATAAATGCTCATCGAAGAAAATGAAAAAATAGATGATATAGAAAGAGACTTTCACTCAGCATTCCAGTTTCCTCAATCTACTTGTCTAAATCCAGGTCTCCTCAAGATTACCAAAGGTACTACAGACAGGTATGGATAGCCGTGATATCTACCAGTCACAAGAGCCCATTCTTTCTACCCTTCATGGAACCACATCTTGGGAAAAACCAACCCTCCACGTCAGAGACTGGAGCAAACCTGACCCCGCTCTTCCTTGGCATAGGTGTCCAGACTGGAAGACATGAAAAGGCCTGAATGGTATTCAAAGGAATTCATCAATTTCAGAGGAGTGAATGATTGTGTATCACTTAGGGAATGCTTTCAGCTACAAAATAAATCTCAACTCCAGTTGGCTTAAAGAGGTTATTAATTATCCCACACAATGAAAGTCTAGCGATAGGCAAGCTACAGGCATGAGGAACTGCAGTCAAGCGTTCAGTGTGACCTTCAAGAACAGAGGAACTTACCCTCTCTCCACTCTGCTGACATCCTAAAGGGGGCTTCCCTTATGGTCTTATGGTGGCTGCCTATAACAGGCAGTGGCAACATGGCTGCTTCCTTTATAAAATCTAGCAAGAGAAGGAGAGGTCTCTTCCCCCAGCATCAGCTGTAAGTCCTTCTTTTCAATCTGATTAGGCTAACCTGAGACGCTGCCCATCACAAGACCCACAAAATCTCCAGGAGGATACCATGAACTAACTGGCTTACGTTAACCATCGGGGGTAAAATGGATACACTAAAAAAGGGAACCAATGGCAGATTTTGGAGAAGAGAATTTCTAATGCCAATGATAAAAGGGAAAGAGCACATGATTTTGACCTAACACAATTACATTTCTCTCTCTGAGAGGGCTCCTGTAATGCCACGTGTAAATACTCTATATTCTGTGTGAATGTGTGGCTGTATTTCTTCTTGCTGATGCTAGCCACCCTTCAAGTTAAGCATCTTCTTCTGCAGACACACTTATGTTGAGTCAGCATTTCACATTTAGAGGTTTATTGCTTACAGCAGCTACAGAAACTGCCTCCCTCGACCCTGCCCAGAGGCAACAGGAATGACATCAAGAACACCAGCCAAATGACTTCATTACTCTTTTTTATACAGGGAGATCTTTGACAAATTATAAAGCGAGTTTCCATCAGTCCATCCTAAATCAGGAACTCTGCTTTAGTGATACTAGAAACACTGGAGAGAGGATAGAAAAGGTTGTCATAATTATCCACCCTCTGGCACTGCTCTATTCCTCAAGGTTTCACATTTCTGTTTTGTGGAGAAGAAATTTAAAAGCTAATTAGGGCCAGGTGCAGTGATACACACCTCTCACTCCAGTGATTCAGGAAGCTAAAAAGCAGGAGGATTACAGTTTCAAGGCCATCTTCAGCAACACAGCGAGACCTTCAGCAAGTAAGGAAGAACCTATCTCAAAATAAAAAATAAAAAGTGCCTCTGGGTTCAATCCCTGGTACAAAAAAAAAAAAAAGGAACTAGGTTAACTGATACTTTTAGAAAAAATGAAAAATGTATATGCCAATTTCCATTTAATTCTTGTTAAGTTAGGCTGAGCCTACCTTGGCAGAGAATATCTAAACATACAGAGGTATCTAATAATTCCTTGGTTGGAGCTCTAAGCAGGATCTTTTAACTTCTAAACTCTTTCTGCAGGGGCTATTTGCACAGGACATAAGCACATAAAAATGACTGCTAAGATGGCAGGGCTATGATTTTATTTTGAGATACCAGCTCATGAAGAAGAAAGATTATACATGTGCTTTGGAAATAAACATCATATAATTTGTCAAAAGATCTTTGAGCTGTATTCCATGTATAATCAAAGATTTTAATAAATAGAGAACCATGTATTTCAGATGAATTGAAAAATTCTCACAGATGCCTTTTAGACATATTCTCAGACATTTACTGACCTGAAAATCTGGTTAGGTAATACTTGATTCTACTGATAGGGGTTTCTGGACATACTTCAAAGACAGTAAAGTGGATTTCCAGTGTTCTCCCATGTTGTGTGTTCTTCTCCTTAGCCCAAAATGCTTATAGCTCTTGACTGGTACAACTTCCCCCCACTGTAAAGTGAGCCAGACCTGCTCTTATGTCTAATGTCCTATGCTCCGAAGATGCTTCAAGTAATGTTCCCATTCTTTCCTGTGATTGATTTCAGCTCTTAAGAGAAAAGTAATCTAATTGGTTTCTGAAATAAGAATTTATTAGAGTAAAACATATTAGAGAGCAGGGACCTAACATTATGGGTTTGCCCTCCTAACCACACTTAGGACTATGCTTTTCTTAAAGCAGACACGCCAAGGATATCAAACTTAATTGTGTTTAACTTTCACAAAGTGATGCACATGAAGAAGAAATCTAACTTAAGTTAGCTTCTAATGGATATAAATTGTTCAGAAAGATAACTGTGAATGGGAATAAAGAATCTTGTTCTCCTTTCCCCTTGCTTTCTTTGAATTAAAGGCTTCTAACTTTTGGATGACACTCTTAACTCTCCTTCCTCAACCCACTATAAGTACACCATTAAACCACTGAATAAGTATTATCTCCTCCAAACACTCTTTGTGGTAAAGTATCAAGTTGTGGGAATTTCTTTTTTAGGAAAAAAGTGCATTGTCGACTCTGCTTCTCTCCTTTTTTTTTTTTTTTTTTGACTGGTGGACTCTAGCCCTTTTACCTGCTTGTCCAGTAGCAGCTAAAAAGGAAGAGTCCTTAGATTCTTAAATCCAATGAACTACTTTCTAGCTGTGACAAGACGACAATCTAAGACACCTTTTGCTGTTGCTGTGGTATTCACCAACCAATATCCTAACAAATTGCATACCTATTCCACTTGATTCATTCTACCTGCATGTCCATTTACATACACACTTTTTGTAATCACTGTTTTCCTTAATAAACTGATATCCAAAAGAGGAATCTGATACCCATTGCTATAAATTTTTTAATGATGATTTTCTTCTGTCATCCTAGAAGGCATACTCTCAGGTTGCAATTAACTTTGAGACAGGGAGGAAATAATTACGGTCTCTCTACATTGGACACAATTAAGTCCATTTATCAGCATTAGAGTTGCAAATGATCAATTTTCTAAGACGAATGCAAACAAGCCCCTCATTGCTTATAGTTCTTTAGGCTTGAGAGGATCCAGCTTTCACTAGGGAAGGTCAATCCAAAAGACATGTATTCAATTAGGGGGGGAAGAAGCATCAAGGAAAGCAGAGATTTTGCCTGAAAAGCAATAAAACCACACAATCCATTAGAGTGAATAAAAGACAATACAACTTAAAGTCAAGTCATTGTACCCACTCCCACCTGGAATGAAATGTTATAGAAAAATCACATATGTTTTAGGAAAATGGAGGAAAAATCCTTGTAGAGTGGCTGTTCAATGAGTACATTCACACTTTCAGATATAACTAGCTCATAGATTATTCCACAATGAAATTTTTTTCTCTTAGATGATACTAATTCAGTGTGGTTCCAAAAAAGAAAACATACACACACACACACAGACACACTCACACACACTCACATTTAAAACAAAGAATTCTTCTTGAACCAAATCTGAGCTCCCTCATCCATCCATCACCAAAAGAAAAAAAAAACAGTAAAGAAATTTGTGGGGTATTGTCAAATAAGGAAAACAATTATGCCAAATGGAAAACGATCCTCTCTACCTATCAGGCTGAGTGAGTGAATGACTGTTTGTGTGAATGAGTGTGTGTTGTGTGTGTGTGTGTGTGTGTGAGAGAGAGAGAGAGAGAGAGAGAGAAAATAGAGCAAGACAGGGAAAAACTCATTACAAATATTATCTAATATACAGTATTTGGGAAATTATATATATGTGTAATATATATGCATATATATATATATATATATATATATATATATATATATATATATTTTACACACATATGTATGTATATAATCTGTAATATGTATTTAAATAGTTATATATCCCCAGAAAGATTCAGAAAAGAAAAGCAGAATATTACGGATTGATTATCATCATTTGAATACCTTACCTGGAAATTCCAAAGACAATAATAACCCTAGATCTTATGATGAAATAAAGGGGCAGCATTTGGGGTGTTTCAGTTACCTTATGTGCCTATGAGGGGATGGGGTCAGTACAGGTAAACAGAGTCTTTGTAAATACTGTGTTCTTGTCAGGCACGCTCCACTTCAAGACCTGGCCCCTGAGCCCTCCCATGCTGTAACGCGGGAGGGATCCCTGATGGAAACAATCAGATGGTGAGCTTCACTCCAGCACTCACTGGGTGGTGGTAGTATTGGTTACAGCGATGGTTCGGACTTATCCAGCAATTAGCTAAAAACTGACTCGCACAGGGGCAGATGATCCCCTTTCAGATTGCACTGAAAGGCACTCTCCAGGTTTGGGAGTAGTGGAGGGAAATCGGCTCATTTAAGGAAGCTACAAACGACCTTCCTAACTCTGCCTCCACACGACGCTCCAGAACTGATGCCCGCGTCCTCTGCCCTCCCCACTCACCTCGCGCCCCACCGCCACCTCCCGCTCCGCAGGCCCCGCCCTGGCATTTTTCCGCAGGCGCCCCCGCCCGCCAGCGTGGGCGGTCTGGAGCGCGATCTGTGGAGGAAAGGGCCCCTCTGAGAGCGCAGTGTTCCTCCTGCCTGCAGCAGGATCCAGATAGGGACAGAGGCTCCAGCCAGCCCCGGGAACCCGGCCTCACAAAGGACTCCAGTGATCCCGCCGGCATCTGGGCTTCCCCTCATTAGCACATTAAAGCTGCTCTGTCCCTTCCCTCTGAGCTGCTCTGTCCACCCTGCTGCCGGCCTCCAAGGAGCCTTTCAGGCCTTTGCTCATTTTGAAACCTGCCGGGTTCAAGAGCCACTAACCCTTTCCTGAAGTCTGTCAAGCTCTGCTTGACACCCCACAGGTACCCCTAAGCCCCATCACTCAAGGGGCACAGTTATAGGGCAGGTCAGACGCTGGCTGCCACGGGAGTCTTCCCAAAAGGTGGTTTGCTTTCTTATAAATCAATCAATCAATCTAGCTTAAAACACACACGTTAACATAAACAGACTAGTGCCTGTTCATAGATGGGTGGGTTTCGCTTCAAATCCTGACAAGGCTCCTAAGACAAATGACAGGGCCAGAGGAGTGACTGTGTGGAAGTCCATAAGGACACAAGCCTCAATCCTGGGAAAAGCCAGGAAAACCCAGGCTCACCTTTTAATTTTGTGAGCAGGATCACAATTACATAGTTAGTACCTGGCAGCTTTCCAAGCCCTCTCGCTGATGCTTTTTCATTTAAAAATCCCAAACAGCCAATAGGAAACAAACTAGGATTACTTTAACTGGTTTACAAAGGAGAAAACTGAAGTCCTACAAGTTGGCACTTGCCTGAGGGAGAACAGATCAACTTCTCAAGGGGACACCATCAATCTAGTGGCCTAGGCACAAAATCACCAAGCAAGCTCTTAAATAAAATCTCTGAATTCCCTCTTCTCTCTCCCACTCCCAAATAGAATCAGGACCCACGTCTTAGTGAGCTCCTTCAAACACTTTCTGCTCTGGCACCCTCACTTCACATCTGAATTCACCAAAGGTTCTGGCTTAAGATGGTCTCAAATCTGTTTATGAGTTAACCCTTTCCAAGGCAGATTCTAAACAACAGTGGCTTTTTTTTTTCCCAGCCCAACATACCCCTTACCACATCCACAAATGTCAAATTTACACATAACACTTCTTAGTGCATTTCCTTTCGGACTCTTCAAAAGGATGGCTTCCCACGTTTCTCTGTACAAACATTCTCCAACCCTCCCACAGCACCTAGCGCCTTCAATTCACAGTTGAAATCCTGACCTCCAGCAAGAGAAGCCCCTGACAGGAACTGCCTTCTATTCTTACTACCAAATCTACCAAATGAACTTCATTGAGACCTACACTCTGCCTCCCTCCTCTGCAATGGAGAGGGCCCTGGCTCCTCTCAAATATTAACCCCTAATCCTATGCTTTGGAGCCCACCATCTGCACTTTCTCAAGGCTTTCCTTCTTGCTACATATCCAGTTTTCCCTTCTCCATAAGCCAATCCCATCAGCACACAAACCTGTTATTCTGCTCCTTGTTGAGGCAACGTGTCTCAGAGTGCTGTTTTGACCCCCACTTCATGTTCTCTCCTAAACCATTCCATCAGGTTTCCATCAGCACCACTCCTCTAAGTCTGTGCTTGACACTGTCCAAGGCTGACTATGCTGCCAAGTCACTGATCATTTCTCTGTCCTCTAGAAATGCTTTCTTCTCTGGGTTCTGAACACCACACTCCCCTGTGGTGTTTTCTTCCTATTTTACACTTGCCATCAACCTTTGTTGGGTCCTCCTCTGACTCTGAAGATTAGCGTGCTCCACAAATCATCTATCCCTCTTCTCCTCTGTCTGTACATTGCCTCTGGGCAATCTTATCTGGGACCCATGACTCCCAAGTCCAAATGCCAGACTCTGATTTCTTCTCAGAATTCCATACTAGCTTTCATTTGGACATTTCCATTAGGCATCTCTAAGTTAACTTGCCAGAAGTGAACTCTTAAATTTCTACCCACAAACATACTCCTCTCTCTCTCTTTTTTTTTTTTTTTTTTTTTTTTTTGTCTTATGAGAAATATGGCACCATCACCTACCCAACTGCTCAAGCTGAAAAAAACTGGGGATTTTTCTTGACTCCTCCTCCTCAAATAAACCAGCCAGCCCCAAGGACTCCATCTACTGATGCAGATCTCTCCAAAACAAAACCACTCCTCTCCATTTCCATTGCTACTGGACAGTCCCACTTCTAACATGTCTCTCCTGAAGTAGCCACATAACCTCTCCCACCATCTCCAGCAGCAGCCAGAGTGGTCTTTTCAAAACATTAATACAACAATTTGTTTAAAGTCTTCCATTTGTTACCCATCCCACTTAAAAGTGGCATTGCTCCCCTCTCTGGTCCTCTCCCCTACCACTCTCCCCTGCTTCTAGCACTACAGCCTCTCTTTCTTCCAGTTCATTATGCCTACATAACTGATCTCAGCACCTCTGCCTAGGATGCCATTCCTTCTGACCCTCCAGTGGCCCATTTCTTCTTGCCATTCTAATCTTAGCTTCAGTGTCACCAGAGAGGCCTCTCCTGTACCCCCCCCAAATTGAAATCCATGCATTACCTCTCTGTCACATCACCCCACTTTAATTCTCTGCATCGTATGCATTACTACTGAATATCTTTCCTGTGTGCTTACTGCCTGTCCCTTACCCCCAGAATGTAGCATCCATAAGATGGAGCTCTTTTCTTTCTCGTTCCCTAAGTCACCACCAATTTCTAGATTGTTTCTCTGACCTAACTCAATAATTATGTGTTGAATGGCTGAGTGCCACCTACTCTGTACTACTCAGAACTTGAGATTAAGTGGTATCAATGATCAAGCCACTCATGTTGGGCCCAAGGTAACCCTGACACACCTTTCATGCACTCAGACCCAGCATCTGCTCTCCTCAATTCTATGACCCCTGAAAGGTAGCACTCTCCACTTATAGCTCATTCTACAGATCTGGGCTGCTGTACTTACCCTATTCCTTTCTTAGTTTCCCTGCCCAACATTCCAGGGGGGTACTTTTCAAGGAGTAGCGCCAACTGAACTCCAGGTAATTTGGTTGGAGCCTTGATATTTATATAGCAATCGCCAGGCTTACCCTCCTACCTCCATGTGTTAGTCGCCTTTCTTTCACTATAACAAAATACCTGAGATAACCAACTTATAAGAAGAAAAGATTTATTTTGGTTCATAGTTTTACAGGTTTCGTCCATGACCACTTGGCCCTGATGCCTTTAAGCCAGTGGAGAGGCAGGATATAATGAGCAGGAGAGCATGATAGAGGAATCTGCTCAACTCAAGGTGGCCAGTAAGCTAAGAGAAAGAGGGAGGTTGGGGCTAGGATTCCAGTATCTGTTCATGAGCATGCCCCAAATGACCTGAGTTATTTCCACCAGGCCCTACTTCTTAAAGGTTCAATCACCTCCCAATAGTATCACAGGCTGACGACCAAATCTGTAGCACAAAGCCTTTGAGGGACATTTAAGATTCAAAGGAAAATACTCCCCATCACCAGCTGGTATGCACAGATTTGCAGGGCCATGAGAAGCACTAACCTAATGCCCCCACAATGAGGACCTCCCTCCTCCATGACTAGATGCACTCCTAAAATCCAGACTCACTGTTACTTATTACTCCCACTGAGATACCAGCTGAGACCTGTGCTTCTAAAACTTTCTGTTGTAAAATATCAATTGTTTATCAATTCATTCTAGGTGATACTTTTAAAAAAAATAAAATTAAAAGCAACTGTAAGAAAAATGAAGTGGCAAAAAACAAAAGTCAAATACAAGACCCAAAAGACACAGAAGTGTTCTGTCAAACTTCTGCAACTATTTCTAAAGGATTAGTCTTCATTTCTCTTCTTGTCACAGCTGGGTCACACAGTTTGGGGTCTGGCATGGGTCCACAGACCACATTGAGTAGCTGATGCTGGCCTGACTGCCTCTCTAGCTCACTCAGCACCTTACACCCCCTCAGCCCCAGGGAGCAGAACTCTTCCCTGCAGCAGCTTTTCAATAGCGTTCCAACAAATAAGTACTGTCGGGAATCCAACAAAGTATTGAATATCTACTATGTTTGAGGCCCTGTTGGTTGCCTTCCCATACATAATATAATCTTCCTCCTCTTGATTCTGGTCCAGATTCTGTTTAATTCACCAACTTCCCTCTCCATCCTGGCCATCTCCACTCCATTTGGACTCCCAGATCCTCTCCCCAAATAAATGCAGTAGCCTCCTAATTGTTCCCATACTCCAATCCCCTTCCTCACCTCTGGCCTGCAGATTTTTTGCAGAACATCATGTTTAGGCACATGTGTGATCATATTCTTTATCACTTCAATAGGCTACAATAATAATAACTAATAGAATTAAGTCCAACTACTTACTGGCCCTAATTCATTCTCCACAATTCAAGCCCTAATTCATTCTACTGCAATTTAGTCACATCCTATATATAACGTTGTCAAATTGGACACTGACTTCTCTCCTCAATCTCTTACGTGCATACATAGTTCATCCTTTTTCTCCATGCCTTCCCCACCCATGTTCTTATCCTACCCATCTTTCAACAATGGCAAAACCCACCCTGACCCTTCCTGTCAAGTCTCCAGCCTCGCACTCTTTCTCCCTCTTCTGTAGTCTTAAGTGAGAAATCACATGAATTTGTTTCTAGAAAAGGATAAGAAATTTTTTGATTTCTAAATATCTTTTATTTTCATTTTGTTTTAATTTGTGCATTTTAATTGTACTAAATAGTGGGACTGTGGGATTCATTATGATCTATTTGTACATGCACATATATAATTTGGCCATTCTCATTCCCTAGTACCTCCCCTTAACAACTTTTGTTATTGGGAGAATAACATATAATGTAATGTTTTCTAACATAAAATGTATATTTTATAAGGTAAAGTTTAAGAACTTGAGCTACTGTCTAAATGCTAATTTAATATGAACACTCTCATTAGGTTATATCACAGCAAACAGTAAAGTATCCAGTCCTTCCACCAATTCACTTTCATGGTCAGATCATACTTTAAATCTCTCCTCTCTGCAATGCACAAACATGTGCCCAAGCCCCCCTAAGTTGTCTTTGCACTGCCAGCACATGATATTTTCAGAAAACTAGTTTCTTGAGTTATGTGGCAACGACCTTAATAAGTTCAACCTAAACAGCAGGACAGAATTCAAATCTGTTCTTTTTCTTCTAACACTCTGAAGTTAGATGAACATTAATGGCCAGTTCCTTGTTTTTGTTTTGTCTTTAAGCCTTAAGTGAAACCAGCTCAACTATCAACAAGAAAATTCTACTGCTTAACTACTCCAACACCTGGAAACTAAATAATACACTATTAAATGACCAATGGATAGCAGAAGAAATCAGGGATGAAATTTTAAAAAAAAAACACATGTAAATGAGAATAGCAATACAACATATTAAAATCTCTGGGACATTACGAAGGCAGTGCTAAGAGGAAAGTTCATTGCATTGAGGTCACTCCTTAAAGAATAGAAAGTCAACAAATAAATAACCAAACATTATATCTCTAAGCCCTAAAAAGAGAACAACAAATCAACACTAAAAATAGCAGAAGATAGGAAATAATTAAAATCAGAGCTGAAATCAATGAGATTGAAACAAAAGAAACAATTCCCCAAAATTGACAAAACAAAAAGTTGATTCTTTGAAAAAAATCAATGAAAATGATAAACCCTAAGCCAAGCTAACAAAGAAAAAAGAGAGAAAACTCATTACTGAAACCTGAGATGAAAAAGGAAATCAAAACAGACGCTACTGAAATACATACGATAGTCAGAACCTGTTTTGAAAATTTATACTCTAATAAAAATAGAAAATCCTGAAGACATCAACAAATTTCTAGAGATATATGACCTAACAAAACCAAATCAGGAGGATGCAGAAAATTTAAACAGATCAATTTCAAACAATGAAATTGAACACACCATCAAAAGCTTACCAAGAAAGAAAAGTCCAGGACCAGATAGATTCTCATCTGAATATAACTGGACCTTTAAAGAGGAGCTAACACCAATCCTCCTCAAATTATTCCATGAAATAGAAAAGGAGGGAACTCTTGCAAACTCATTCCATGAAGCTAGTATCACCCTGATACCAAAACCAGACAAAGATACATCAAGGAAAGAAAATTTCAGACCAATATCCCTGATGAACATAGATGAAAAAATTCTTAATAAAATACTGACAAATTGCATGCAAAAACATTAAAAAGGGGGCTGTGGATGTGGCTCAAGCAGTAGTACGCTCGCCTGGCATGCACAGGGTTCTGGGTTCGATCCTCAGCACCACATAAAAATAAAATAAAGATGTTGTGTCCACCGAAAAATAAAAAAATTTAAAAAAAAACATTAAAAAGATAGTGCATAATAATCAATGGGGTTCATCCCAGTAATGCAAAGTTGGTTTAATATACAGAAATCAATAAATGTAATTCATCACATAAACAGACTTAAAGACATGAATCACATGATGTTCTCAATAGATGAAGAAAAAGCATTGAACAGAATAAAGCATCAATTCATGCTCAAAACACTAGAAAAACTAGGGATAGCAGGAGCATGCTATTTATGCTAAGCCCAAGGCCAGCTTCATTCTAAATGGAGAAAAATTGAAAGAATTCCCTCTAAAAACTGGAACAAGACAGAGATGCCCCCTTTCACCACTTCTGTTCAACATAGTCCTGGAAACGCTAGCCAGAGCAATTAGGCAGAAGGAAAAAATTAAAGGGATACAAATAAGAAAAGAAGAACTCAAACTATCTCTATTTGCTGATGACATAATTCTATATTTAGAAGACCCAAAAAACTCCACCAGAGAACTTCTAGAACTATAAATGAATTCAGCAAAGTAGCAGGATATAAAATTAACACCCATAAATCAAACACATTCTTATATATCAGTGATGAATTCACTGAAAGAAAAATTAGGAAAACTATCCCATTCACAATAGCCTCAAAGAAAATAAAATATTTGGAAATCAATCTAACAAAAGAGGTGAAAGACCTCTATAATGAAAACTACAAAACATTAAAGAAAGAAATTGAAGAAGACCTTAGAAGATGGAAAGATCTCCCGTGTTCTTGGATAGGCAGAATTAATATTCTCAAAAAGGCCATACTACCAAAAGCACTATATAGATTTAATGCAATTCCTATAAAGGTTCCAATGATGTTCTTCACAGAAATAGAAAAAGCAATCATGAAATTCATTTGGGAAAATAAGAGGCCCAGAATAGCCAGAGCAGTCCTTGGCAAGAAAAGTGATGCAAGAGGTATCACAATACCAGACCTTAAATTATATGACAGAGCTATAGTAACAAAAATGACATGGTATTGGCATGAAAATAAACATAAAGACCAGTAATATAGAACACAAGACACAAGACAAACCCACATAAACACAGTTATCTCACACTAGACAAAGGTACCATAAACATACATTGGAGAAAAGATAGCCTCTTCAACAAATGGTGCTGGGAAAACTGAAAATCCATATGTAATAAAATGAAATTAGACCCCTATCTCTCACCTTGCACAAAATTCAGCTCAAGGTTCAAATCAAGCACCTAGGCATTAGACCAGAGACTTTGTGCAAACTAGAAAAAAAAAAGTATATCCAAATATCTATCATATCAGCTTAGGAATCAAATTACTCAATAAAACTCCAAAAGGGCAAGGGGTAAAATCAAAAATCAATAAATGGGATGGTATCAAACTAAAAAACTTCTTCACAGCAAAGGAAACAATCAAGAATGTACACAGAGAGCCTACAGAAGGGGAAAAAAATCTCTGTCACCTGTACCTCAAATAGAGCATTAATCTTGAGGATATATAAAGAATTCAAAAAACTTAACAAAAAAAATAAATAACCCATTCAATAAAAGGCCAAGGAACTAAACAGAAGAAGAAATATGAATGGTCAAAAAATATATGAAAAAAGTTCAACATGACTAGCAATTAGGGAAATGGAAATTAAAACTACTCTAAGATTTCATCTCACTCCAGTCATGATGGCAATTATCAAGAATACAAGCAACAACAAATGTTGGTGAGGATGTGGGGGAAAAGGTACACTCGTACGTTGCTGGTGGCACTGCAGATTAGTGCAACCACACTGGAAAGCTATATGGAGAATTCTCAGAAAACTTAGAATGGAAACACCATTTGACCCAGTTATACCACTCCTAGGCATATACCCAAAAGACTTACAATCAGCATACTATAGTGATGCAGCCACATCAATGTTTATAGCAGCTCAGTTCACAATAGCTAAACTATGGAACCAACCTAGATGCTCTTCAATAGATGAATGGATAAAGAAAATGTGGCACATATACACAAAGGAATATTACTCAGCCATAAAGAAGAATGGAATTATGGCATTTGTCAGTAAATGGATGGAATTGGAGGCTATCATGCTAAGTGAAATAAGCCAATCCCAAAAAACTAAAGGCTGAATGCTCTCTGATATGCAGATGCTGACTCACAATGCAAGGGATCCAGGGAGTAGAGGTTCACTGGATTGGGGGTGAGATAGGGGGAAGGGAGGAGGGATGGGAATGAGAAAGACAGTAGAATGAATCAGACATAACTTTCCTATTTTCATATGTGAATACACAACCAGTGAAACTCCACATCATGTATAACCACAAGAATGGGAAGTTATACTCCATGTATGCATGATATATCAGAATACATTCTACTGTCAAGTGTAACTAAAAAGAACAAATAAAGAAAAAAGAAAACTCTACTGCTTAAATCTGTGTACACCTGGAGTAATTTCATGGGTTTGAACTTCCGGAGCAGCTTTCCCATAAGCAGCTAACTTATGGGGATTTTTTGTTAAACCAGCTTGCAAATGGGATTTTGAGACGTGGTATATATTTATTTCCACTTTATTTAAATTGCCTTTTTGATGGGTTATATTGAAAGGGTAATAATAAAAAACTCTACCAATGGCACCCAGAGACCACACCAGTCCGTGGCTGTCTGGTTCACTACTGTTGGGCTACCAGAGTCTGATACCTAACAAATACTCATTGAATAAAAGACTGCCTGGGTGAATGAATCAATGAACAAGGGAAGGAGATTTGCTTCTTCAATGGATCAGGTCACTTGTGCTTTCTCCGAATCAAGGATAATTACAAGCTCTAGCCCTGTCATTCCAAATCTGGATATAATTAGTATGATTTCTTTTTTTAAAATTTATTAAATATTTATTCATTTGTAGTAGGTCTGCCTAATTAATTTAAGATGTAATGTAATAGGAATTAGTGGCTCATAATCTTGGACTTTGCTAAGTGATACTTAAGGTACTTTTTTCAGTCCTCACGGAGTCACATAGGTGAATATTCTTGAGGAAAAGCTTAAAATTTAAATTCAATAGAAAAATATTTTAAAAATTAAATAACAAGGGCTGGGTATGTAGCTCAGTTGGTAGGGTGCTTGCCTCGCATGCACAAGGACCTGGGTTCAATCCCCAACACCACCACCAAAAAGAAAAAAATTAAATAACAAGATACACAAACAAATTACACTCTTGTGTTCACTGATTGAGATGTGACATTTTTCTGAGAAAACATATTCTAAAGCATATTTATTTTTATTGTTTTCCTTGACATTTCCTGTGAAATTTCTTCTCTGTTCAAGTAGTCCCTGAATAAGGCCAAAATATCAGAACAAGAAGTTTCATACGAATTGCATATTGAATGATTTATTTGTATGATTCTAGTATCTGAACATTTGGAAGCATCCAGTTAGGCATTATATAGGATAATTCAGATTATGGGTTAGAGAGTTTCACTTCAAATAACAATATACATGTCAAATTCCCCAGTTAGATTTTGAGGGCATCAAGTCCAAGAAGATTGTTTTTTCATAGATGTGTCTTTAGAAAGCTCAGCACAAAGTAATTGCCTAAGAATAAATGAATATGTACCTGTACATGTTTATGCTGCAGTCAAGAAATATGCCAAATGTTTATGTTTTTTCCATATGTCTACTAGAGTTTAACCTCCTAATCACTTTTTTAGTAGCATAATCAACAATCAATGTGTTATCCAGGCATTGTGGCAAACGCGTATAATCCCAGTAGTTCGGGAAGCTGAGGCAGGAGGATCATGAGTTCAAAGCCAGCCTCAACCACCAGTTAGGCCCTAAGTAACTTAGCAAGACCCTGTCTCAAAATAAATAATGAAAAGGGCTGGGAATGTGGCTCAGTGGTTAAGTTTCCCTGGGTTCAATCCTGCTACCAAAAACAAATAAAAAAATCAATGTGTTTAAACAATGTACAGTTAATGTTCATTGGCCTGAACGCAAATGAATGAAAAAAACTAAACAATTTGATGGTGGTACTTTCACATACTGCATCTGACTTTCATGAGAAAAAATTATAAATAAATAATACATCATCTCTTGCATTAAGTATCTTTAGAACTATATGGACAGCCAGCTCAATTTCCTATACCATCTATATCTACAGCAGTGTACAACAAAAATAGACATCTATAACGACGATCCTAAGGCACTGAAGAATTTTGAGAAAGTAAGAGGTCAAAGAAAAACTACATGGAGATGTATGTTGTTTATACATAAATTACTTGGAAATGCATCATCTTTACCCAAAGTAAACCAAATAATTCTTTAATATTACCATTCATTTCTCCAAGTACAGAGCATAAAGCATACTAAATGACCATTTACTTTATTTTCATAAATTTGACTTTTTAGTTAAAAATAAATGCATCCTTCAGAAAACTTTTATTTACTACTGATCCTAGAAATGTCTGTTTTTAATAACAGCACCCGGTTCCATTTGGAATATTTATATCAATTATCCTCATTACGAGCCAATCTTCCTCTTTTCATTTTGACATCTGTTCAAAGAAGCAGCTTGAGGAAGAACCTCACTATCAATTTCTTAACAAAATATTTCTCACTTTCTAAAGAAAGATCATCTAAATTACAATGTGTCATCATCAACTTGATCTAACACCTAGTATAGGCATGACCTTATTTCTTGCAGCCAATTCCATTGGTTTGCAATTTTCTGTCCACTTTATGAATGACTCAGAAAGGCTATGTATACATATTAGCCCATCTTACATGATAATTTTCCCACTTGGACATTGATTTAATGCAGGCTTGCTTGCAACTCTCCTATGTATCATTTTTAATGTTCCTTGGTTTACAATACAAAAAAGTTTCAGGTACTTTTAAAATTAATGAAATAAATCTAAATGTAAGTTGGAAATCAGTTCCAAATCAAATGAATGGATAGCCCAGGGTCACTAGTGGTTCTATTGTAATGATTAAACATCCCAATACAAGATTCAAAAAGTAGAAACATCTTTATAACTTAAGACAATCCAATATATGTCTTATTGTGAAGAAAATGGATCAAAACTAGAAATTCCTAGTTATTTTGTGAAGAATTGAAAATGATGGGAATAATTATAATAATGGGCATATTTATAGCATAATGAAATATTTCTTTTCCCATGGGAAGGCACACATATGCAAAACACAAAATAAGCTATCATTCATTTTTAAGGTATCTTATTAAATAATAATTTTAGAGGAGAGGATCTCCAGGCACTTTAATATAATAGATCAGTATCAACTCTTCTAGGTCTCAAAGAAATCTACTTGATCAGCAGTTTCTGTAAGAGGGTCATCAACTGCTGCCCTTGAAGCATTTTCTTTTTGTTGTATCTTGCTTGCCTGAGGCAGGGTAATAACTGGGATTTCATTCTAAAAAACAAGAGAAAAACATATTGCCAATTTTTTTCTTTGTTTGAATCAATACGTTATTTTGCATCTTTGTAATTTTATGTAATTACCTCAGCAGTCAAATAATCTTGCATTTCTTACATTCCACTGCCAAAACAATTATGACTAGAACAGGGGAAAGAATATGATATATCCCATTGATAGGTTAAAAAAGAATTATCTGGCATCTCCTCTTTTGCCTAAGTCTTAGAAACTAGTATATTCTAACCTAATTGCTTCACAGAAAGGAAGTAGACCATCAGTGAGATGCCCAGATTGTCATGTGCAAAAAAAAAAAAATGCAGCAGTGTAACTGCACAAGGCTTTGTAAGGGGGCAGGATGTGGTGCTCTACTAGGAAATAAAACAATGCAGAACCATGTAAGCTGATTTTATTAAGGAAACACTACATCTTCTTTTTCAGCTTTTTGAGAGCAAGTACCTTTAATTAGTTATCAATCAATACTTCTCTCTTTAACTGTCCCTATGAAGACAGGACATAAATAGCATGTGGTTGCATTTCATCCTCTGGGTTGGCAGGTAACTCTGACCAAGGACTGGCAGCTCACCAGGGTTGCCTGGCTCACTGTCTTCTATTCCTGTTCCCATGGGACCACCCTGCCCTTCAGCTCTACCCCTTTAGTCCAATGGGATGGTAGGAGCTGACACTGTTACATCACGGGTCAATGAGGCTGTCCCACCAGCTTACAGTAAGAGAACTCTGCCAACTACAGAGGTGCATGCCAAAAGTTGGATGGATATTTTTTATATTGGTTTCTAGCTTCCAGATTTGGAACTTCTTTCTTCTAGGAACTAAAATGCTGGAGGCCAGGGATAGATTAAAGGAAGCAACTGAAGACAATGAGTGGACAGGGTAAACAGGTGAAAGAAACAGAAGTAGAAGGAGGCAAAAAAAAAAAAAAGGGGGGGGGACAAAATGTGAGTAGATCTTGAGTTTTCAGAAAATAAACACAGCTGATTAGGTATAATTGACTAGTCAACACACCATGAGGGTTTATACCTCATGAGGAGAGCCACATTATGGAACTGGCAACCTCTATAATTCCACTCTCCTTCACACTCTTCTTAGCATCACTCAGTAGCCACTACTGATGCTGTCTCTAATTGATTGGCATTATCCTGGCACAAAAGCCAAGCTCACCGGCATGCTAAAGAAATTATCCAGTCGACATTTTTTAATGTATTATGATTTATTCTTCTTACTAAAGATCTTTCTAAAGAGAAATATTTTCTCCTTATTCTTTAAGTATAAGGAAAAGCCATTTACCCAAAATGAAATAGGATTTTGAAAAATCTGAAGAACTTTAAAAGACAAATAAGTAATTGTTTTTAATTTAATTCTAAAGGTTATAATCCTAGAGTCCCACTCATGGATATGCTTGAGATGAAATTCCATTGACCCAACCTAAATTTAAGTCCCTCCCTGATACACTAGGAACTGTACAACTTATGTCACAGATCACAAAAGTCTTAGTAAACACCAAGTTTTACCCATAATGTACTATGACTTTCTCTTATTTGTGTATGTTGCTCCCGCAGACTCATACAACAAAAGTTGGATAAATGAGAAAATGTAGAGCTGCCTAAATTTCCAGGTGTTTCCTTCAGTATTATCTAATTCTCAATATCATGGCAGGGGAAGTAAGGCAAATATTATTAAACATTTTATTTTGCATTAGTGGGAATTGAACTCAGGGGCATTTTACCACTGAGCTACATTGCCAGCCAGCTAGCTATCTATCTATCTATCTATCTATCTATCTATTTATTGGCGGGGTGTCACTAAATTGCCAAGGCTAGCCTCAAACCTCAAGCCTACCTCAGTGATCTTGTCATTCTTGACTCTAAAGTTCATTATATAAACTGCCTGCACAGAGTTGATAATAATTTATAAATTAAAAATAAGTGAACTACTACAACAGTGTTTTTTAGTTTGATAAGAAAATTAATAATTAAAAACATATTCTGCTTAAAACTACAGGTATTCCTAAAGAACAGGAAACCCAACATGATAGATACTGAGTCATCATCTCCTTGATTTATTCTGCTCATTATCTTTCAGACGCAATATTTTGGAATGTGCTATTCTAAACTACAAATGACAGGAAAGACTCGACTTTATTACCATCTTGTGTCTCACTCAGAAGTGAATTGCTGCTTGGAAAATAAGTGGAAACATGCAGAAGTAGCCCTAAGTAAGTTGTTATACTCGTTAAGACTTCACAAGGCATCTTGAATGGTTTGGGGTTTGATATAACTAAATTAATCCATACTCCTCAAATCAAGATATTCATCAAGTTTTTATTTCTGTATACATTTTGTGCTCTAACTAGAGCCTTAACCCCAAAACAGTTGGTGTGAAGTCACTGGGAAATCCCTGCTACCCAAAACAGTACCGCACAGAAACCTGTATGAACAGAGCAACCGGAAGGGTTACCCCTACATGCGCATCCGAATGCACGCACTCGCACCCAAAAGAAAACACAAAATCCACTCGCTCTGTGATTTTTTTTTTTTTTCAATCTTCCAACTCGCCGACCATTTTAAGTTACTTAAGTAGCAAAAGTCCTTTTCACGTCACAGATGACTCAGGGGCTATAGTGGGGAACCCATTTTTATGTTTATCCAGGACCTCATTCTAAACACCTCTGTCCTTAAAGGCTCCACTACGCAGATTCCAGCACTGGAGGCGCCGGCGATCTTCTTGGCCAGCTTCAGAATAATCGGGCACCTCCTTCTCACACCCTTCCTGCAACATTTTGCACTTTGCATGGGTCTGGTCCAGGCCTCTAGCCTCGGTTTCCCTGCCCGAAGCCAGTAAGAGACTGAGCCGTGATGAGCGTCTGGCAGAAGTGGTTTCCCCTCCAGTCCACGGAGGCTGAAGCCACTACCCTATCCCCTAGGGAGGGGTCGGAGCAGCCGAGCGGGGAGGACAACAGCTCGAGGCCGCGACTTCCAAGCCATCTCCGCAGCCCGGCGCCTTCCCGCCTCCGCCCTGGCCAAGTCCCTGGGTCCCCCGAGTACAAAGCCGGGGTACGAGTGGGAAAGGGAAGTGAGACAACAAGCGTGTACGAGGGCGTGAGTGCGGATACACACAGGGCAGGTTAGGTACGGAAAAACCCCGCCTCTCCCCGAACTCGCTCCTCGGACCAGCCTGCAGCTCCGGCACTCCAGGGCTTTCTGCGCCAGGACAAAGCTACCGTGGCCTCTCCGCGAGCGCCGGGCGCCTCGCTGGTCGCCCGGGCTCCTCGGTCTCCCTTAGCCTCGACCCAGTCCCAAAGGGATCTGAGACATCCGAGGGACGGAGGGAACTCCGGGCCGGGAGCCCCCAGTCCCGATCCCCCGCGCCCTCGCCCGGAGCCGCGACTCACCTGTTCAGCACTTTGCGGATCCTCTGGCGCACGCCAGCCCGGGAGGAAGCGGACAGGCTCCCGCCACCGCCACCGCTGCCCTCGGCCGGCAGGTTCTCTATGGTGGTCACCACATGGTTCGGCGGGGCTGGCGGTGGTGGCGGCTGCAGCTGCTGTTGTGGCGGCTCAGGGGGGATCATCTCGGCGGAGGCGGAGGCGCAGCAGCGATCAGAAGGCAGCCGGGCGCATCGTGCGCCGGCTCCGGGCCCGGGAACGCGCAGAAGACCCGGCCGAGCGGCCCCGGCCCTGGAGGCGGTGCT
>NW_025999842.1:36057401-36073636 GCF_001458135.2 Marmota marmota marmota | reverse complement strand
GAGGACGGAGCAGAGAGTGAACCTGGAGAGCCGGGCGGGGGCGCCGCGGCGGCGGCGGCGGCTGCGGTGGGGAAGGGGGGCCTGGGCGGGGAATCTGCGCGCTCTGCTCCCGCCAGAGGGCGCACCGGAGGCGCCTTATTGCCCCCGACCCTCCTCTCCCCTGGTCCACAGAGGCCCGTGGTCTAGGTCGTGGTGATTTGGGTGATTGTTTTGTCTTTGGGTCTTTGGGTTTTGGGTTTGGGGAGGGCGGACTGAGGATAGATCCTCCCTCTGGAGTTGGCGGGTTCTCCCGTTCCAGCCGTGGCGCCGCAGAATCCAGCACCACCGGCCCGGGACAGCGGCAGCACTCAGAGACAGGTGCTGGCCCCACTAGAAACACAAATTGAATATCCAAAATATTACACCTACGTTCATAATAATGGGTCTGGAGGAAATATAAAGAGAAATAACTTATTACCAAGAATCCATTCTGGGAACTGGGAAAAGCAAATTCAGCCAACCGAAAACGTGTCGGTTTGAGGCAGTACAGCACCCTGTGAAAGGAAAGTAAGCAGATTTGAGTTCCAGTAGCACTTGTGAAAGTTATTAGCAGAGAATCCTTAAGCAATTTCTTCAATTTTGAGACATTCGCCTTTGTGAAACGGGGCTACTTTTGTCTTTCTTCCAGGAATGTTGTAAGAGTAAATTGAGGTAAACCACCCAGGCAGAGAGCCAGATGATCCTTCACCTGCAAAAGGCGTATTTACTACAGAAATCTTAGCCCTGAGCAAGACCACATTTCTACCAAAAGAAAATGATTGTTCCATGTATATCTTATACCTATTGATTCACATCCCCGTTACTAATTGATTATTAAGAGGGAGATTTTTCAAATATTCATTTATCGAGATTGCCTAGATAAGGATCTTTCAATGAAAAATGATACACATTTATAATATTTTTTCCACTTCACTGCAGTATGGGGAATTAATTGCCCTAAATTTAATAGGTATCTTTGTTCACACAGAAGCATGGTGATAGCATCCCTGTTTCTAAATACTCTGGAAGCCAGCAAATAAAAAATACTGGTCATACAATTTGCCATAAAAGGAGGTGTTGGAGAGCCAGTTGCAGCGGTGGCGCAAGCCTGTAATCCCAGCGGCTCAGGAGGCTGAGGCAGGAGGATTGCAAGTTCAAAGCCAGCCGCAGCAAATTCGCAACTTAGTGAGACCCTGTCTCAAAATAAAAAATGAAAAGGGCTGGGGATGTGGCTCAGTGGGGAGCAAATATCATTCAAAATATCCTCTCAACAAAGGGAAAACAGGAGAGGGAGGGATAAAAAAAACGAGATTTCTCATTCAGTTAACAATATGGGAGTCCTCTTTTTATCAAGAATCTGAAGATACAGGTATCCACAAAATCTCTCCAATAGGTAGAGATTCCTGTAGCCGCAAAACCTATTTACTCCCTGAAATATACTATAATCTTCCATCAGTTATCTGAGATCTCTTTCTACAAACCTCAACTCTGATTGGAATTTTTTTCTGTTTATAATTAATATGTTGTCCCACTGTTTCTCAAGGACCTTTCATTATACTTTTCCACCTCAGGTTTGCACAGGATGCCCTGAAGAATTGCAACAAAAAGAACAAGGCTTGGAACCTATGGACATTAAAATTCCAATAGAATGTAATGAGTTTGCCCGCAGTGGACCAGCCAAAGATTGCAGACATGAACAAACTGCACTTTAACAGAACCTGGCAGCAAATCATTGTAGGAGTCTCTCTATTAAAACAACACTTAAGGTAATTTCAGGTGTCTTCCTTGAATGACTGGTTGCTTCAGTGCCCTATTCCTTCACCTTTGGCTTGCTTCCCTTTGAGTGGTTTTGGCATGTCACAGCTTCCTGCTGTGTCTGCACTTCAATATCTGCACTTACATCTGGTCATTTCTCTAGAGTACTACTGAATCCAAATGATCTAAATCTCCACTAGGTTAGGAAGGAATCAAATGAAGAGGAGAGAAGAACAAAATGAGAAATATAAATTTTTAGTTCTACTGGTAAGGGGGAAAATATATCTCAAAGCAGTCTCAAGCCTTGTGTTTTTATTATTCCAATTTGTAAGGAGGTACATCATCAGATCTCTTCTTCCCCTCAGATTCTGTGTTTCATGTTCATCCCTTAAGTAGCTAAGTATCATTTGAGAGGTAGGGAAACTGGTGTCAAAAGTACAAGTTTCACAGTAGTATGTTTAACATAGAATTAAACAGAAAAGATATGGGGAAGGCTTTTTTCCCCTTTTTCATGCTATAAGTGTCTTGTTTGTCTCCTTGACCTTAAAATCCATCCTCCATGAACTCTTATCAAAAGGAGAGGAAATAAAGACAATAAGTCAAAGATCTAGATACAGTACTATAGTGGTGGCAGGTGGGTTCCAACATCACACTGCTTAGCTGACATCTCCCTGACCAGTTAGTGGCATGATGTTATTGCAAATTTTTCATTCCATGGAGTTTTTGCACTTACACTGTTATATTGCCTAAGTATCTCTTAAGACACACTAGTTTTGTCAGATTCCTTAAGGAAACAGAAGTTGGCTACCAGCTACACCTTGTTCAGTGTTGCTCATTTTGGCCTCAGTTTCAGGACTTAGAGTCATCTGGCATTTTGACTAATTTGTTTAGTATAGGCTGCACCTGTGCGTTATATTGAGAAAAGCTTCAGAGTGATGACCCAAAGTGACTGATGATCCTCCCCAAATTGCTGAACAGTTGC
This sequence comes from Marmota marmota marmota, assembly GCF_001458135.2. Lineage (NCBI taxonomy): Eukaryota > Metazoa > Chordata > Mammalia > Rodentia > Sciuridae > Marmota > Marmota marmota. The sequence goes on along the minus strand of NW_025999842.1, from coordinate 36,070,881 downwards.
CTGGAATTTCTTGTGCTGCTGCAAATGCCCAGTGGCCCATATGCTTTCTCTGAGTCACTCTCTTAATATCTTTCTGTCTCTCCTAAGTCTGATGGAATCTATTTCACACATACTGCTAAATGTATGACATCTAGAATGATACAGCTTCATGGTTTTGATTCACATAAGTGAACTCATTTAGGATAGAAGAAAGCTAAGCAAAACACATAGGAAATTTGTGAGGAAAGGAAAAAGAAGTGGATTAGATTGGGTATGTCTTTACATTTACATCCTAGAAATGAAAAAATCATTGGGACATCAAAGCATAGAAGTTCAGTGAGCACTTACCATCACAATCTGCAAGTGGTATTAGTGGATATGAATAATATGCACAAAGCAGGGAAATGGACATTGGGCAACAGGTTTCAAAGACCATTCACATTGTACACTATGTTTCTGCTTGCTATGTAATTCTTTGTGTTACAGTTTGGAAACAGTCCTTTGTTGTATTCAGAATACTGTTTATAGGTTATAATTGACCTTTCATGCTCAGAGCAATGAGGGTTAGAGAAGGAGATTAGTGTTAGTTGTTGTGAATAAGGGCTAATTTTGTAGGGTCAGACTACATTTTGATAGGTTTAAAATGTCTAAGTATTATTTGCAAAGTGTTTCTTTCCAAAAGCATAGTAAGGTAAATCTTACACATAGTGATGCAATAAATCTCTGTCAACAGAAAATTTTCCATATTCAGCTGATTCAGTAGTATCAGTTTCTCTAAGTGATAAGAATTATTTTAATATACCAATACATTGGCAAAAGTATCTGTGGAGGGCTGGGTTTGTAGCTCAGTGGTAGGGCACTTTCCTAACATGAGCCAGGACCTGGGTTCAATCTCTAGCACCATTGAAAAAGAAGGAGGAGAAGAGGTAGAACAGGAAAAGAAAGGAAGGAAGGGGGGAGAGAGGGAGGGAGGAAGGAAAGAAAATACATCTATTGATGGCACCCCATAATCTATTTTAAATACTATAATGGGTCATCAGTTATGAATAGGGAAGCAAAATTCTTGTACAAATGTCAGTTATCATTTTCAGCTGCTAATTTAACACACTGTCCCTCTAAAATATTTAATCAATAGAAATAATATTAATGTAAAATTTGGGGTAAAATTATAGTAATTCTTGTGCATAATTTATGTGCTGATTTAGTGGCTAGTAGATAGAATGTTATAATAGAAATTGGAACCTAAGTAATCTCAGTTGCAATTCCAGTTACATTGACTGGATGTATTATTTTTGGATAATTCTCTTAAATTTTGAGCATGTTTTCTAATCTACAAGAATGAGGATAATTTTTTTTATTATTCAGGATGTATGCAGACTATCAATAATACATGTAAAGAATTTGACATAAAAGTTATATTTTAAAAAATAATTGACTTGGACCTAAACATGATGAAGTGGCTGATACTGCAATAATCCTTTCCCCAAGAACAGTGCTAAAAGCTGGACAAAATATTGAACAGTAGTCAATGCAAGACTATGATCCTTTAGGGAAAGGAAATATAAGAAATGGAGCACATTAGATGAGCCCCGTGTTTATCCCATGTATCTCCCTCAGAGCATTTTCCAAACCACAGTACAGAGAAATAGAGTGGCCATCTCACTGGACAGAAGAGGCAAAAATGGAAGTTCAGAACTACAGCTTGGATTTGGTGGGCTGAATTACTGCCAAATTTTGAAAAAAAAAAATTGTAGGAGAAATAAGCTAAAAAACAATCCCCCTCAAACCCAACTACTAAGCTATATCTGTGCAACGCAAGACTCTGAGAAATCTAGCAAAGAAAACTACTACCCAAGAGATGTCAGAGGCAGCACAGTGCTGGAAGAGATAAAGATTGGCATTTAGGTCTAGCTATTAAAGAAAATTGGAAAGCCACAGACATTTGGTTGAGACTTCAAAAAAAAAAAAAGTCATATCTTGCCTTTCCGGCAAGATTTATCTTATCTTATTTTTTTTTTCCATACTCCAGATGGAAAAAAAAAAGTTAGGGTGAAAAATGAGTAATGATCTACATATAACAGGGATTAGAAAATTCTTTTCTGAAAATGCTAAGTAAATATTCTAGGCTTTGTAGGCCATACAGTGCCTATTGCAACTACTCTGTTACAACTTCCCTGCTGTTATATGTGAATATTGCCATAGACAACAGGTAAATGAATGACTGTGGTCCTGTTTCAAATAAAATTTTATTTATTGATAGACATTGAAATTTTGTTTTCTAGCCTGGTATGGTAGCACATGCCTGTAATCCCAGTGGCTTGGGAGGCTGAGGCAGGAGCATTGAGAGCTCAAAGCCAGCCTCAGCAAAAGCAAAAGCAACATACCAAGCAACTCAGTAAGATCCTGTCTCTAAATAAAATAGGCTGGGGATGTGGTTCAGTGGTCGAGTGCCTCTGCTTTCAATCCCTAGTATCTATCCCCCTGAAAAAAGAAATTTTATTTTCTTACAGTTTTCACCTATATTCTTTTTATTTTTAAAAGCATTTCAAAATGTAGAAATTCTTCTAGGTTTGGAGTTATATAAAAACAGACCAATACCCATCAGAAATATAGATAGAAAAATCCTCAGCAAAATATTAGCCAACAAATTCCAAAAACATAAAAAGGATTATATACTGTGACCAAAATGAATTCATTCTAGTAATGCAAGGTTCTTTTAACATCTAAAAACCAGTAAATATAATATACCACATTAATAGAATAAAGAACAAAAACTTCATACTTGACAAAATGCAACATTCATACATGATAAAATCTCAAAACAAAACAAAACTTGTAAGAGAAAGGAATTTTCTAAATCTGAAAGTGTTAACCAAAATTTAAAAAAAAATAACCAAAAATAAACCCAACTCTAGAGTGAAAATCATATTTAATATTCAAAGACTAAATGACTAAATGCCTTCCAAAGTGAGGAACAAGCCAAGAATATCTGCTGTCACCATGTTGATTCAAAACTACACTGGAGAACCTAGCCAGTTCAATCAGTAAGAAAGAACGGCATTTTAAAAGGAAAAGAAAGAGTAACCTCTCTCTATTCCTAGATGAAATCAGCCTCTGTATAGAATATCCCAAGGAATCCAGAAAAAATATATATCAGGGCAAATACATATAAGAGGGTTGAAGACTATAAGACCAACGAACAAAAGTCAATTGTATTTATATATACTAGCAATACACTGCCAAATATGAAGTTAAAAAGCAATTCCACATATGAGAGCATCAAAATAATCAAATGTTTAGAAACACATTTAACAAAAATAGTGTCAGATGCTTACAGGAAAAATCACAAAATATTATCATAATAAATTAATGTCTAATAAAATGGAAAGGTATATCACATTTATGGATTGGAACACATACTGTTGTTAAGATGGTGCTATAATTGTATGTGGTTTGTGCACTAAAGGTTCATATGCTGGGAGCTTGGTCCTTAGTGTGGCAATGTTGAGACATAATAAAACCTTTAAAAGGCAGCCAGGGACAGATGCCTTCGCAGCCATAGACGCAGCTGCTGCAGAAGCCCCTGCTAATGCTGACCCATTGCCTGCTGCCAACAACCACTACCACTGCTACCACGGCCTAGAGGACTGCTTCAGGGAAGACTCCAGGTTTGGTTGCACATGGCTGCACCCATTTGGGATACCAGCCAGGGCCTGGGGCCTGGGTGCCAGCAGGTTTACCACCACAAGAAACTCAGTCTGTGGACTCCAGCTGGGAACTGCAGGTCCAGTGTAGGGGTGTCTGTGGGTTTGGAGGAGACTGGGGTCTTCCTGCTGAGAGTGCTGGTGGCCCTTGTCTTGCTGCTGCATCTTGGGGTTGCTCCTTTGCATGAGTGTATCCCTGTCAGACTCTCTGCAAGTAGGAGCAGCATTGAGATATTGGGACTGCAGCGTGGCCAAGGCTGAGCCATCTGAAGCCTAGATCAGTGGGATAGAGATTGGGTTTGCCAGGACTCATCTGAGTTTGGTGATACTGAGAGATGTAGAGACAGGGCTGAGAAACTGTTGAACACTGACAGAGACAAGTTTGACTTTCCGGCAAGATTTATCTTATTTTATTTTATTTTAATTTTTTTAAATTTTAATTTGTTATATATGACGACAGAATGCATTACAATTCATATTACACATATAGAGCACAATTTTTCATATCTCTGATTGTACACTTTATTTTATTTTTTGATTCACTAGTCTCTCTATTTGGAACAGGATGTTTTTCATGCATGTGGAGGAAAATGATATATGAATGGTGTTTTGCATTTTTGTTGTATTCTTATGTTTTTAATTTTTCTCTTTGTTCGTATTCTTCCTCTCACTTGTCTATTTTCTTAGATTTTTCTTTCCAACTTTTCTCCAACCAATAGCCAGTCTCTGTCAACTCCTCTTCCACTCTTCCTGTGAATTTTTACTTCTAGCTTCTCTCTTCCTCCCTTGCAGATATTGCGTACTATACTACTTCTGTTCTCTTATCCACCATTTGAAATTGTAAATAATTTTAACAAATATTCTGTTTGTACTATAGATAGTTATTGAACTCATCATTTTGGTTTAATGTGAGAAAGCAGTAGACGCTTTAGTGGGAGCTATTAGGCTTAGGTATATATTGTGTATACTGTGTGCTGTTGATATTGGTTACACCAGTAAAGGCAACGTGCTGGAAACCTTCAGGGACACTATAGGTCTATAGGGTAGGATTTATCCTGCCTTAGATCCATATGTTTAGATTGGAAAACACACTAATAACATGAAAAAAATAAGAGAATAAAGTGCCCCAAAGAAACCAAAATGCTTCAACAATAGAAACCACTGATAACACAGTAGAAGACATGTCCAAGAAGGAGTTCATATTGTATATAGTTAAATTGATATGTGAAAGGATAGTATAAGGAATGAAATCAAAGAAAAAATACAGGAAGTGAAAGATCACTTCAATAAAGAGTTAAAGATTGTGGGGGAAAAAACAAACAAAAATCCTCAAAATTAAGAAATCAGTAAACCAAATTATAAATTCAATAGAAAGTATCACCAACAGACTAGATCACTTGGAAGACAGAACCTCAGACAATGAAGACAAAATATATAATCTTGAAAGTAGAGTTGAACATGCGGAGAAGATGGTAAGAAATTATGAACAGACCATCCAAGAATTATGGGATAACATGAAAAGACCAAATTTAAGAGTTATTGGAATAGATGAAGTAGCAGAGATTCAAACCAAAGGAATGCACAATCTTTTCAATGCTATAATAACAGAAAATTTCCCAAACCTAAAGAATAGAATGGAAAATCAAATACAAGAGGCTTACAGGACCCCAAATGTACAAAATTACAGCAGATCCACACCAAGACACATTATAATGAAAATAACTATCATAGAGAATAAAGATAAAAATCTTAAAGTCTGTGAGAGAAAAAAAATCAAATTATGTATAAGGAGAAACCAATTCAGATCGCAACTGATTTCTCAACCCAGACCCTCAAAGCTAGGAGGTCCTAGAATAATATATTTCAAGCTCTGAAAGAAAACAGATGCCAACCAAGAATGTTATATGCAGCAAGATCAAGTTTCAGATTTGAAGATGAAATTAAAACATTCTATGATATTAAAAAAAATTAAAAGAACTAACAACTAGAAAACCTACCCTACAGACCATTCTCAACAAAATATTCCATGAGGATGAAATGGGAAAAAAAAGTGAAAACAAACAAAGGGAGGATCTACACTAAAGGGACATTCAACCAAATGAGAAACAAGACAAATCAAAAACCAGAAAAAAATCAAAATGACAGGGAATTCAAATCATATCTCAATAATAACCTTGAACGTTAATAGCCTAAACTCATCAATAAAAAGACAGATTGTATTAAAAAGCAAGACCCAACAATATGCTGTCTTCAAGAGACTCACTCTTGGGCTGGGGATGTGGCTCAAGTGGTAGCGCGCTTGCCTGGCATGCGTGCGGCCCGGGTTCGATCCTCAGCACCACATACCAACAAAGATGTTGTGTCTGCCGAGAACTAAAAAATAAATATTAAAATCTTAAAAAAAAAAAAAGAGACTCACTCTTGGGCAAAGACATCCACAGACTGAAGGTGAAAGGATGGGAAAAAACTTATCACTCATACAGATTACATAAATAAGCAGGGGTTTACATTCTCATTTCAGATAAATAAACTTCAAACCAGAGTTAGTCAGAAAAGACAAAAAAGGACATTTCATGCTTCTTAAGGGAAGTATATATAAGTAGGACATAACAATTATAAATATTTATGCCCCAAACAATGGAGTATCTATGTACATCAAACAAACCCTTCTCAATTTCAAGAGTCAAATAGACCACAATACAATAATACTGGGTGACTTTAACAAACCTCTCTCACTACTGGCAGATCTTCCAAACAAAAACTAAATAAGGAAAGTATAGAACTAAATAATACAATCAATAATTTAGACTTAACAGACATATATACAATGTTTCATCCATCAACAAGCAAATACACTTTCTTCTCAGCAGCGCATGGCTCCTTCTCTAAAATAGACCAGATCTTATGCCACAAAACTCTTAGTAAATACAAAACAAAAACAAAAACAAAACAGAAAATACTCTGCATTCTATCAGACCACAATGGAATGAAATTAAAAATCAACAATAAAATAAAAAATAGAAGCTACTGTAACAAATGGAGACTGAATAATACACAATTGAATGATTAATAGTAGAAGAAATCAAGGATGAAATTTAAAAAAATTAGAGGTAAATGGGAAACTGATACAACATATCAAAATCTCTGGGACACTATGAAGGCAGTACAAAGAGGAAAGTTTATTTCATTGAGTGCATTCATTAAAAGAATAAAAAGTCAACAAATAAATGACCTAACACTACATCTCACAGCCATAGAAAAAGAAGAACAAATCAACACCAAAAGCAATAGAAAACAGAAAATAATTAAAATCAGAGCTGAAATTAATGAAATTGAAACAAAAGAAACAATTGAAAAAATGGCAAAACAAAAAGTTGGTTCTTTGAAAAAATAAATAAAATAGATAAACCCCTGGTCATGCTAACAAAGAGAAAAAGAGAAAAAACTCAAATTACTAAAATACAAGGTGAAGAAGGAAATATCACAATGGACACATCTGAAAATTTAATAAAATAATTAGAAACTATTTTGAAAATTTATACTCTAGTAAAATAGAAAATATCAAAGATATCAACAAATTTCTAGAGACATATGATCTACCCAAACATAATGAGGGAGGTCATACATGATTTAAACAGATCAATTTCAAGTAATGAAATAGAAAACGCCATAAAAAGCCTCCCAACCAAGAAGAGCCAAGGATTCTCAGCAGAGTTCTACAAGACTTTCAAAGAAGAATTAACACCAATACTCCTCAAAGTATTCCATGAAATAGAAAAGGAGGGAACCTTTCCAAACTCATTCTATAAGAGGCTAATATCATCCTGATACCCAAACCAGACAAAGACACATCAAGGAAAGAAAACTTTAGACCAATATCCCTGATGAACATAGATGAAAAACTTCTAAATAAAATTCTGGCAAATCATGTACAAAAACATATTTAAAAGATAGTGCACCACGATCAGGTGAGATTCATCCCAGGGATGTAGGGTTGGTTCAACATATGGAAATCAATAAACATAATTCATCATATTAATAGACTTAAAAACAAGTATCATATGATCATCTCAATAGATGCAGAAAAAGTATTTGACAAAATACAGCACACCTTCATGTTCAAAACACTAGAAAAACTAGGGATAGTAGGAACATACCTCAACATTGTAAAGGCTATATATGCTAAACCCAAGGCCAGAATCATTCTAAATGGAGAAAAATTGAAAGCATTCCTGCTAAAAACTGGAACAAGACAGGGATGTCCTCTTTTACCACTTTCATTCAACATCATCCTTGAAACTCTAGCCAGAGCAATTAGACAAAAGAAAGAAATTAAAGGGATACAAATATGTAAATAAGAACTCAAACTATTATTCTTTGATGATGACATGATTCTATATCTAGAAAATCCAAAGAATTCCACCAGAAAACTTCTAGAACGAATAAATGAATTCAGCAAAGTAGCAGGATATAAAATCAACACCCATAAATCAAATGCATTCTTATACATCAGTGATGAATCCACTGAAAGAGAAATGAGGAAAACTACTCCACTAACAATAGCCTGAAAAAAAAATACCTGGGAATCAATCTAACAAAAGAGGTGAAAACTACAGAACACTAAACAAAGAAATTGAAGAAAAATTCAGAAGATGGAAAGATCTCCTATGCACCTGGACAGGCAGAATTAATATTGTCAAAATGACCATACTACCAAAAGCACTATACATAATTAATGCAATTCCTATTAAAATCCCAAGGACATTCTCATAGAAATGGAAAAAGCAATCATAAAATTTATTTGGAAAAATAAGAGACCCAGAATAGCTAAAGCAATCCTTAGCAAGAAAAGTGAAGCAGGAGGCATCACAATGCCAGACCTTAAACTATACTACAGAGCTACAGTAACAAAAATGGCACCAAAATAGACTTGTAGACCAATGGTACAGAATAGAGGACACAGAGACAAATCCACATAAATATGGTTATCTCATACTAGACAAGGGTGCAAAAACATTCACTAGAGAAATGATAGCCTAGTCAACAAATGGGGCTGGCAAAACTGGAAATCCACATGTAGCAAAATGAAATTAAACTTCTGTCTCTCACCCTGCACAAAAATCAACTCAAAGTGGATCAAAGACTTAGGCACTAGAACAGAGACCCTATGCCTATTAGAAGAAAAAATAGGCCCAAATCTTCACCATGTTGGCCTAGGATCTGACTTCCTTAACAAGACCTTAAAGTGCAAGAAGTAAAATTAAGAATCAATAAATAGGATGGATTCAAATTAAAAAGCTTCTTTTCAGCAAAAGAAACAATAATGTGAAGAGAGAGCCTAGAGATTGGGAGAAACTCTTTACCACATGAACCCCTGATAAAGCATTAATCTCTGGGATCTATAAAGAATTCAAAAAACTGAACACCAAAAAAACAAGTAACCCAATCAATAAATGGGCTAAGGAACTGACAGATACTTCACAGAAGAAGAAATACAATTGATCAACAAATATATGAAAATGTATTCAACATCTCTAGAATTAGAGAAATGCAAATCAGAACTAAGATTTCATCTCACTCCTGTCAAAATGGCAATCATGAAGAATACGGGCAACAATAAATGTTGGAGAGGATGTGGTGAAAAAGGTACACTCATACATTGGTGGTGGGACTGCAGATTATTTTAACCACTATGGAAAGCAGTATGGAGATTCCTCAGAAAACTGGGAATGAAACTACCATTTGACCCAGCTATTCCACTCCTTGATTTATACCCAAAGGACTTAAAATCAGCATACTATAGTGATGCATCCATATCAATGTTTATAGCAGCACCAATTCACAATACCTAGACTATGGAACCAACCTAGGTGTCCCTCAACAGATGAATGGGTAAAGAAAATGTGGTATATACACTCAATGGAATATTACTCAGCTTTAAAGAAGAGTGAGATTATGGCATTAGCCAGTAAATGGTTGGCGTTGGAAAATATCATTCTAAGTGAAATAAGCCAATTATACAAAACCAAAGGCCGAATGTTTTCTCTAATATGTGGATGTTAATTCACAATAAGGTGGGGGGCACTAGAAAGAATAGTGTTACCTTAGATTAAGTAGAGGGAAGTGATAGGAGGAGAGGGGAGGGGATGTGGGAATAGAAAAGATAGTAGAATGAAACAGACATTATTACTTTATGTACATATATGACTATATGACCAATATGATTCTGCAACATGTACACTCAGAAAAATGAAATTATATCCCATCTCTGTATGGTATATCAAAGTGCATAAATGCATTCTACTGTCATGTATAACTCATTTTTAAAAATTTAAAAATTTATAAGAAAAAAAGGCAGGCTATTGGAGGCACTGCCTTCAGAAAGAATTAATGTTAGTTTTTTGAGGGAGAGTTTTTGTGAGAGCAATTTGCCATAAAAAAAAGAGCAATACTGGCCCTTTCTCATTCTCTGATTTCCAGTCTTAGCACCTGATCTCTCCCTCTAGCACATGCTTCCACCATGATGCCATCTGACATACTGTAGTAAGGCCCTACCAATGGGGCAACCCATTTTGGACTGATGGCCTCCCAAACTATAAGCTAAAAAACTATTGTCTTTATATATTACCCAGACTTAGGAACTTTGTTAAAGCAACAGAAAGTGGACTAATACAGATAGCAATACTCCTCAGCTTGACCTACATATTTGATACAATCCATATAAAAATATCATCAGGATGTTTTTTTAGAAAATGACAAGCTGGTCCTAAACTTTGTATGGAAATGCAAAGCTCTTGGCTATCAAAAACAATTTTGAAAAAGAAGTTGGAGGACTTTCACTTCCAAGTTTCAAATCTTAATATAAAACCCATTATCAAGATAGTATGATACTAGCAAAGGAATAAACATACAGAGTAGTGGAACAAAATTGAGTCAAAACAAAATCTTTATCAATTAAAAGGATTGTGAAGCCACTTCCCTGGAGGAAATAATAGTATTTTAATAATTGTCTGGGACAATTGTATACCCACATACAAAAAGTGAACTTAGATTTAACTTCATACCATATGCAAAAATTAACTCAAACTGGATTTTACACGTAAATGCAAAATATATAGTAATAGAACTTTTAGAACACACAGAGGAAAATCTGTGAGATCATGATTTAGGAAAAGCTTTCTTTGATATGACATCAAAAGTGTGGTCCATCAACAAACATCATTGAATCAGACCAAAATTCAAAACTTTTGTGTTTCAAATGACAACATTAAGGAATTGAAAAAACAAACCACAGATCCTGAAGAAAATGTCTGCAAAGAAACATTTCTGATAAAAGACATGTTCCCAGAATATACAGAAAACAACAACTTACAACTCAATGGAAAGAAACAAAGAACAATTAAAAATAGGCAAAAAATTTGAACAAACATTTCACCAAAGAAGATATGTGAATTAACAAATGAGCACATAAAAATACATTTAACATCATAAGTCATTTCAAAAGAAAGCTTTTCCTAAATCATGAATTAAAACCACTATAAGACACCATTTCACACCTACTAGGATGCCTAGAATTAAAACACAGACAACAACAAATGTTGGCCAGATGTGGAGTATAGGAACATTAATCCATGGCTGGCAGGACTACAAAGTGGTGATGTCATTTTGGAAAACATGTTGGTAGTTTCTTTCTTTCTTTTTTTTTTTTTTTTTTAAGAGATAGAGAGAGAGAGAAATTTTTTTTAATATTTATTTTTTAGTTCTCAGCGGACACAACATCTTTGTATGTGGTGCTGAGGATCGAACCCGGGCTGCACGCATGCCAGGCGAGCACGCTACCGCTTGAGCCACATCCCCAGCCCCTGGTTGGTAGTTTCTTAAACACAAATTGACTCTATGATCCAGAAATCCCACACCTATGTGTTTATCCAAGAGATATGAAAATATATATGCAAAGACATGCATACAAGTGTCTATAGAATCATTACTTATAATTTCAGAAAAAAACTAAAGTCAAACAACTGATGAATGGATAGATGAAATGTGGCTTATACATATAATATAATGTTATTCACCAATAAAAAAGAATGAACCACTGATATATGCTATGTGATAGATGAATCTACAACAGTTTATATTAACTGAAAGAAACCAGATACCAAAAACCATATATTTGATTTCATTTATATGAAATGCGTAGAACAGACAAAACTATGAAGATAGAAAGTACATTAGTAGTTGCCTGAGGCAAGGGTAGGAACAAAGATTAGCCAAAAAAATAGTAAAATTGATGATTGCATCATTTTATAAATTTACTAAAAATTGTTGAGTTGTATACTGATTTAGATAAAGTTATAATATGCAAATCTTACCTTAATAAAATTGAAAAGATATCATTTATATCTTCAGAAAGGTAAGAGAAGGTTTTACAAACAGGAACAGACTAACACAGAAAATTCAGAAAGCAAAAGAACTCATAGAAATTAAAATGTTTTAAAGAAGGAGTGAAAAACTCAATAGGTGGTTTGTAAGACAAGGTAATAAAAGCTCTCAGGAATAAGAATGTAAAATACAAATATATGAGGGAAATGAAAGAAAATCAATGAAATGGTCCTAACATTTGAAAAACAGGTATTCCACATAATAAAATAGAGAAATGGGAAGGAGAAAACAATCAAATAATTTAATAATTCATCAGAACTGAAAAATATGAGTTTACAGTCGGATAGGGCATAGAACAATAGATTACACTGAGTGAATTATCATGAAAGTCCAATAATGTGAGGACAAAAAAATATTTGTCAAACTTCCAGAGAGAAAAGAAGGAGAGGGAGGAAGGGAATTGTGTCCTCTTAATAACAACAATGGAAATTAGAAGACAATGAAGCGCTATGCAAAATTCTGAAGGAAAATTGTTTCATTTTAAGAATTTATACCCAGCCAAATTGTTAATCTACTGTGCAGGGAGGTAAAGACATTTTCAGACATGTAAGTTCTCAAAATATTTCTCTCCTATACACATTTTGTCAAGAAGTTACTTATTGATATGCTGTACCAAAACAAGAGTAAATGAAGAAAGAGAAATAGAGATCTGACAAAGGAGAAAAACAAAGGGAATATTTGGGCTGGTATCAGGAAATCTCAAGGTTACAGATATGCAGAAGTCATAGAGAATAAGCCATCCATATTGGAAAATGTCAGGAGACTCTTGGAGAGATATCACCAAGGAAATGAAATTAATTTTATATTCTTAATTTCTTGAAAATAAATTTAGACAACAGGCAGAGAATTTTCATTTGAATTTAATGACCCCCCAAAATTCAAGAAAGTGGTAATTTTTTTTTATTGTGGGTTGTTCAAAACATTACAAATTTCTTGACATATCATATTCCACACTTTGATTCAAGTGGGTTATGAACTCCCACCTTCACCCCATACACAGATTGCAGAATCACATCAGTTACACATCCATTGATTTACAAATTGCCATCCTAGTGTCTGTTGTGCTTCGCTGCCTTTCCCATCCTCCACCCTCCCCCCTCCCCACCTCTCCCCTCCCCTCCCCTCCTCTCTCTCTACCTCCTCCACTGTATAACCCTGAGGGTCTCCTTCCATTACCATGCAATCTCCCTTCTCTCTCCCTTTCCCTCCCACCTCTCATCTCTGTTAAATGTTAATCTTCTTCTCCTGCTCTTCCTCCCTACTCTGTTCTTAGTTACTCTCCTTATATCAAAGAAGACATTTGGCATTTGTTTTTTAGGGATTGGCTAGCTTCACTTAGCATAATCTGCTCTAAT
>NW_025999842.1:35952290-36048866 GCF_001458135.2 Marmota marmota marmota | reverse complement strand
GGGAGGGGAGAGGTGGGGAGGGGGGAGGGTGGAGGATGGGAAAGGCAGCGGAGCACAACAGACACTAGGATGGCAATTTGTAAATCAATGGATGTGTAACTGATGTGATTCTGCAATCTGTGTATGGGGTGAAGGTGGGAGTTCATAACCCACTTGAATCAAAGTGTCAAATATGATATGTCAAGAAATTTGTAACGTTTTGAACAACCCACAATAAAAAATTAAAAAAAAAAAAAAAAGAAAAGAAAAGAAAAAAAAAAAATAAAGTCAATGGGAGTTAGCTATTGCATATTGGATATCTTTCAATATAGGATCACAGAACATTAAATAGCTGTGTACCTCCCCAATTTTTTTTAAAAAATTTTGTGACATAGACTTAAGATGTAATATTCTCTGTCTACTTGCTGATGAACTTCATAGAGGCCAGAAGCCTTACTGAAGACCAACTTTTCCATGGTAAGTTCTGTTAGTGCTGAGTGTAAGACAAGAAGTCAGGAAGCAGGGAGAGGAAAAGCTCAACTTACCAAATATATACCCCAAAGGCTCGCTCCCATCCAATGACCTACCTCCTCCACCACACCCTCCCTGCCTACAGTTACCACTCAGTTAATTCTTGTCAGGGGATTAATTCACTGATTGGGTTAAGGCTCTCATTACCAATCATTTCACCTCTAAACCTTATTGAATTATCTCACACATGAGCTTTTGGGGGACACTCACATCCAAACCATAACACATGTTTACTGGGTGATCCTTCCAGTCCATTACCATGTATGTGTCAGAGACTCCCAAATTCATACCTTTAGCCCAACTTCTTTTCCTGACCTCAAGGCCCACATATCTACCTTTACCTTCCTCTTGAATCTCTAACATATGTCTCAGATTTTACATATCTACAACTCAACTTCTTCATTTCCATAAATGAAGTCAATATCAGTTCCCAAACAAACAAAAAATGATATAATTACCTTTCATTCCCTGTTTTCTCATCCCAACATCCAATCTATCTATAAATGCTGTTGGTTCTGCCTTTAAAACTTAACACCTCTCTATCTAAGCACATAAAACATGTCTGTACAAAGTCTTTACTCAAAATGTTTGTTCTAGTAAATTGAATGAATTACTCCCAAATTGATGTGTTCAGCCTAGTCTTGTCTTCTGGCCTCTAGATATGTTAGATATACTCAGAATCTCTACTTAGGTGTTTCACATGATCTTCCAGTTGAAGATCTAAAACAAAAATTTTAAGCCTATGCATAATACAAACTGATCCTTTCCAACCTTCTACCCAGTTGCACCAACCTGAAATTAGATGGTACCTGCCCACATAGGTGAGGGTAGATCTTCTGGTTGGAATGATAATCCCTTCTGGAAACACTGTCACTGAAACACCAGGAATGATGCTTTGCCTGCTATAAAATATCTCTAACCCAGTCGAGTTGATGCATAATATTAACCATCACATTTATGCCCTTTTTTGTTTTTGTTCTTATTTTACCTGAAAATTTTACAGTATTTGACACTGTTGATTTTCTATTCTTTCTGCTCCTGGAAGAACATTTCTGTTCTTTTCTCCCACCTACTTGCTTTTCCTTCTTATCTACAGGTCTCCTTCTCTTCCTCCTCTGATTTCCTCTTAACTGTTGCTTGTATCTAGAACCTTGGTCTTGGTCTTCCACTTTTCTCATTCACTGCATGATCTGTGGGAGATCTCGTCCATATATATGGTTTCAGTTGTCATTTGTTACTTCCAATGACTCTCTAATCTAATTATGTCTCAGAATTATCTGACAGTCCCTAATCTCAACACTTGATGTCCTGGAGACTCATCAGAAAACTGTTTCCCAAACCATCCTCCTCATTTCTTTTTCTTGCTATGACAGCTGGCTTGGTGAATAACATTAATTCCAACTCAGTTATTCAAGAAAAGCCCTGAGAGATGCCTACACTGTGCCTTTCCACTTACACCACGGTAAACACATCTTGCAGTATTAGTTCCTAACAATTCTCCCTGTCCTCTCTGTCACAACACATCACTAAGCCTTGCTCAGGCTTTTGTAAACACCTCAGTCTGGACACTATTGTAGGCTTTTGAATTAAGCTCTCTGTCTCATTTTGACATTACTCCAATACATTCTCCAATGAGTCACCCTAGTATTCCATCAAAACACAAACTTGACTTTATCACTTTCTTGCTACTAGCTTTTAAATTATTCTACCAGATTGCAGGATAAAGTTCAAATCCCTTAGTTTATTAGAAAGACCATTCACGTTCTGTCCATTTGCAAAAACTTTCTGTTAGGTTCATTTTCTCCCATTTCCAGTGTGAACCTCATTTGCAGAAACAGAATATTTGGCTTCCCTACGGTGCAGTGTGGTTTCATGCCTCTGGTCCTTCCCACATTGTGCTCATTCTGAATGTCCTTCCCTCCTTTCCTGCTCCAGGTGACACTTATTGTTCAAGATTTTCCTCTGGAGCCAGCTCCTTCAGGAAGTCTTCCCTGCTTTTGTAATAAGATCAGGTGTCCTCATTAGTGAAATCACAGTTCTCTCTCAGTGCACCAAACACAGCATCAATTTCCCCATGTGGTTCTCTGTAGACTGCAAGCTCCATTATCTGAAGTACCTCCCTCAGCTTCTAGCCCAGCACTTAGTACAGTGCTTGGCATGAATAAGTATATGATTTGTCAAATAACTCCCTGAAAATGAAAAAAATAGACTTAGGAATTTGTCCTACACGTTCTCAAAGAAGGAGGAGGAAAGGGAGTGTGGAGGGGAAGGAGAAGAAGAAGAGGCAAAGAAAAAGGAGAGGGAGAGAGAAAGAAAAGAAAAAAGCTAGAACAGGCCTAATCTACTGGACTTTATTTAAGATTGGAATGGAAAAGTTAGAAAACACTTCAAGAAAAGGCCAAAAGCTTTCTAGAAAGTAATGCAGTTAACTTTTTATTTAACCAGAAATTATTCCTCTAAACCCTGATTATCTTGCACATTGTTATTGTGCTAGATATAACTAAATGACACATTCACATAAGGAGGCTTATAGAAAATGTATTGTATTCAGAAGCTTTCTTTATATATCTTATTATCCTACCTTAATAGTAAAGAGCTATGCAATGTATATTTGTAATGCAGCTCATCAAGGAGGTAAAAAGGAGAGTTGGGAAATTGCTTGGTATAGGAAATTAGCATAAAGTTTCATAATCAAGACAAATAAGATTTTTTTCAATAAAGCAGGGTATATTTGCCTGCATAATAAATTAAGTCCTTACATTAGAAGCCATTTGATAGCAGAGGTATAAATAATCTCCCCCAAAATGATTTTGTTTTGGAAAGTTTTGCGATTTTCCTTCACATATTTCATATCTTAATTTTTTTCCCTTTGGCAAATACTAAATGCAACTTGCTTTCCTGAGTATTTCCTAGTCTAGAGCGGTGGAAGGCTGCTGCAAATAGGATGAATGTGAGAGGGAAAGAGGGTGGTACTCAAAAAATATCTTCCTATAATAAAGTTGAAATTAAAATCAGAGTTTGTCCCTTGATAAATACTTCTTAAGCATAGCACTATGTGCCAGGTACTGTGGTTACTTCTAGGACACAAAAATGAATAATTCACTGTCTCTGCTTTCAAAAAATTCTCAGTTTAGTGAGCAAAATAGATCTTTTTATATAACCAGCTGATAAGTGCCACACTGAATGAATGAATAACTTTAATAGTGAGGGTAGAAAGCAGGTGCAGTTTGCTTTATGAAAGAGCTGGGGAAGGAAAGGTGACAGGGAAAATTCCTCCAAGGGTTTGATCTGTCCTTGATGGTTCTGTAGAATTTACCTGGTGGACAGACAGTAAGGGTGTTGAGAGAAGAGGACACTCCTGGTAGAAGTAACCACATCAAGGACAGACAGATGAAGAAGAGCACTTGTGAGCAGAAAGTACATTCGGTGGAGCCAATGCAGAAGATTTTTTTAACAACTGCTTTTCCCAGAGTTCAGCCACTTTAAAAATAAGTTGTACTACTACTTACTTGATATTGTTTTTAAATGGCTCTCTAAAACGTAATTGCCTTCTTTAGCTTCATGTTGAGAAAGAATATTCACAAAATTACACATTTGAGGTGCTAATCACATTTTTCTAATACCTACTAAAATAAAAATAAGTAATATGATTATGTAAATGCTTGGCACCATACCACTTAAAATTGTCTCTCATGTCACCAGGGGCACATGCTCCACATTTTAGGAAATACTGATTTGGCATAATAAGTAATATGAAAAGAAACAACTTTTACAAATTATCACTTTGAAGTTTCAAAACATGGGAAAAGGTGAGAAAACAGTGCTCCTATGAAAAGATTATCCAATAAAATAGTTTATAAAATTTTGCCAGAAGCAAGCAGATAATGGTTGAAATAACTGCATAACTCAAACTTTGTACCCTTAACTGACATTCTCCCTCTTTAACAGATTTGCACTAAACAAACAGGAGTTTGGACTAGCCCTATCAATCTATGTGACTTTGAGGAGAAGAATCACAAAATTAAATATAAATACAGGACTAGATGTGTTTTACTCACCAAAGCAATTAGAGAATAATGCCTTGATTAGAAAGGGAAACATGATTTTCCATAATCAGGAATAAGGCTACTGTTCTCTTAGGAGATTTTGATGTCTACTGAACATGATTAATAATGGAGAGACATAAAGTACTAATTAATAATGGAAAGATGTAAAATCAGAGGAATTCCAAATTCCCTTATGTTGTTTTATCCTCAAATTCCCTGATGCTGCTTCTGCAGAATGAAAATAACAAAAAAGAAAAAAAAGTTAGACCTTTAAGTTACAGTTTTAACTGTTAACATTTATGCTTCTAGTATTCCAGGTCTCTATTGAATACCAGTTATCTCCCAACCTAGACTATCTCCCATCAGACAAATGATCCTACCTTTCATTTTACTTTAAGGATTTCTCCTATACATAGAGATATGAATTTTCCTTTTCAGCTCCTAGAATGTAATTTTATGTAGTATTAGTTGTTGCTGTTTCTATTTATTGTGGTCATGTAATCACTTCTTCTGAACCAAAAGTTTTGTTAGTGAACATGGAATAGTAATATTTGCAGTGAAAACTAAATTAAATGATACAGCATATCAGAAATGCTTACCACAAACATATAAAATGCCAACAAATATATGTAATACATATAGTACATCCTTCTCTATTCACCCCATAGTTTTCTAATGGTGTGTAGAGATGAAGCTCAGTATCCCAATCTGTGTCTGCCACTGGACACATGGCAATTTTCAATCAACAAAAGGCAATGAGTCTTCTGTGCAGGGCACCAGAGTTTATAAGCAGACTATAGGCATCTTACAAACTCTGTGCATGACTCTTAACATTCAAAGAACTTAAATTTAAGTAAAACCAGAAGCACTTCTATTTTAATAGTAGGCAGTCATTAATGAGAATAGTGGGAAAGCTATCAATAGGTTACAGACAAATGCTTAAGTCATGCCAAGGCCACCACCACCTTTGAAAACAATGGCCTGTGTACAGAGGCCTCAAGGCAAAGAGAATATTTTGCAACTTACCACCGACTATCACAATTTATTACCTCCTTTTCTTCCTTGAAGGATTTGGAATGAAATGGGGAGACCAGAGTTTCAATATTTGCAATAGCAACTCAAGATCATGCCTCCAAATGAGAGGATCACATAAGTAAAATATGGAGTGTATGAATGCAAGCACTATCTTGGTTATTCACGTGTGTGTATTTCCTCTTGAGATAAAGACCTTAAAAAAACTACTGAGAGAATATTACTTGTCCAGAAATAACCACCAGGGCTTGTTGAAATTCTGACATCATCTCTCCAAATATCCACTAAAATATTTGTAAAGGACCAAAAAAAAAAAAAGATGTGTACATTTTTTGAGATTATAACCAAAGGACGGCACTCATTGATCTGTAAAATTTGAGAGGAATTTTCTTAAAGTGTACTCCAGATAAAACTACCTTCACTAAGAACCCAGTGTCCCTCATGATCACAGGGAGCAAGACAGCTTCACCACTCCCCAATGTTTATCACTGGGTCAAACAAAACGGACCAGAAAACTGGTGCCATCTGCCTGTGAATGTTGCTTCTCAGGAGGCCAGAGTCCCTTGTCCACGTCAGTTGCCACTGGGGCCTGTTTCTACTGTCACACAGAGGCTATTCCCAGAAAACAAAGCGTCAGTAAGAAGGAAGGGGTAAAAGGATTGATGTTCTTATAAAGTATTTTGGTTGGGGTGCTAGGAAGAGTTAATGTCAGCATTTGAGGATTGAAGTTCTTGTATGTGTCATTTACTCAGAGCGTTCGAAACCCAGAAAGGAAAGATGAGAAAAGAGCTCACTTCATCTCAATAGAACTGTACTAGATGTGAGTCTGCTAAACATCTGAAGTGGGGCTGCAAGTCAAATATTATCCAACTGTATTTTTGAGAAAGGGCTTTTAACTAGTACCAAGGGCAAAGAGAATTGAGCCAAGAGCAACTGGCAATCTCTCATTTGGCATTTGGATTAAATTCTCCTTCTTGGAAGATGAGAATTTTTTTTAAAAAAAAATTCAATTTTATATCATCCAGGATTATTACTTCAAGCAACAGAAATCAAATCTATCCTAAGCCAAAATAGGATTTACTGCAAGAAAGAAGAAAGTTTTCATTCATTTGATTCATTCAACAAGCCTTGATTAAACCACTAGTAAGCATGAAAGAATGCACTAGGCATCTCAGGAATACATCCATGAACAAGAAAGTCAAAATTCCTATCCTCATAGATTTATAGTCTATTAAATATTTAATGTAATATTGGTTACAGTAAGAGCAATGAGGAACTATCTATCAGAGAAAGGGGATAAGGAAAAGTGAGGAGGACTTGTTATTGTTACATAGGGTGGTCCAAGAAATTATTTTTAAAGGTGTGTCTATTAGACCTGAAGGAAGCCAAGAAGCTAGTTCTGTATGCATCAGGAAGGAAGAAATCCCTGAAAGAATAGAAGTACAGAGGCTTAAACCAGAAACAAGAGAGCAAACAAACTAGAGTGGCTGCAGAGTATTACATGAGCAGAGTGGCAAAAGATGAGGTCAGGGAAGTGGATCATTCAAGGCTCATACCTATGATGAAGACTTCAGATTTTAATCTAAATGTTACACGTGCTCTTTGGAAAGTTTAAGTAATATGATTAGATTTACAATGTTTTAAAAATGCTGTATGCTACTTGGAAAGGCTGTGTGTGTGTGTGTGTGTGTGTGTGTACATATATATAAAATTCTGGATAGACTTACCCAAATTTCAGAAAATGTACTACCAAGAATAGTGATGAATCCTGGTCAAGATCAAAGCTGCACAGACAGCACAAACTTTCTGAGAGGCAGACTTACATGAAAGAGATGCAAAGAAGAAAATGTTCTAGTGGAGCATCTAAGTAAAAGATCATAAAAGTCAGTGTTTTGTTGTTTTTTTTAATCTTGAAATCTGAAGAAAGTTTTATTTAGTGTAAATTTTTAACCATTTTCCCGTTTATAATGTCATTCCCTTTGGTTATGCCAAAATCTTGACAGAAGTAGATTAAGACACCGGTGGTGGAATGTGGAGAGTAGAGAAGCACAGCTCAGTCAGTCCTGATGTTGGTTTCCATGAAGAAAGCAAAAGTCTCCCCAGAGGGCTGTGTCCCAGACTGTTAGAAAGTGACCAGAAGCAAAGTGACCAGCTGACCTGTGACTGGCAGCAACAGAGACTGCATATGAAACAGAGGAGTCAAATGCCAGATGGGGGACATAGAGAGGACTCAAAACAACCTTCTTCCTTTTTTAATGTATTCTAGACCCATAGTTTTTCACTGGGGCCACTTTTGGCCTTTTGATAGGAGAATTCTTCTTTTCATAAATCAGTTTGTCCTGTGCTCTGAAGGATGTTTAACATCTCCACTAAATACCGATAACTGGGCATCAATCTGCTTCAGATATCTCACTCCCAGCTATCACTTACTTCACAAATGACTATAAAATATACTTTCCCCCCAGTGGGGTTTCCCCAGTGTCAATGAGCATGATCATCTTGTCAGAGTGTCAAGATGCCTCTTCCCATGGTGCCATTGTTTAATTGTCAAGACTGCCTAGAAACCGAGGTAAGCCAAAGACAGATTGCCTAACTAAGTGACACAGGGAGGACCACCTCAGTCAGGGCAGTCATATTAAGTGTGGAGGAGGCCGATTTTCCTAAAGGGATCCCACTTGGGGAGGGTAATTGTAATTGCTAATGTGTCACCATTTTAAAAGTAATTGGGGCATTTTTAAGAGGGAAAAGTCAAATCTTTTCAAATGTTTTTCCCCTCAAGAACTAAATGCCTGTTCCTTGACAAGATAAAAGAGAATCATTAGGTGTTGGCTCTGCTGACTAATGAGATCATTATGGAAATGGGTTTGGGAATGTTTGTTGGAGCTGGTTAGTGAGGACAGGCTCAGTGAAAGAAGGGTGGGGAGAATGCAAAGAAAGGGAAAAGAGATTTCCTGTTTTTCAATGACTTAACTGTTTCATCTTATTTCATACAAAACACACACACACACACACACACACTTTTTTCCCCCTCTCCCTCCCCTAACGGGAGACAATTCTGCTTTTAGAAACTTCTACAAAGGAATGAGTAAAAGACACAGGTAGACTGTTAGTGCTATGTGACTGTCACTCTATTATGCTTTTTTTTCCCCTGCAAAAATAGAAATGCATTGCTAAGAAAAAAATGTTCCCACTCTCCTCCTAAAAAGGCTTTTTGTTCAATGAAGCACAGTTGGGAATTATAGGACAAATCAAAGGGTCACTCAGTGACCCCTCTCATTAGAGAAAACATGTGTATGTGGTAGAACCAAAGGAAGACAGAAAGAAAAAAAAAAGAACAACAAAAACACTTTGGTCCTTTATTTTAAAAACAACACCGTTTGCATTTTCGATATAACATTCGAGCAGTTTCATGTGCAGAATGGTACACTCCAACCCTGTGTTTCAAGATGCTGCTGACTCTGCGTGACCTCATGTACCAGCATGGAGCCATTTAAGAGGAAAACAAGGGGGAAGGCATCCATCCACAATGGTGGCTGCTGTTGTTTTGGCTGCTGTTTTCTAATGAACTGCTGCAGAAGATACATCTATATAAAGAGAGAATCAAACTGGAAAAGAGTACATACCATTAGAACCAAGGATGGTTGCACAGCTAAGGGTTCAGTAAAGAAGTGGACATAAAGTGCTGGTGAGATTCCTATAGGCACAAAAGCAGAGACAAAAGCTGTCTTTGTTCAATGTTATGCCATAGCTCAAAACCACCTTGGTCCCAGGTAAACAAAGGGAATGATCTGAACCACTGGGATTCCCAGATGTTCAACTGAGGAAATTGAAGACATTAATCCATCAAATGCTCCCACAATTCTTGGATTTCCAAGTTATTCATCAGGAATTACAGAATATTCCTCCTTGAAACCATGAACATAAATCAATACTTTGTTTAATTTACATCTCTTTATTTTCATAGAGAAGCTTTTAAAAACACACACATACACAAACAAAGCTTATAGCCTGTGATAGCCAAATATCCTGGATTTGTGGTCTCTCTCTCCTACAATTAGGTTATTCCTAGATAATGTGAACAATGATATCACACTCAATAGCAACTTCCATTAACATTTGCAAGACTATGTGGATGAGTAAAATTTTTTAAATTGTATAAATATTGACACTCAAGAAACTCATTAGTTTACAGCTAACATTAATCAGACTTCAGTGGTTAGTCATAACAAATAACTATGTATTAAAAAATCTGGTTGTATATTGCATTTTGGCTCCTAAGATAAATCAGTTGAAATGTAGTTCCTACAATATTTTATAAATATTTCAATAAATAGCATATAATTTAATAAAAATAAGATATAACAAACAGATTTTTGATAAATATTATAGTTAACAATATTTTTAAAGCATTTAATAATTCCCCACAAATCACATAGGTCTGATTTTCATTGAGGACATTTACTTTTGAGAAGTCCCCAAGAAAAAGATACCAAAGAATCATTTCAAATAATATTTGCTTTACACATTTGGAGAATATGGGCTTAAAATGTAGCTCTTGTGGTTTGCCCAAGCATAACTGATCCTCAAATTTTAATCAGCATTAGGTAACATTAATGCAGATGTCAAAGTTAAGGAAGGAAATTTTGTTAAGTGATTCATATCTCACAGTGGTAAATTACTCAGAATGCATTTTTGATAGGGTCATTTCTTCTGCTCTAAAATAATATGAGTAATGAAGTATCAGTCATGTTTTATATCTGATATCCATCTGGCATCAGTGGAGAAGTTTGATTAGAGGTCAGGAGAGGGCTATTTTGTTTGTTTGCTTGTTAGTTTTGTCTTTACTTATTTCTCAGCAAAAATTATAATTAGGGGCTAGGAATATAGCTCAGTGGTAGAGCATACACTTAGCATGTGTGAGGCGCTTGGTTTAAATCCCAACACACAAAAAATAGATTGTAATTACATTTACAATGTTTAACTTACTCATTTAAAATAATTCATTCTATCAATAAGTGCTTTAATGTTGAGAGTATTTGATTATGTAAAAATGTTCTCAATATTATTACTTTTAAATGAAATGAGAAAACCACAGACAACCATGCAGTAAGATAGATAGATGAAGCCCAGTTGAGGAGCATACAAATAATTTTGCTTCAACCTCTGAACCATAAAGCAAATGTTTACTTCTATTTTGATATGCCTCACATCAGCATGTTCCTTAGAAAGAAAGGGTCCAGAATTTGACCTATTCTCTAAGTCTAGATAGATATCTTTTAAATGAAGGGCTGTGCTATAAATATCATCTACATAAATTCCAATAAAAGTGTTTGCATTTAGCTAATATTTGAGTTCTAAACGAATTCCAAAATTTTAGGAGTATTTGTGTTTGCCAAGCATTGTTCTTCTCCATTAGGATTGCAAATTAAATATACTGCATATTGTTCTAAAATGAAAGTGAACTCATCCTGAGTCTATCATGGTCTTCTGCCCACCCCATCAGTTTTATGGCATCATTTCAAGTAAAGTTGACTACAATGGAGAACTCTGGAAGTTTTTAGGACAGAATTATTTTTTGAAAAAGAAAGTCATATCTGAAAAGGCTTAAAACTTTTTGAAACTATTGCAGTTACCACAGGAACAGGAAAGTTTAATGGAAAACTCAAAATGAGAGTGCAGACAGTTTTGGCACTAACTCACGGTGTGATCTTGGGTAATGCCAATTTTCTGGTGTTTATTACCTTAACTATAAATAGACAGAATTTCTATTCAATACAACAGATGGGGCTAATGTGAAAATAAACACACACACACACACACAACAGAAATGCTAAATAAAACATAACATTAAATGTTTCCTTTTATACCTACCAAAGTTCCAAGTAAGAAACAGATGTCCCTAGGTACCAGAAACTATGAATACAATAAACTCAAAGTGGTGACAAAAGCTAAATGGCCCTAAGGAGAGTCAGAAGACATGAGTTAAAGGGTGGGATATAATGCCTGAGAAAGGATCCTGCTAAGGCTGCAAACCCTGCACTTGGTGGGATATTGATGCTAGAACTTACCTCTCTGCCTAAAGAGAGGAATGCAGTCCCCAAGACAGGGAGAAAACTGCTCAATGGCCCAAGATAAATCATGGGAAGTGACAGCAACACTGAGTGATGAATGGAAAAAGAGTCACCATCAGGAACCTGAAACAGTAAGCCATACCTGGGTGTGGGTTCAATTTCTCATAAGCTGCATGAAGTTAGAACCAGCCAATTAGAAATTAACAATCAGCATAGGCATGGGTAATATACATACATTTATTTCCTACCTCCTCCCACTGAGAGGGCCTAGAATACCCCAGTAGCAATGAGCATACCTACCCTCCTGCCTTGCTTTCTAAACACATTGTCCAATAAAAAGAATCAGGGTTCCTTAAGAAATATCTGTTTCTAGGACTAGACCAGGGGAAATATAAGAGGAACCTGGTGTATCTTGTAGTGCTAGAATGTAAGGAAATACATTAAAACAAAAGGATAGAGATATGTGTAAGGTACATAAGAACTGACCTGAATGAACGCCTCATGAACAAATCTGAAATAATGAGAGCAAAAATATAAATAACACAATATTATCTTTTAACTCTGAGCATAAAATGATCATGCCTAAGTCCATATTAATGTAAATAAATGATTGAATAAACAAGTGGGGAAGAAGAGACAAGTGTGCTTTACAGACTTCTAAATAAAATATATAGATACTCCCTCCTCCAGTAGGTGGAGCTTGATCTCAACCACTCCTTAAAGGGTGAAGTGGACTTGGTAATTCGTATGCAAAACACAAGGGAAACATAGTACCATGGCACTTAAGGATTAAATACAGGGATACTTTCTGCCAAGATTTGCAGCATCAAAGAAAAACATGTTAGGAGTGATTTGGGATTACCAAGTTTCTGTGCTCCGTCAGGGATTCACCACTGATCTCTACTTAAGAAATGGAGAGTACGACAGGCTAATTGAGAGAAGCTAGGAGCTATTCAGCATTGAAGGAAGGCATTCAGCAGAAGAAAAATGACCACTAATACCCAGTGTGATTCTGGTGACTTTTTTCTCATCAGATTTTCTATCCTTGGCCTTAAATTTATTTAAATTTCACCATCCAAAAATGTGTAGTCTCAACCCGCCCTCCCCAAAACTTGTGGTAATCTTTGGTTCATTGACCATAGCACTTATCCCAGTCTGAAACTATATTGCACTTATTTCAGTTTGAAATGACCCTGTTTTTAAAGAAATCACATACACACACACACACACACACACACACACACACATAATGATAAATGATTGCATGGATCTTAAGATAGACCAGACAAGGATGTTTTATTTTAATAATAAAGCATAAAAGTTACCATCCCCTACTTATTTGTGTCTTAATATTTATATTTTTCTCTCCTGTTACATATGTTCAGAGGGCCCTGTCTATCCTTTTCACCTCAGGATTCCCTGAAGTTAGAAGAGCAACTGGTATATAAGTGGTAAATTATTCTTTGCTGAATAAATTAATGAATTCTTCAAAACTGCATATTTCTAAGAGGAGCAATAAATGATTTTTACAAAGACTCACAGTAGCAATTTTAACTTGATAAATATCCAAGTTAATTCAAGTGAATGTGATGTTGAAAATAAATTAGCCAGAAAATTCTTTAATCTTTCTTGTTAGCTTATCCCTGAGGCCCTGTTGCAATGTATATTCTTCTCATCATCACCAAAAGGAAAGTTTCAATTATTTTACCAATTTTCTTTAATTTAAAGCTCAGTGAAACTTCATTATTTTACCATGGGTATGTAAATCTTTGAGGCTACACTTTTCCTTTTCTCTCTCAACTAAACAGAGATGATAGTACCTATTCCTTACTTCACAGAGATCAGAGATGTTAATATCTGTTTCTTTCTTCATAAAGCTGTGAGAATTAAATTTTAGAAATAAATCTATATGTTTCTTTGAATCCTGATGTCAGGTACTATTAAAAATCCTAAGGTTCTGCTTAGGTTTTGAATCTTATTTCTTTTTACCTCTAATACCTATAGGGATGATTATTCATTTTTTAAAAATCCAAGCTTAATTTTCAGTATGATATTTAAAAAACTTAAACAACATACTCCATTCAGAGCCCAATTGATTGGCTGCTGTCCCTGAAAAATAGCAAAGAAAAGCTTAATTCAGAAAGAGGCTCAGGTAGTAGCTTTATAAGTTTGTTAATTTGGGGAGCACTGCCTCGGAATTTTTCTTATGTTTAAGATTTTTAATAGCAAATATTAACTCACTCTAACCTTCAAAGGGAAGAGCTAGTCATATATTGATGCATAAGAGCTGGCTTTTAGGGCAAATACTGTGACATGGTTACTTTACAACATGGTAAGGCTGAATACAACTTCTTTTTGTTCAGGCTACAGTAGTTTTTAAACTCCTCAGAATCTTCTACAGTAAGATGTTATAGTAGTCCCCCCACCACCTACCCTATCCACAGTTTTGCTTTCTGAAGCTTCAGTTA
Source organism: Marmota marmota marmota (assembly GCF_001458135.2). Taxonomy (NCBI): domain Eukaryota; kingdom Metazoa; phylum Chordata; class Mammalia; order Rodentia; family Sciuridae; genus Marmota; species Marmota marmota. The sequence continues at coordinate 36,034,739 of NW_025999842.1, read as the reverse complement.
CCCTTGGTCAACCATGGTCCAAAAATATTAAATGAAAAGTTCTAGAAATCAACATTTATAACTTTTAAATTGTGTACCATTCTGAGTAACATGATGAACCCTCTCACCATCCTATTTTGTGCTTCCTGAAACATTAATTGTCCCTTTGTACAGAGTATTCATACTGTATATGTTACCTGCCCGTTAATCACTTAATTGTCATCGTGGTTGTCAGATCAACTGTCCTGGTATCTCAGCAATTCTATATAGGGTTTGGTACTATCTGTGGTTTCAGACATCCACTGGGGGTCTTGAAATATATCCCCATCAGGTAAATGGGCACTACTGTATTCACCTAACCGCAAGAGGCTCTGAGGGGGGGTACACATTTTATTCAACCAATTTACCAATCTATGAAGCCTTGCATGTACCATGTGCTGCATGCCCTTGCTTCCTGACCCCTGCTTTTCCAGAATGCAACAGGGACTGTATTGTCCACAGAGAAGAAAAGTAATTACTACTAAGTTCAAGGGTCACAGCTTTTCCTGGAATAACCTTCAAATTCCATGCCATGCACAGAGTGACTGTATATCTTAGAGTACAAACTAGAACATATGTGAGAATAAAAAAGAACCCTAACAGAGTTGCAAGAACAACAAAGATAAACAAATACTGTCCAATACACCAGAGTGTATGGTACATGGTCACTTTAGAATGCACGTGATATTGCTGAAAATGATGATAAGAATGCACTTATAGGAAAATGTGCCCAATATATTTCTGCATTTGGCATTTGTTAATAATCCCTTGACAGTGGAGTTATTATTTCTATTCATCCCGTCTCGTACTCTCTTACATTTAGCCTTACTTAATGAAAGTTTTCTGCCTGATATAACAAAATGCCATCCTCAATCACAGCCTGAAGGGACTCTTTCTGTTACTTATTTTCTGGTGAATGCTTTGTCACTAGTGTTCAATTTCATTTGCTAGAGCAACTTGTAAATATAACACCATCTGAGAATGTCAAGCCTTTTCTGTTTCTGTTTTCTGAAATTCATCTATTTCTAGAAATCTATCTATAACCACCAGCTTTTCAGTCTATTTTTTAGCAACCCCTTGCACTGGTGTTGACGTGGAGTTCATGATGAACTGTGGCTTCATTTGAGCTAGCAGTTGCACATGTCTGGAGTGTGCTGACATTTGGGAAAGATGAATTTAAGTCTTTTCTGAGCCTTTGCAAAAAAGAACACCTCTTCACAAAAGAAGTACTTCTGCCTTCCATAGAAATTTTCTTTACATAGTATTTTCTGTTTAATATAAATAAAACAATATCACAAGTATATGAGTATGCTACTATCTAGCAGCACAGAGATCATTTAATATATTACATAAGAATTTCAAATGTATACCCCAAGTCTTGAACTGCAAATTCATGAAAGCCTATTTAGTGAGAATTTACGACTCCATATTTTTTACCTGACACCACAATGTTTTAGTTTCCTGTCTTTAAAATAAAGCTTTAACTATATTGTTAGTCCCTAATTTTAATAAAGCAAGGCACTGAAACTATTGTTTGTGGGGAGATTCTGAACCAGGAATAACATTAAGTGTTCAATTTCTGTACACCTAGAAATGAAGATCCAAACCAAAATTCATTTCTTTTTACTTCCTGGAATTTCCAAAAAGTTTGCCCACATTTTCTGCTGCAATTTTACTCTGGAGAAGTATTGTCAGATCATCTGCGGCAACTACAAAGTTGAGTGAAAATTTAGTGGCACACCCAGAGCTTTACATTTATGAACCTATTATAAGTTTCTGGCTTTGTAATTTCCTTCAGCATAGAACAGAGAGCATATACTTAAAGTTGGCAAAGAGTTCTGATTCCAAGGTATTGTCAGCATCATGGGGAAGACTAATCACAACCAAATTCCATAAATAACACAATCCACATGAATTAAATGCCTGTTATAGCTCCAGTACTCTGCTAAGTACTTTGTATATGATATGTCTAAGTACTTTGTATATGACAAAATACTTAATTTTACAAATTAAGTATTATTGTCATCCCTATTTTAAAGATAAAAAAAATGATATTTGTAAAAGTTAAGTAAATTGCTCAAGGTTACACTGCTAGTAGCCGGTAGAGCCAACAGCTATCATGAAGCTATTTGACTCTAGTGTCTATGATATTACCCATTATACCCATATTCATTAACCCCTATATTAACTCTTACAGTAAGAACAAATGTAAAATATGCTTTTGAAGAAATGAAATATAATGTGAGTGTGCTAAGAAAAGACTTTAAATAATAGTCTAGTCAGGAAGAAAAATGATCTAGGCAGTATAAACTTTGGAAAAATAGAACTTTGGTATTAGGATAAGGTGACTTCTGTGTGCACCAACAATGACAATGACTAGAAAACAGCTCTTAATATATATATATATATTTACACATACATACACATACATACATATACACACACAAACACACACATATATACATATATACACATATATATTATATATGAAAACTTTTAAAAAATTGGAGTTGATTTGGTTTCAGAATATGATGTAGAAAAAATGGCTCTATAGATTTTTGAAGTTATGCTAAGAAACTGTGTATAAGAAAAGCTTTTTATTTATTCACTCAGCAAATATTTGTTGAGACTCTGCTATGTGCTAAGAACTATTTCATGCACTGAAGATATAAGGTGAAAAGAGTCCCTGCCCTCATAGAACTTAAATTTGACATAAAGATGTAATATGTAAGTAAGCAAATAAAAATATATGTTTATATTAATGGTCAAGAACTATGGAGGGTCTGAGATTGCATCCTGCTGGCAAATTAAGTTACCTATCACAGATTTATGGGTACTAGAAGAAGATGTAAAAGTTTATATCCATGGAGAACAGAAGAATGTAGAGCATTCTATTTAAAAGGGCTTTCTTACTCATATTTTCTCAATAAAAATTCATTTTAGCATGTAATACACAATAAAGTTGAGGAACCCAAATTTCTACATCTTATTTTGAGAAATGTCTGTTTATGTTACTTGCTCACTTTTCAATTAGGTTGTTTTCTTGCTATTGAGTTCTTTTAATTCCTCCTATAATTTAAATATTAACCCTTTATCAGATGCATGGCTAACAAGTATCTTCTTTCAGTCTATAGACTCTCTCTTTGCAGTTAATTATTTTCCTCACAGTATAGAAACTTTGGGGTTTGATGTAATCCCATTCGTCTATTTGGGCTTTTGTTGATTAAATTTTTGGAGTCGGGTCTAGAAAATGACTACCCACACCAGTGTTGTATAGTTTTCTTCAATTTTTCCTACTAATCTTATAGTTTTCTGTCTTACACTAATTCTTTCATCCATTTTGGTTTAACTTTTGTATACAAGGTAAAACAAGAGAACAATTTCATTGTTTTGCATGTGAATACCCAGTTTTTCCAACATCATTTATTGAAGAGACTATTCCTTTCCTTTGTGTAGTTTGGCAATTTGTCAAAAAAAACAGTTGACCATATGTGAATGGCTTCATTTCTGGGTTCTATTGGTCAATGTGTCTATTTTTATGCTGGATAATGCTGCTTACGTACCATAGCTTTGTAGTAGTTTGAAATTAGCATGATATCTCCAAATTTGTTCCATTTGCTCATGACTGCCTTGGCTATTGTATGTGTGTGTGTGTGTGTGTGTTTGTGTGTGTGGTTTCATATTAATTTTAGGATGGCTTTTGTTCCTATGAAAAAATGGCAATTCAGTTTTGATAGCAATTGCACTGAGTCTGTAGATCGCTTTGAGTAGTACAGAGATTTTAATAAAATTAATCCCAATCCATGAATGAAGGATTTTTCCATTTATTTGTGTTTTCTTTCATTTCCTTCATCAACATTTTATAGTTCATAGTGTCTAGGTCTATTACTTTCTTGGTTAAATTTATTCCCAAACATTCTGTATTTTCAAATTTTTTATTTGTTCTTTTTAGATATACATGACTGTAGCATATTTTGACATTTAATACACATGTGGAATATAACTTATTCTAATTCTTTTATTAGCTATTGTAAAAGGGAACATGCTCTTGATTTCTTTTTCAAATATTCATTATTAGTATATAGAAGTACTACCAATATTTGTGTGATTTTGTGTCCCACAAATTTTCTATACTCTTTTATTACTTAACACATTTGGGGGCAGAATCTTTAGGGTTTTCCACATATAAAAGCAAGTCATCAGGAAACACTGATAATTTTACTTCTTTCTTTCCTAATTATATGCTTTTTTTCCTTGCCTACATTTCACTTATAGTAAATGATCCTCTTAGTATGTTGTAAATTCAATTTGATAATATTTTGTTAAATATTTTTCCATTTATATTCATCAAGCTTATTGGTCTGTAAAGCTCTTTTCTTGCCTGACTTTGATATCAGGTTAATGGAGTCCTTGAAAAGAGGTTGAAGGTATTCTTTCCTCTTACATTTTTTGAAAGAGTTGTAAAAGTTTCAGAATTAGTACTTTTTATGTTTGGTTGAATGCATCAGTGTATTCATAAGACTAGAAAAGAAACCACCATATGACCCAGCTATATCACTCCTGGGTATTTGTCCTAAAGAATTAAAGTCAGAATTTAGTGATATATGTATACCCATATATTTAGCAACATAATTCACAATTACCAAGCAATGGAGCCAGCCGAGGTATCCATCAACAGATGAATGGTAAAGAAAATGTGGCATATATAAACTATGGAATTTAATTCTGACACAACTGAAATTATTCAGTTGCAGGAAAATGAATGGAACTTGAGACCATTATGTTAAGCAAAATAGTCCAAACTCAGAAGATCAAGGATCATTTGTTTACTCTCATGTGTCGAAAAGAAAGGTTGGAGAGGTGATCTCATGAAAATCAAAGGGAGTAGAGTAGAGGAAAGGGACGAAGGCAGGGTGGGGAGGGAAGAAAGGGAAAGGGAAAATACTGGAGAATGATATTGGCCAAATACTATTGTTAGGATGTGCACATACATTGATATGTAATAACAAATCCCATCATTATGTGCAACTATACTGTACCAATAAAAAATGGAAAATAAAATAATTTAGCAGTGTAGTTAGTCATCAGGTGCTAGAATTTTCTTTGGTAGGATACTTTTTTATTGAGTTATTGAAAATATGAACATATTTTCTATCTCTTCATGATTTATTTATTCTAGGTTATCCAACTAGTTAGTGTTTGATTAGTCATAAAAGTTTCTTATAAATCTTTTGTATTTCTGTGATACCCATTATAACATCTCTTTCCTTGTGGCTTTATTTTAGTTTACTTTTTGTCTGGCTAAGGGTTTATTGATTTTGTTTATCTAAAAGAATTAATTCTTAGTTTTGTTGATCTTTTGTATTGTGTTTCTAGTCTCTATTTCATTTATTTCTGCTCTGATCTTTATTATTTCCTTCGTTAAACTAACTTTTTGCTTAATTTTCTCCTTTTTTAAAATAATTCCTTAAGGAGTGTAATGTTCAGTTGTTTACTTGAGGTCTTTTACTTTTTTGATGTAGTTGCTTACTGTTGTAAACTACCCTCTTAAAATCACTTTTGCCGTATCCCATAAGTTTGGCTATGTTGTGTTTCCATTTTTATTTCAATATATTTTTAAATTTCCCTTTTAATTTCTTCATTGACACATTGGTTGTTCCAGACCATATTGTTTAATTTCCATGTATTTATGAATTTACCAAAATTCTCCCTGTTGTTAATTTATAGTTTCATACTATTGTGGTCAGAAAATATACTTGATATAATTTCACTCTTCTCAAAATTGCTAAGGCTTGTTTTATACCCTAAGAAAATAATCTGTCCTGAAGAATGTTTTGTATACATTTGAGAATAATGTATATTCTATTGCTGTTGAATGGAATGTTTTGTGTATGTCTGTCAGGTCAATTTGGTCAAGGTGTTATTCAAGCCCAGTTTTCTAAATTATTTTCATTCTGGATAATGTGTTTGTTGTTGAAAGAGAGGTCTTATGCTCTGCTACTATTGTGTTGCAATCTCTCTTTATTTTTTCAGATCTTTAGATATTTTTGTGTATATTTAGATGCACTGACATTGAGTACATATATAATTGTTATATCCTCTTAATGAATTGACACCTTTATAATCATATACTGTGCATCTTTGCCTCTTTTTTAGATTTTTACTTAAAGTCTATTTTATCTGCTATAAGGATAACTACCCCTACTTTTTTTTTATTTCCATTTGCATGTAATATCTTTTTTCATTCCTTCGCTTTCAGTCCATGAGTGTCCTTACAATTGAAGTGAGACTCTTTTAAGCAGCCTATGGTTGGGTCTTGGTTTTTATCCATTCCGTCACTTTATGTCTTTTTATTGCTGAATTTATTCCACTTACATTCAAGTAAATCATTGATAGGCATGGACTTCTCACTGCTATTTGTTAATTTTTTGTTTTATTTATTTATGTATTTATTTATTTTAATTTGTTATACATGATGGCAGAATGCAATTCATTTCATGTTATACATATAGAGCACAAGTTTTCAAGTCACTGATTGTACATAAAAGTATTTTCACACCATTTGTGTCTTCATACATGTACTTAGGGTAATGATGTCTAACTCATTCCGCCATCATTCCTACCCCTTTGCCTCCTCCCTTCTCTTCCCTCCCCTTTGCCTTACCTAAAATTCCTCCATTTCTCCCATGTTCCTCCTCCATCAACATTATGAGTCAGCCTCCTCATATCAAAGAAAACATTCAGCCTTTGGTTTTTTGGGGATTGGCTTACTTCACTTAGCACTATATTCTCCAACTCCATCCATTTACCTGCAAATGCCATGACTTTATTCTCTTTTAATGCTGAGTAATGTTCCATTGTGTGTATATATATATATCAAACTTTCCCTATCCATTCATTTACTGAAGGGTATCTAGGTTGGTTCCACAGTTTAGCTATTTTGAATTATGCTGCTATAAACATTGATAATGGCTGAGTTCCTGTAGTATGCTATTTTAAAGTCGCTTGGGTATAAGCCGAGGAATGGGATAGCTGGGTCAAATGGTGGTTCCATTCCAAGTTTTCCAAGGAATTGCCATACTGCTTTCCATATTGGCTGCAGCAATTTGCAGTCCCACCAGCAATGTATAAATGTGCCCTTTCCCCCCCACATCCTTGCCAACACTTATTGTTGTTTGTATTCTTAATAGCTGTCATTCTGATTAGAATGAGATGAAATCTTAGAGTAGTTTTGATTTGAATTTCTCTAATTGCTAGAGATGTTGAGCATTTTTTCATATAATTGTTGATTGATTGTATATCTTCTGAGAAGTGTCTGTTCAGTTCCTTGGCCCATTTGTTGATTGGGTTATTTGTTTTTTTGGTGTTAAGTTTTTTGAGTGCTTTATTGATCCTAGAGATTAGTGCTCTATATGTACCTGTGGTAAAGATTTGTTCCCATTCTGTAGGCTCTCTATTCACCTCACTGATTGTTTCTTTTGCTGAGAGGGAGCTTTTTAGTTTGAATCCATCCCATTTACTGATTCTTGGTTTTAATTCTTCCACTATAGGAGTCTTATTAAGGAAGTTGGGCCCTAATCCGACATGATGGAGATTTGGGCCTACTTTTTCTTCTATTAGGTACAAGGTCTCTGGTTTAATTCCTAGGTCCTTGATCCAATTTGATTTGAGTTTTGTTCATGGTGAGAGTTAGAAGTTTAATTTCATTTTGTTACATGTGGATTTCCAGTTTTCCCAGCACCATTTGTTGAAGAGGCTATCTTTCTCCAGTGTAAATTTTTGGCACCTTTGTCTAATATAAGCCAACCGTAGTTATGTGAAAGACTTTTACAATGAAAACTACAGCACACTAAAGAAAGAAATTAAAGAAAACCTTAGAAGATGGAAAAATCTATCATGTTCTTGGATAGGCAAAATTAATATTGTCAAAATGACCATATTACCAAAAGCACTATCAGATTCAATGCAATCCCAATCAAAATCCCAATGACATTCATCACAGATGTAGAAAAAGCAATCATGAAATTCATCTGGAAAAATAAGAGACCCAGCCAAAAGCAAACCTTAGCAAGAAGAGTGAAGCTGGTGGCATTACTATTCCAGACCTTAAACTACACTACAAAGCAATTGTAACAAAAACAGCATGGTATTGTCACCAAAATAGACCTATAGACCAATGGCACAGAATAGAGAACACAGAAGGGTTTTTTTTGTTGTTGTTTTATTGATACTTTCTTTCTTGTGGTTTGGTGTTTTTTGTTGTTGTTGTTGTGGTGGTTGTTTTGAGTTATTTCTATTTTTATGTTTGTTTTCTACCAAATATTTTTGCTTTGTGGTTATCATGAAGTTTCCACAGAATATCTGTGTTACTCAGCTTTCTGTAACTGTAACAAACACCTGAGATAATCAATTTATAAAGAGAAAAGGTTCATTTTGGCCCACAGTTTTAGAAGTTCCAAATCATGATTTGTTGACCTCATTGCTTTGAACCTGTATCAAGGCAGCAGGAATGTGTGACAGAGCAAACCATTTACCTCCTGGCCAGCAAGCAAAAAAATAAGTGAGGAGGTAAACAGTGTTCTGCATCCTTTTATGGGCACACTCCCAGAATATCATAAAGACCTTCACTCGACCTCAAGGGTTTCAGCATCTCCAAATAGCACCACCATGAGGAGCCAGTCTTTGACACATGGGATTTTGGAGGACTTTGAAGATCCAAACTATAACAACATCATACATTAGAATAGCCTAATAACTTGAGCTAATAACTTAACTTTGCATGTAATAACTCTATACTTGTACTCTGTCTCCATGCCAATTTATGGTTTTGTGTCAAAATTTATATGTATAATTTTGTAAAGTATATCTCTTGGCAATTTATTTAACTATAGTTGTTATTAATAGTTTTGTCTTTTAACCTCACAGTAGGAAAAAATTGCTTACGTATCATCATTACAGTCCTAGAATATTCTGAATATGACTCTGTATTACTTATACCATTGAGTTTTGTGCTTTATGTTTTCCCTTTTTAATTAGCACTTCCTATAAGGCAGGTCTAGTGATGATGAACTCTTTAGCTTTTGTTTGTCAGGGAAGGTTTTTATTCTCCCTCATTTCTGAAGGCTTAATAAAGTTCTGTTAATTTTTGTTTTGTTTTGTTTTGTTTTCCTCTTCAACCCTTTGAATATAACATCCTACTCTCTCCTGGTCTGTAGGCTTTCTGCTGGGAAATCCACAGATGGTAATATGGACACTCCTTTGTTATGATGTGTTTCTTATCTCTTGCTACTCTCGGATTTTATCTTTGTCTTTGATTCTTGATAGTTTGATTATTATTATACGTCTTGGTGAACTCGACTTTGGGTTGAATTTAATTGGGGAACTCTGGTCTTACTATTCCTGGATGCTGGCACATATTGCCAAATTAGGGGAGTTTCCAGCATCATTTCTTTAGATACACTTTCTAGTCCCTTTGCTCTTTTCTCTGCTTCTATAATTCCTATTATGCAAAAGTTTGGACTCTCGATGTCCATAATTCTCACGGCCTTTCTTTGTTCTTTTTCTGTCTCCTGAGAATTTCAAATGTTCTGCCTTTGAGTTCACTGATATTTTTCTGCTGCTTGATTGAGTGTGCTATTGAGTTCTTCTTTTAAATTTTTAAGTTCAGTTCAGTCACTATATTCTTCATCTCTAGGATTTCTATTTGCTTTTTAAAAATTTTCTCTATTTCTTTGTCAAACTTCTTGCTTCTTCCTGTGTTGTTTTCCAAATTTCATTTAATTTTCTATCCCCATGTGTCCTTGTACTTTACTGAACTACTTTAAGAGGATTATTCTGAATACTTTCCCAGTCTTTTCATAGATTTCCTTTACTTTAGGGCTCATGGCTGGAGCTTTATTTCTTTTGGAAAGTGTCAGGATTCTTGATTCATTGAAATCTTTGCATTGTTATCTGCATATTTAACAAAACAGTCCCCTCTACTGGCTGTACTCTGACATCTGGTTAGACCACTGGCTGGTTTCTGCCATCAGATAGAGCTTCTAGCTGATTACTATAGTGGCTTCTATGCAGGCTAGTCTGAGGATGTATTCTCTGACTTGGTGATTCTGCTATTTGGAATGCGCAGTTGGATAGGAATACAGGCTGGGCTCTAAGATTAGGTGTAGTGACTGCTTGGGATAGGTGGGACCCAAGGTTTTGCTCTTTAGAAGTTGTATGATTGTAGATTGCTTCCTGTGGTGGTGGAGCCATGGAGTGAACTATTGGCTGAGTTGTGCCAGTGTTTGGCCTCTCAGGTTGGGAAGGTCTTGTTCCTGTGCTTCTCTCAAATGGGCAGAGGTGGGAGTCTCTTTTCCTGGGATAATTGTTGGAGTGGGCTCTGAGGTTAGACACAGAGACATCTAAGAACTCAAGCTAGGTTGGGCTTCTCCATGCTTCTAAAACTTACCAGCTCAGCTTTATGGGTGGACTATGAAGTTGGCTGGTATCTCTGATTGGATACTATAGCTGGCAGGAACACAGAGATCTCACCAAGAATCATGTACTGTTCTCTGTGAGTTCTGCCTCCTTTTTTATTCTACTTGATCTTGGGTGTTTCCTGTGAGGTGAGACCAAGTGGAATTTCTTGGAAGCATCTCAGCTGAAGAAGCTAGATAACCATCTTTGTTTCTCTTTTTTCCCTGTATTAACAATGAGCTAGGAAAATTTTTATCTGATGTTGTGCTGACTTGGGAGTTATGGAGAGGCAGGATAATGAAGTTAGACTATTATTCTGACACTTCTAATTTAAGTTTTATTTAGTTTTGTGGAACACAGAGTTGTTTCAGACTTGTTTCCAAATATGGGGGTTTTCAAAAAAGAAAAACTATCCAGTCTGTGTATAGTTGTTAGTTGAACTTTCTGTAAAGTGGAATGGAGCCTGCTTATTCTGCCATTTTGCCAATGTCCTCTGGTGTGTAAAAAGAATTCTTGATGTTATGTGTGAAACAAATGTTTGTTGAGTTATAAAAAAAATATTTGACACAGTATTTTTTAATTAATTATTATTGTTGTGGCCTCAAAACTGCTCTAGGAACCCTGAAGCACTCCCAGACTAAGATCATAGAGCATATAAATAAATAATGGTGACAATACAGACCAAGGGCCACCCATACATGGTTTGAGAATGAACTCAGGTACAGTCATTTTTGTTTTCACCTGCTGGGAAAAAGAAAAAGTAATTTTTTATTTCACCCCCCAGGATAAGATTCTAACTGTTAAGAGTGTTCTCAGAAATTAAAATAAAAACAGGCTCAAAATGAATCATAGGTAATTGCTATGTGCCTCTAGTTATGTTTTACTTTTTCATTTGTATACATGCCTGGCTTATTTTGTCTTTAATAAGTTGACAACTTGCTTACTTAGATATTGTGTTAAAAAAATCAAACTTAATGTCATTATTGCAATAGAGTGGAAAAAAGGAAATATGTGCCCATTTCATTACTAGTCCTTGATATAATATTAAAGTATGCTATCTATGGTGCATCTTTCACACACTGTGCACTAAGATGCTAATCTTTAAGATCTTGAAAAAATATTTGTAATGCTTCATTAGAAATTTCTTTCATGTTTTATGTGTCTATTGAAGTCAATGGATCTCAATGGGAGTGATTTTGCCTCATTTACCAGTGTCTTTTTTTTTTTTTTAATTGCAACTTGGAAGGATTTGTGTTATTGATATCTAATGTGTAGAGGCCAAGGATAGTGTTAAACATTCCACAATGCACACAATACACAACAAAAATTTATCCAACCCAAGAGGTCAGTAGTGCTGCAGTGGAGAAGCCCAGTTATAGGCTTTATATGATGATTATGCATTATGTATCAACTTATATCCATTTATTCCAAAATAAGCAAAAATATTGGAAAAAGCAGTTCACTCTGGTAAAAACTTTTATCCATGTCATAAATATAACTCAAAGTAAATGCTTTATTTCAAATATTTATTAGTGTTTTACATAGGATAAAAATTTGTTCAAGGATGTAAGAATGAGTAATTAAAAAACAGAATAATTAAAACAAAGTTTAATCTTTATGCCTCATGAATATAAAAAAAGAACTACTGTAAAACATATTTGAAATATTAATATCTCACATACTGATTCTTTATTCATTTTCCATTTTTGCTAGGCAAAGAAGTATTTTTTAAATAAACAAAAGTCAAATTAAAAAATTTAAATGTACCTATTTATTCATGAAGCTTTCCCACTTCCATCCCTAAGCTAAAATAGATTTCTGCAACATTTTAACTGAAGGTCCATAAAATTGGAGACTATTCTGCTAACATAACTCATCAGATTTTTGGTTGTTTCTGGAAACAACTGCAGATAACAAAAGCCCTTGTTGCTGGTTTGTGAAGAATAAGGTCTCTTAGGAAATACTGTGTTGCTGATATAATATCTTGGAGTGTCCACATATTGGGCTTGAGAATATAACCAGAAACAGAGCAGTGAGGAGAAAAGCCAAAAGACATCACTGAACCTACATGGTGATATGCAAGTCCCCACTCCTCTCCAGTCAACACCTGTGACACCAAGTAAAAAACCTTCACTATAGCTTCAGATGGATATCTCTGCCATCATTTGTGCTGCGAGACACACTGTGCAGCTCACTGCTAACCCCATATCAAGTATAGTTTGATCAACTTGGTGGAAGAACGGCTTGTAGTATCTTGGCTGATAAGAAATGGGAAGATACAGATTTTTAGCTTTTAGGTCTTAATAGTTCTGAAAGTCAATTTAAAAGACATTGAGTGGGAGCTGAGTGGGGCAAATTATAGTATCTGTCATAGTCATGGAGCTCACATTCCAGTAGGAGCACAATAAACCAATCAGGATTAGAGTCAGTTACATGCAACAATAAAAACTATAATACCATATAATAAAATATTTTTTGCTTTTACACAAAAGAATCTAAAAATGCAAAAACATTACAAAATTACCAAAACTTACAAAATTACAAAATGTGAAACATTACAAAATTCCTATTCTTCACTCTTTCCTACATCACCCCCTATGTATAAATTTCAGTTCCTCTTACTAAATATGTGGAATCTATTTCCTTAAATCTGAGCTGGTCTTGTGACTTGCTTTGGTCAATAGAATGAAGCATGAGAGAGCCCAGCAGCAGATCAACTGCATCTCACATATGTGAGAGAAGTTTTTTTTTATTTATTGTTTTATATTTATTTTTTAGTTTTAGTTGGACACAATACCTTTATTTTTATTTATTTATTTTTATGTGGTGCTGAGGACCGAACCCAGGGCCTCGCACATGCTAGACAAACACTCTACCGCTGAGCCACAACCCCAGCCCTTATTTAATTTTGTATGCTACTAAGGTCTTGTGAATGTTTTCTACTTGGTGTTATTACAACAATAGATAACTGATGCAGAGACAAAGCAGTCCAGGGTAAATGTAAAAGCTCAGAAGTGCCAAAGACCCAAGCTGTTTTTATTATGTAGCTCAGCATCCTCAACTTGAAGCTTCTATTTCATGGTCTAGTATGGCCACTTAGACCTCACATCCAAATTCCAACCAGTAGGGAAAAAAGAAGGAATGGAGAAAAGGACAAGCCGGGCATGGTGGCACATGCCTGTAATCCCAGTGGCTTGGGAGGCTGAGGCAGAAGGATTGAGAATTCAGAGCCAGCCTCAGCAACGGCAAGGTGCTAAGCAACTCAGTGAGACCCTGTCTCTAAATAAAATTTAAAATAGGATTGGGAATGTAGTTGAGTGTCCCCAAGTTCAATCCCTGATATAAAAAAAAAAAGGACAGATGTTCTTTTAAAAAAATTTTCCCAGAGCTTACATAGGAAATTAGTTATAGTCACATTATACTGGAAGGATTGAGGACTAGAAAATGTACTCTTTCTTCTTGTTGCCTATGCCTAATAATTTAAACTTTAAAGAACAAATACTGAGAAAAATTGCAAACCACATGTGTCTATAAAACATGACAGAAAAAAATGTTAGGCATTTCTCCACTTACGTTCATATTTAGGGTTTTTACCAAACAAAGGCAGTCTTCTTATTCTCAGTTACATTTCTTTCTGACTAGATTGCTAAATTATAATAATAAATATCAATAGTCATAAATCCAAAATAGAATATTTTCTACACAATTCTGGGGTTTAATAAATGATTTTTAAAATGGTGATAGTCCCGACAGAATGCTTCAGCTTTCTAAATAATTCAGTCAGTGTTAGCGAGTGTTAGAACAAAGAAGAGTTCATTTTTGTCTTAAATGGTCAACAAGCGTAACAGATTTCACCTGGGCTGAAACAAAAGCTTTGAGAAGACATTTGGGGGTATGATAAAAGAACCAGAAGCAAAAGAGGAATATCTTTGGCACAGACTCACAGGGCTATTTGCACAGTGTATAATTTACCTGGCTGTAATCAGCTACATTCTTGAGTAAGGAATCTGAAATCAATGAGACACTGCACCAATAATTTAAACCATAGTTTTCCTATTCTTGAGTTCTTAATTCCAAAATTAAATCCTAAATCCACTTGAGTAGAGCTGCATTTTTGAGGATGTTACATGAAATTTACAAATTAACTTAGTTTTATATGCATACCCTGCATACACATATACACTTGTTAGAAATTGAAATTGTTTTTCCCACCAATTCTACCTGACTTTTTAGAACCTGTTCATATTTGTTTCTCAGAGAATCAGTCTTCACAATCCCTGCAAAGTGAGCAGTAGGGCAAACTAGCTACATGTAACTAAAACAAGAACAGACATTGACCTCAGATGGGATAATCATATAGGTCTCTGTTCCAGAAATTCATAATTGAGACACCTCAACTCTAAGCACTTAAAACTCTGGACTTGAAAGAATTACAGTGTAGCCATTTGCTACAATATGCCTGCTTAGGTATTAAAAATCAGACTTCAGAGAGAATGAAGAATGAAACAAGCAAGAAGATATAAACAGTTACCAAACAGAGAGGTTGTCTCAGTTTCATTTGTCTTTCCTAGCTTTAGTCTCTCATGAAATCAGATCAACCTGCCCCCACCTCCTTTATCATGAAGTCTTTCCTCATGGTTCGCAGTCTATATTCAGCACTGTGCTCCCAAATCTATTTCCTAAATCTACTTCATAGCTTATCACTCTATTAAAATTCTATTTCCTATTCATTTGTGCATTCCCAGAACCTGGTAAAGACCTTAATAATAAATGTTAAACAAATAATTTCACGAACCAAAGAACAACATATTAGGAAGTGAAAATTGTACATATATTTGATTAGCAGAAGGGCTGACTGTATTTCTATTAGAGTTAACCGAGCAAAGCTATAGCTCTGAGTTGAAAAGACTGGAAGATTCATCTATGAAAATATAACTCATATCATTCAAAATAAGAAGGAAATAAAGGTGATTAAATTTCTTTTTTTTCCTGCAGCCTCCTAAGTTCCCAAGGAAATGTCATCAAGTTAACAGCCTCTCTGTGCGAATCCTCTACACCTGCCCATGCATGGAGTGGCACTGGTAATGACAGAGATTGGCAAGGTAAGAGGAAACAGCAGTCTCAATGGCACCCTGGAGGTCAATAAGAGGCAATTCACACATTGGGAAGTGTCCTGATCATCAACTGCATTCTGAGGGCTGTGCTTCTAAGATAAGAATAAAAAACTAAAATTTGGGCTGATATCAAAGCTTCCTGGATTTCATTGGCACTTGAAAAAAATCAACAAACATGTTTAAAACACCATCACATTATTTTCTTTATCAGAATTCACACACTGATAAAGAAAGAGTAAATATCTAGAGATAATTCAATGTTTGGCATTAATATTTTGTGAATTTTTCTGTATGTATAAATTTTTATGTATGAAAGTGAAATGAGTCTCCAAGGCTTAGTATCATGTAAAAAAGGACAACTCATTTGTGATGAGCCACAATTAAATTTACTATTAATAATTACATATGTAGAAAATGTTGAAGAGAAATTAGATACTGATAATTGAATATAGAACCATTTCCTAACTTTTTTATTCCAGGACTACTTTTATTCAAATGACATTGCTATAGAAAATATAATAACAGGCAGTAATCATGTTGACAACTGGGTTATAAGTATAATTCTATGTGTTATAGTCCTCCTCTACAGTAGAGATATTTAAAAGTAATTGTTTTAATCAGTACTTAGGATGGCTACCATTAAACTATAAGTGAATCACAATAATTTACACCTTTATCTCCCCACCCAATGGATCTTTGAAGCATTTGAAAAATAATATAAAAAACAAGATTGGGAATATATTGTCAGCTTTATTATTCTTTAAGCTGATGTGGAAGAATGTGGCTAAATGTGCAGCAATCATGTGTTTCTAATATTGCAACCCAGATTAAACAGCTTCATCCACCCAGTCTCAGTTAGGACTGAAATCCTCAGGCCTTTCCAGAGAGCAGAGCAAGCCTGGAATAATTTAATAGCATGGTGGAGAGACAAAAGCATACATTTCTTACAGAGAGAAGTCCCACAGAGAAGGGGAATGGAAGGCATGGGTCTGCGGGTGCTGGTTTCTCTTCCCCGACTCACCAGTCAGGTAAGACTTAATAGGGAAGAAACGGAGAGCAAGTGTGAAGGCACACAGTAGTGATCCAGAGAATTAAACACAACGTGAGACATGCTGGGTGTTACACAAATTCTTGTCTTCCAACATGTTTGAAAACATCAGAAGTTGGGAGGCAATGTTCCACCATTCTCAGAAACTATTTAATTTAATTTAATTATTTGGTCTCTGACTTATGCTTTGTCATTATTTTCAAAATCTCCTTCTTCAAATGATATTGCAATGAGAAATACCTATTTTCCTCCTAAACTATAAGTTCTGTGAGGGTAAGGAATATATCTGTATTTTTCATTGTATTTCCAGTATCTAATACAAGGCCTATTATAGATCACTTAATAGGATCACTTACCAAATGAATGAATGGGAATGAAGGCATTACTGGGGAGAAAGTGGGCATGCAAGCTGTGATCACTTACCAAATGAATGAATGAACAAATGATTAACTTAATCTGCATAATATTCCAGCATGACTCAAAAGCCTAGAGGAGCTAACACTGTTAACACAGAAACCTGATCTCTCCCTTTGGTTGTGATCTTTCAAGCATGGCCCTTTTTGCATCCTGTCATTGTCTCTCTCTCTCTCTCTCTCTCTCTCTCTCTCTCTCTCTCTCTCTCTCTCACACACACACACACACACACACGGAAATATCTATGATAGAAGAACTGAATCATTTGACTGAGTGACCAAGAGGATTTTCAGGCTGGTGAACAACAAGGACTGGCTAAATCATGGTGGGCTCCTTCATTGGTGATAGTGTCTGAGGGTATAGAAGATACAGAGAATAACATAAGCAACTGAAGATAAAAACAGCCTTTTCTATTTTTTCCTTTTATGCAAATGTATTATTTTTTCAAATCATAAATAGTTTGTAACACATTGGAAGCTGGATAGGAGTTAGTTATCCTCATTTAACATTAGAATATATTTGTTGAGAGCATCAAACCAGGCAGTACAAAATGTATTTAATGACTGATTTTGAAGCACATAGCTGTGATCTCGAACCAGTCATATGACCCTATTTAAATTACTTAATCCCAAAAAGTTCAGTATTTTCATCGGGAAAATGTTGGCTACCATGCAGAGTTGTTGTAAAGCTTAAGCCAACAAAGTATAGGAAAGGTACTCAGCAAAGTGCCCAAATGCATATGGCAGTAAAGAAGTGGTAGCCATGGTCATTCTAAAACCAAAATTCTTTGTAAATTATAAATCATTAAGTAAATGTAAGAGAATATCATCAATGCTCTTATTGTAGGCAATTCCACTTCTGTTTCACAAAAAGGCAGCAGCCTAATAGAGGACGTTTTATTCTGAATCTATTACGCAAAATCTAACAGCTGTGCATTAGTGGCTGCCTCATTTCCCAGTGGGTTGTGATTTGAGTCGTATTATAACAGAAAAGGTTATCTCCTCGTTAGGCATATAAGGTGTGTTGTGAAGCAGAAAGGCACATGTCAAATGCACTCAGCTGTTTTCTATCACTTGTGATCTTGTCATGTTTGTTAAGTAAAGAAATACACAGAAGATTATAACATTGAGTTGTGGGGTTTTTTTTTAAATTGCTTTAAAAATATTTAACTACAATTTTTATTTGAGAGTCCTGAGATTAGATATTTAATATGGGACATCATCACTGCTGTGTACTTCTTTATATAACAATGTAATTAACATTTCAAGTGACTCTGGTTCTGAAGGGCATTGCCTCTGGTTTGCATAATGCACAATATATTCATTGTTGTGACTTACTTTGCATAAATCAATCTTATTAATATCTTATTCATCTTCTTGCTTTCCAGAGTCTTGAACCAAGTTAATTCTCTGAAGGAGGAAGTGTTAGGAAGTGTTAGGCAGTTGGCAGATCTGCATGATTCTATTATGACAGTCAATAAAATCTGTACTATAAGAGGTCACATGATTCATCAGCAAATTTTAACTCTGCTGCTATTTCTCTGGTAAACGAGAACACAGATTTGTCTACAAAGAATACGCAGAGAACGGGAATAAAGGCATTACTGGGGAGAAAGTGGGCATGCAAGCTGTGACAGTGAATCACAGTTGATTCTCTTAATGGATATCCTATTGAGAGTCCAAATTTGAAAAGAAGTGGAAGCACTATCCTTATTATAACTTGAAGAATTAGACATTATAGTCTGTAAGCATGAAGGTGTGGTGTCACCATGCTGTTAGAGAGGCAGATTTATCCTTAAGGATTAATTGGGGTACTGACAACCATCCTAGCTGATGACATGGAGTGGACCTATAGATCACAAATGCAGAAGGATTCCTCAGAAGGATTCCTCAGCTGGGCTTTGGTAAAACCAAAAAAAAAAAAAAAAAAACCTCATGGAAAATAAGGTGAAAAATTCTAAAAAAGATAGAAAGTTGCTCTTTTTACATAGCCTCTTAGAAAACTAATAATGGCATCCACAGTCAAATAAGATCCAAATCTCTTGTCAAGACACTTTTTTATTCCTCAAAGAAACTGTGTGCATTTCATCTTCTGATCTCAACACCATGGTTTTTTCTTCCCAGCCAAGTTTAGTAGAGATATCATTTTTCTTTCTACATAGAAAGTAATCTGCATTGTGCAGTGCCCCCCAATCTTCTTCATAGTTTACCAATAAAACAACTCAAGAAATAGAAACATGTCTTTCTGTTTGCATGAGGTCAAGAAAACTGAAATTTTAAGAAGTACTATATTAACACTCAATACCCTCATCTACTTCTGCTTTCCTATCTTCTACATTTATAGAGAACCAATAAAGGAGCTTAAGAATAGATTTTCATTGACATTTTAGAAATTTATCTGACAAGCATTGATTAAATACCAGCTGTGCTAGGTTTTATAGTGAATATTCGGAACACAAAGTCAAATTCATTCATTTATGCATAAAAATGTATTGAGTATTGAACTCCCACTTTTGGCCATGATGGAGCAAGTACTATTGAACTTATTCTTCCACCATAAATACAATGGAACTGGAGAAATTGTAGGGAATATTTTTAGGTGTTGAATAACAGAGAGCACTGGTTTTAATGCTCAGAAGACAAGAAACACACACATGAGCTACAGTTTTCTTCCTCAGAACACTTTCCTGACAACCTACAGATGTGGAAGAACTCAGTAAATGGAGGAAGTAGAGGAGTTTGGAGCTATTGAGAGTTTGAAATTCACACATTATGGTGCAACCAGAGGAGGCAGAATATTGTCCCTATAGTACCTATGGTGCCTCAGATACTTGCTAAGCACAAGGCATCTCACTCCTTCATTTGTAGGTGGCCATTTTCTCCCTGTGCCTGTTCTCATTGGTTCCCTTCTATGCATGTTATTGTGTCCAAATTTACCTGTTTTATAAGGACACTAGATAGTGAATTAGGACAACATAATGACCTCAGTTTAAGTTGATTACCTCTGTAAAGACCCTATCTTCAAATAAGGGCATTGTGAATCATTATCTGGGAGACTGTAAGTTAGGACTTAAACATACGAATTTAGAAAGTAACAAGGGGGACACAATTTAACTCTTAACATACAAATTTTTAAAACCTGTCAACTTATAATTTTGTATTCAGTGGAAATGTGCTTCAAAAATGAGGATAAAACACATACTTTTTGTCAGATAAAATAAAACTGAGGTAATCTTTCTGGTAACCAAAGCTTTATAAATATTAAGGAAAGTTATTTAGAATGAAATCAAATGCTATATATAATGTCAGATCTACAAGAAGAAATGAAAAACTCTAAAAATGTTAAGTATAAGGGTAAATATAAAAGTCTATTTTCTTTTTTTCCTAAATTTTTAAAAAGACAATTGACTGCTTACAAGGAAAAAAATGTCTATAATATAGGTAGAAGAAAAATGTATAATAAAGTACAAAAGAATTTATATTGCTATAAGTATGTTAAATATTAGTGGTACAATATTGATCCTATACAGGCTATAATGAATTAAGGATATATTCTCAGCAGCACATGGATCCTTCTCAAAAATAGATCATATATTATGTCACAGGGCAACTCTTAGACAGTATAAAGGAGTAGAGATAATACCATGCATCTTATCTGATCATAATGGAATGAAACTGAAAATCAACGATAAAAGAAGGAAGGAAAAAGCATACATCACTTGGAGAATGAACAATAGGTTACTGAATGATCAATGGGTTATAGAAGACATCAAGGAGGAAATTAAAAAATTCTTAGAGATAAATGAAAACACAGACACAACATATCGGAATCTATGGGACACATTGAAAGCAGTTCTAAGAGGAAAATTCATTGCTTGGAGTTCATTCCTTAAAAAAAGAAAAAACCAACAAATAAATGATCTCATACTTCATCTCAAAATCCTAGAAAAAGAAGAGCAAAACAACAGCAAAAGAAGTAGAAGGCAAGAAATAATTAAAATCAGAGCTGAAATTAATGAAATCGAAACAAAAGAAACAATTGAAAAAATTGACAAAACTAAAAGTTGGTTCTTTGAAAAAATAAACAAAATCGACAGACCCTTAGCCATGCTAGCGAAGAGAAGAAGAGAGAGAACTCAAATTACTAGCATACGGGATGAAAAAGGCAATATCACAACAGACACTTCAGAAATACAGAAGATAATCAAAAACTATTTTGAATCCTTATACTCCAATAAATTAGAAGATAGTGAAGGCATAGATAAATTTCTTAAGTCATATGATCTGCCCAGATTGAGTCAGGAGGATATAGACAACCTAAACAGACCAATATCAATTGAGGAAATAGAAGAAACCATCAAAAGACTACCAACTAAGAAAAGCCCAGGACCGGATGGGTATACAGCAGAATTTTACAAAACCTTTAAAGAAGAACTAATACCAATACTTTTCAAGCTACTTCAGGAAATAGAAAAGGAGGGAGAACTTCCAAATTCATTCTATGAGGCCAACATCACCCTGATACCTAAACCAGACAAAGACACTTCAAAGAAAGAAAACTACAGACCAATATCTCTAATGAACCTAGATGCAAAAATCCTCAATAAAATTCTGGCGAATCGGATACAAAAACATATCAAAAAAATTGTGCACCATGATCAAGTAGGATTCATCCCTGGGATGCAAGGCTGGTTCAATATACGGAAATCAATAAATGTTATTCACCACATCAATAGACTTAAAAATAAGAACCATATGATCATCTCGATAGATGCGGAAAAAGCATTCGACAAAGTACAGCATCCCTTTATGTTCAAAACTCTAGAAAAACTAGGGATAACAGGAACATACCTCAATATTGTAAAAGCAATCTATGCTAAGCCTCAGGCTAGCATCATTCTGAATGGAGAAAAACTGAAGGCATTCCCTCTAAAATCTGGAACAAGACAGGGATGCCCTCTCTCTCCACTTCTGTTCAACATAGTTCTCGAAACACTGGCCAGAGCAATTAGACAGACGAAAGAAATTAAAGGCATCAAAATAGGAAAAGAAGAACTTAAATTATCACTATTTGCAGATGATATGATTCTATACCTAGCAGACCCAAAAGGCTCTACAAAGAAACTATTAGAGCTAATAAATGAATTCAGCAAAGTGGCAGGATATAAAATCAACACGCATAAATCAAAGGCATTCCTGTATATCAGCGACAAATCCTCTGAAATGGAAATGAGGACAACCACTCCATTCACAATATCTTCAAAAAAAATAAAATACTTGGGAATCAACCTAACAAAAGAGGTGAAAGACTTATACAATGAAAACTACAGAACCCTAAAGAGAGAAATAGAAGAAGATCTTAGAAGATGGAAAAATATACCCTGTTCATGGATAGGCAGAACTAACATCATCAAAATGGCGATATTACCAAAAGTTCTCTATAGGTTTAATGCAATGCCAATCAAAATCCCAACGGCATTTCTTGTAGAAATAGAGAAAGCAATCATGAAATTCATATGGAAAAATAAAAGACCCAGAATAGCAAAAACAATGCTAAGCAGGAAGTGTGAATCAGGCGGTATAGCGATACCAGACTTCAAACTATACTACAGAGCAATAGTAACAAAAACAGCATGGTACTGGTACCAAAACAGGCGGGTGGACCAATGGTACAGAATAGAGGACACAGAAACCAATCCACAAAACTACAACTATCTTATATTTGATAAAGGGGCTAAAAGCATGCAATGGAGGAAGGATAGCATCTTCAACAAATGGTGCTGGGAAAACTGGAAATCCATATGCAACAAAATGAAACTGAATCCCTTTCTCTCGCCATGCACAAAAGTTAATTCAAAATGGATCAAGGAGCTTGATATCAAATCAGAGACACGCCGTCTGATAGAAGAAAAAGTTGGCTACGATCTACATACTGTGGGGTCGGGCTCCAAATTCCTCAATAGGACACCCATAGCACAAAAGTTAATAACTAGAATCAACAAATGGGACTTACTCAAACTAAAAAGTTTTTTCTCAGCAAAAGAAACAATAAGAGAGGTAAATAGGGAGCCTACACCCTGGGAACAAATCTTTACTCCTCACACTTCAGATAGAGCCCTAATATCCAGAGTATACAAAGAACTCAAAAAATTAGACAATAAGAGAACAAACAACCCAATCAACAAATGGGCCAAGGACCTGAACAGACACTTCTCAGAGGAGGACATACAATCAATCAACAAGTACATGAAAAAATGCTCACCATCTCTAGCAGTCAGAGAAATGCAAATCAAAACCACCCTAAGATACCATCTCACTCCAGTAAGATTGGCAGCCATTATGAAGTCAAACAACAACAAGTGCTGGCGAGGATGTGGGGAAAAGGGTACACTTGTACATTGCTGGTGGGACTGCAAATTGGTGCAGCCAATTTGGAAAGCAGTATGGAGATTTCTTGGAAAGCTGGGAATGGAGCCACCATTTGACCCAGCTATTCCCCTTCTCGGTCTATTCCCTAAAGACCTAAAAAGAGCATGCTACAGGGACACTGCTACATCGATGTTCATAGCAGCACAATTCACAATAGCAAGACTGTGGAACCAACCTAGATGCCCTTCAATAGACGAATGGATAAAAAAAATGTGGCATTTATACACAATGGAGTATTACTCTGCATTAAAAAATGACAAAATCATAGAATTTGCAGGGAAATGGATGGCATTAGAGCAGATTATGCTAAGTGAAGCTAGCCAATCCCTAAAAAACAAATGCCAAATGTCTTCTTTGATATAAGGAGAGTAACTAAGAACAGAGTAGGGACGAAGAGCATGAGAAGAAGATTAACATTAAACAGGGATGAGAGGTGGGAGGGAAAGGGAGAAAGAAGGGAAATTGCATGGAAATGGAAGGAGACCCTCAGGGTTATACAAATGTACATACAAGAGGAAGTGAGGGGAAAGGGAAAAATAATACAAGGGGGAGAAATGAATGACAGTAGAGGGGGTAGAGAGAGAAGAGTGGAAGGGAGGGGAGGGGAGGGGGGATAGTAGAGGATAGGAAAGGCAGCAGAACACAACAGACACTAGTATGGCAATATGTAAATCAATGGATGTGTAACTGATGTGATTCTGCAATCTGTATATGGGGTAAAAATGGGAGTTCATAACCCACTTGAATCAAAGTGTGAAATATGATATATCAAGAAACATGTAATGTTTTGAACAACCAACAATAAAAAATTTAAAAAAAGGATATATAACATACTCCTTAGAACAAACACCAAAAGAAAAGAAGAAATTTAGAACTTAAAAGGATGAAGAATGAAATTGTTAAAAAAAAAATCAGTTAAACCAAAAAAGAAGACGGGAGAGACAAAAAAAGACTAAAATCAAACCAAAACAAAGCAGATGGGACAACTAGAAAAACAACAGAAGGTAGAGGGCTTAGACCTAACCATAGGAGACTGTGTTTTCCATATATAGCCACAATAATAACATCCCATCTTCTATAGTGGATCTGCATTCATTTGAAGGCTGCTGGAAATACCACAGACTGAGTGGCTTGAACAACTGAATTGACTTCTTCATAGTTATGGAGACTAAAAGTCCAAAATCATGGTATCATCAGGGTCATTTTCATTCTGAGGTCTCTCTCCTTGGCTCTTAGACAGCTGTCTTCTCCCTGTGTCTTCCTCTGTGTAAGTGTCTGTCCCTGATCTCTTCTTCTTAATAGGACATACTGGATTAAGATGCACCCATAGGACCTCATTTTAACTTAAATAACTCTATGAAGGCCCTATCTTCAAATATAGTCACATTCTGGGATACCTGGGGAACATATAAATTGGTGGTAGGGTGATACAATTCAGTCCATAAGAGGGTCTTTGCTATTCTCATCATTTCCTTCACCCTTTTGAATCTTGGTGGAGGCTATCACTGCTTTGACCAATACATTATGACAGAAGTGAGCTCCAGGCATAGTCCTGATCTGACTTGGCAGTGTATTTTAAATGGTGTACTACTAAGCAATACAAAGTATTGAAAAACTGGTAGACTCCATTTAGATGAATCTCAAAGTGAGCATATTGAAAGAAAGAAGTCACATACAAAAGAATAAATACTTTCTGATTTCATTCATATGAAGTTCACGAACAGGTTAAAATAAATTAATCTAATAGAAAATAGAAGAGCAATTCTAATTTTTTAAAATATTTTTTCAGTTGTAGAGGTACATAATAGCTTTATTTTTATGTGGTGCTGAGGATCAAACACATTGCCTCACACATGTGCAGACAAGCACTCTACCACTGAGCTATAGCCCTAGCCCAGCAATTCTAATTTTAATCCACTTCCAAGAGTCATTTGACTAGAAGGGGCCATAAGGGAACTTTCTTAGGAATGGAAATATCTATAGTTTCATTGACTACGTGGATAAAGATATTTGTTAAAACTTGGCAAACAATACACTTAAGGTCTATAAAATTTAATGTATATATTAGTTTCTTATTGCTGCTGTAACAAATGACAACAAGTTTAGTGACTTCAAATAGCAAAGAGATATTACTTCCAATTCTGGATGTCAGAAGTTCAAAGCAGGTCTCATTGGACTTAACCAAGACGTTGGCAGGGTTGATTCCTTCCAGAAGCAAGAAAAACGTATTTTCTTGCTTTTGCCAGCTTTCCCACATTCTTTGACTCATGAATCCCTTCTATTTTCAAAGCCAACAAAAGCTAGTCAAGTCTTCCTCACATTATATCTTTCTGACACTGCCTTCTGTGTCTTCCTCTTTCATATTTAAAGAACCAATGTGATGTCAGTGGGCTCATCCTGGTAATCCAGAGTAGTCTCTTATTTTAAGGTCCATTGATAAGCCATCTTAATTCTACCTGTAATCACCCTTGTCAAGTAACAATAACAGCTTCTGAGGATTTAAGACAGATATTTCGGGGTGCTTTTTTCTGTCTTCCACATTTTATGTAAATTTTACTTCAATAAAATCATTTTTTGTAAAACAACAAACAAACAAAAAAAATCTATTGGTGCCTAACACATACTAGTCATTATTCTAAGTGCTTATGTGTGTGTACACACACACACACACACACACACACCTAGTTACATACTTATTAATTTTTGTCTGTCTCCTCTACTAGAAGCTTCATGAGTTCAACGAGTTTTTTTTTTTAGTTACTGTGATTAGAACAGTATTTATCCTAGCAGGATGTTGATAAAAATTTATTGAATAAATGAATATGAACTCAAACAATGAGTTTTATTTATTTTTGCTGATTTCATTGATAATGTTGATTGAGTTGATTTATTGGCAGAGCTTTATGTTAGACAAAAATTATAGAAATTAAGAATTTCCAAACTCCACTAAAAATATATATTTTTTCCAACCATTGAATGTTAATTGTAGAACACTATCATCATCTTAACAGAGCACCCTAATGCCAGTACCAGAGGACAGAGCCATCCAGAGAAGGACTAAGCCCTTTATGTTGTAAAAAGGAAATATTTTCAGAAAATAATTTGGTTCAGGAAAAGTACTCAAGGATTTATTTTGGTTATTTATATTGCTATTCCTTATAAGGCTGAAATATATTCTTTCAAACTAAAACATATGATGTTAGGAATACCCATAAAGAGAATTTATTTCTCTCCTTTTTATTAAGTGTTTTTCTAAAGGTTTATTTTTTTTTTAAAAAAGGCACTACCAGAAAATATTAAGTTTTTACCATCATTTCTTACATTTGTAAACAACTAAAGGCTCAGTCTACTTCATAACTTCATAATGTCAAGCATGAATACATAGGTCTTTGAAAAAAAATAAAGACATTGTATTTTACTATGCCTGGAAGAGAACAAAAGTGTTGCTTCATTCTGTTTCCCTTCATAAGTTATTTATGTTCCCTTAGGAAATAAATGCAAAAACAATATGTAAATGCACCAACAATTTCTGGCCTCCCTCTTACTCTGGTTTGTGTTTTGAATATCACAGCCAAGATTCTGTGATTCTTTGTAACTCTATCCATGAGGGAAAAAATAATGTATTCCATTGAAAAGTCAGGACAACTTTGATTAAATTTTCATTGTAGAGTGATCCTAATAGTATTAGCACAGACATACATTGCAATAATGTTTTTACTTTCAAAGATCTACTGATCAAAGATATCTTATTTTGAAATTATTTTTGGTTTAAAATGTATATGATCTTCTCTGATATTAATTATCATCATATCTAGATTGTTTTCCTTTAAAAAATCAGTTTTCCTTTTTAAAAAAGTGTGTGTGTGTGTGTGTGTGTGTGTGTGTGTGTGTGTAGTCCTAAAGTTTCCTTTAGGGAGAAAAAATTAGAAAACAGCTTTGATATAATGGACAACATAGAGCTTTGAAGAAATAAGGACAACCAATGGAATTTGGTTCGTGTCAAAATTATAAAGGAAGAATACAGACATATTAAAAGAGGATAGCTAATATTGGGCCACATCCAAGAAAAGAAAAACAGAAATGCAGAAATAACAATGCTGGATAAAGAAGAGACTACAGAATCTCTGTGGGTGATTCTGTACTTGACAACTTGGACTGGAAGATACTACTGATCTGGAAAAAAAGCAACGTGACCCTGATGAATTTATAAAAGATCAGATAATAATAGGAATTTTTAATGCATTAAAGGGTATGGAAAGATCAAATGTAGGTAAAAGAAGAATCATTGTGGATTAGAACAGTAGTTCTTTTGAGGCCACAAGAAGTCTGGAGATCATTTAAAGTTCTGGAACAAACAAATATGAGCCAAGAAACAAAATAACAAGATCTAGGGGTAGGTATGGAAGAATATTATAAAGAGAAAGTTTCCTTTTAAAATGAAATGATGGCTAAAGAGAGGAGAATAAACACATTCAGACTAGAAATTACAGTGAAAACCAGAAATTATGCAGCAAGCAAAAGAAGGAATACAAGAATAACCTTAAAAGAAATTAGAATGCATTGTTTTTTAAATTTGGTTAATTTTGAAGAGAGTCAGCCAGGTTCAAATTATGAGGGAATATTACATAATCACTGAACATAAAAAAATGCAATCAGTGGATTAAGGCACATAGAGCAGAATGTCTAGTTGCTTAGAGCAATTTGCACAGTGCCTTGAACATGAGGAACACTTGATTTTAAGAAGTTGCCTTTTTAACATTCTTTCTGGACTTTGGAAAATATTAGGAAGATTTCCACATTCAAGTTGCCTTGAAACAGGTGGACAAAAACACTACATCAGATAACAACAACAAATACACTGATGTTCTTGATCTAACCAAAAGATATCAGAAAGTAAGACAGAGGTTGTTTGTTTGTTTGTTTGTTTGTTGTAATAATAATTTATTTGAAACTTGTCAAGAAACTTGAGAGTTTAATTGTAGAATCTTTGACCAAAGAGCAACTTTATATTCTACAAGACATCTTGTAGAATCTGAGAGAGAGTCTGATAGTTTGCCCTTGAAATTCATCCACAGGAAAGACTGCAGAGAAGATTTGGGTTTCAAAAACTGTGGGTCTCATTTCCTTATTGGGAAATAATTGCATTGGACACATGAGCAAACATCCAATGTGGGAAAAGGGAACCTGATTTCATTTAGATGAAATTTTGCTGACTGAACTGATGCCTTAAAGCACTTTAAGATATTATTTTCAAACATTTTGATAAAATACAAACTCACTATGTTCATAATTGCATGTTACTATACTCAGCTCCATATATACAGTGATTTTTCATAGATAAAGATACTAACATAGCATAAGCAAATACTGTAAGACATATTATACTGATTTCTCACCAGAGTAGGCCTTGAGTCTTTAATCCATGTTTCTTCTTACACTTTTCAAATTTCTTCTTCAAACTGCACACTCCCAAATACCTTATTCCTGTTCAATAGTGCCAACAAAGTATCTGCAGTCATTCTGAAAAACATGCCATCCATATGAAGAGATTCAAACTAGTCACTCTCTTAAAAAATCCTAATGAATAACAAAAATAAAACTGCAAGTAAATAACTTATTTTTTATATCGTTGTAATATGCAACACACTAAAAAATGCCTTTCTGATTTGTAGACTAGGAACAAGAAAAATTATATCAATTTCCAAAGTCATCCCTGAAAGAAACTGAGCCATTAAGAATTAAATAGTCAATCAATCATCCCCATTCCTTCTACACACCATGTAAGAAAGTTTTCAAAATCTTACAATTCTCTGTTGGAATCATCATAAAGCATTCCTCTGGTTCAGGACTCAGGATACGAAAGGATAATTTCTTCACATGAAGAAATATCCTGAGATCATGTTTGAAGTTTTTACATACCTGGTTCATGCATATGTTTTAACATTATTTTCATGGTTTGAGTTTTGGGGAGGAAAACATAATTCAGTTAAGAAGAAATATTCCTCCATAAGGGCTGGGAATGTAGCTCAGTGATAGTCTGCTTCCCTCATATGCACAAGGCCCTGGGTTCAATCCCCAGCACCAGAACCAAATAAGAAAGGAAGGAAGGAGGAAGGTTGGGAAAGGAATAGGAGAGGGAGGAAGAAAGAAAGGAAGGGAAAGAAAGAAGAAATGCTCCTCCAGTTGAAAGGGTAATGAAAAATACAGGATAAAGCAGTTATATTCAAAACAGAGCCTCCTAAATTCTAAAGTGATAATTAAAAAACTGAGGACTGCATGTCTCCTCCCCACCACCTGGCTACCAGATTGCATGTTAAATGAAAATAAGTCAGACTAAGTTGTGTACACCTACAAACATTTATTTACAACTAACTACAGAAACAGCCATATAAAATGTTTCTGTAAATTTTAAAAAGTCTTCTCTCAAAGTGTACCTGCTATGAACTGAATATTTGTGTCCCCATAGAAATTCACATATTGAAGTTTTAACCCCTTACACGATGGGTTTTGGAGGTAGTACCTTTGTTTTAAGTTCAGATGAGGTCATGATGGTTTCATCCTCAGGGTGGGACTAGTGTCTTTATAAGAAGAAGAAGACTCTAGAGCTCTCCTCCGCTATGTGAGAATGCAGCCAGAAGGCAGGTGTTCTCCAGCCCGATAGCCCTCACTTGAATCCAATCATGCTGGCATCCTGATCTCTGACTTGCCAGCCTCCAGTATTATGACAAGTAAGTGTCTGTTGTTCAAGAACCTAGACTATGATATTTGTGTTATAGCAGTTCAAGCTGACTAAGATGACTCTTGACTCTAAAATAGGTCCTACAGAAAACTTCAAAGCAGATATAATAATATTTAGAAGACAGAATCAATAAGCTTTGTTACCCTCCATTATGGGAGGCATAAATTACTGAAAGGAGGTCTAGAACGAAGGCTCTTCTGCAAATATGGTATGTTGTTATATGTGCTGGCTGTTAGCTAGGCCATTTTTTTCTTTTCATAAAAGGGTAAAGATATTTGTATAATCTTTTTAACCAATTGTATACCCATGCTTCCTGACTCACAAATAGGTTTAAGTCCTGATAGATCCATTGTACATTGAAAATATAAATTGAAATATATTTACTACATCTAACCTAATGAAAATCACAGCTTAGCCTAGACTACCTTAAATGTGCTCAGAGTCCTTACATTAGCCCAAAGTTGGACAACCTCATCCAACACAATGCTTACTTTATAATAAAGCATTGAATAACTCATATCATTAATTGAATACCATACTGAAAATGAAAACCAGGTTGATTATACGGGTACACTTTTGTAACAACATAAAGTCAAAACTAAGTCAAACAATTATAAGTTGGGGACCATCTGCACTTTGAACACCTCTCGTTTCTCTAGTGAAGAATTATTTGTAATATCATTTGTCTAAATATCAAAGTCTTTACTGCAAATTTAAATAAAAATATTTAAATAGTTGCCTCTAGAATATGAATTCCTAGTTCAATTTTTAAGTACAAATAAACCACATTTGAGTAGGCTAAAAATCATATACAATATGACAGATAAAAATACTTTTCTTCTTTTCAAGTCTACCATTATAATAAAAAGGTTATAAATTTACCATATTTTTGAAATATTTATATTTAAAACAAAATAATTTTGTAGTATTGGGGATTCAAGGCCTCACACATGCCAAGCAAGTGCTCTACCACTCAATAAAAATGTTTCAATATAAAATATATGTCATAGAATATCCATAGCCCACTTTAGTCAATGTGGTCTAGGAAAATGACGTAAGCTAAAGGTGTTGACAAATCTCTTTTCCTTTCAATGTTGTTGCTGTGTTCCTGTGTAACTGAACAGCCAGATTTGGAGATGACATCAAAACCTAAAATAGAAGGCTTTCATCTGTTAGGCAGGCCTGGGATAGACAGCATGTCCTGGACCATCTCACCAGCCCTCAGTTAGGCCCCAATTCATAAAATCCCATTGGCAATGAAGTTTTTCCCAAGAGGTCTTCCTAAATCAGGTCATTATGCTTCCAGCTATGTCATGCTGCTTCTCATGGGAAGCCATTCACTGTGCAAGCCCTAGGTAGGATCAACTGTCAGGCATCTACAGATATCTAGTCTAACCCAAGATGTCACTTCTGACAGGCATAGACGCAGTCCTCTTTTTACCATTTATGCAACTTCAATGAACTTACCTTCATTACATTAAGAGTCCATCTGAAGACATCAGATTAAAATGGAATATTAATCAAAATTAGATGAATATTTTTCATTCAATCCACTAATGGAATGCGGTGGGCTCATTTTGGTCACTAACACTGTTTAATGTCCTCAGTATGTTGTTAATGAGCTGCTAACAACTAATTTCAAATGAATAAAACTCTTTAAGAGTTGCTATAAACTAAAATTAAATTATCTTAAAGTATTAGGAAATGAATCTCTCTTTTATAATTACCCCTACACATATTCCATCACTCAGAATTTGTGCTGCCTTGTTATCTATTAGTAATTGAACTAATGCCAGAGAATCATTTAAAAATGTCAAGTGCCCAGCAACAACTTAGGACTCTATTTAAGACAAAGATCACAAATCAAATTGTATGGTAACCATAGTGCTTACACAGTCTAATGCCACAGTTCTCAGTGCATTGTACCTACCTAAAAGAGCCAGCAAATGATCAAGAGGGAATGGGGCAAAGAAAAGATACAGAGATACAGAAACAAGTGAGTTTTTAGTTTTTAGTTTTAGATACTAAAAACAAGTGAGTTTTTAGTTATGCTCCAAAGCAAAGAGAATCCTTATTCTCTAAACCTCCTCTACCCTGGTACTCTTAATTGGTCTTTGAGAAGTTTACCAGACAATAATGGGAAAATCTCTCCCCCTAATCCTCAGGCCACATATTTCTTCTCCTGGTATCTCTGGCCTCTTGAGGATGTACAGTCTAACTTGGACATATAATTGGACTGGCTTAAACCTCACTTGGCACTACAGAGCAAATTTCTGCTAGTCCCTTCCTTGTAGAGAATTCCATTCTCAAGCTAGAAATATTTCTGACTACACTCTCCCTTGAGTGATCATTAGAATCCTCAGCAAGTGACTCAAGAGTCAGCTTCATTTCTGATTGTGTAATGTCCAGACCCAAATACAGAAAACCATTATCAAAAAGAGGCTAAGGTATTACAGGTATAGGTAGACATACTGCTGGGTTCATATATAACTATGCAATGTTAAATTGCATAATAAAATCAATGATTGTTTTTCTAGAACAAGTAGATCACTTGGACTTTATTGCCCACCTAGAATATGTATGATGGGTAAGAGTTTTACTTATATAGTTTAATATTTAATGTGTATGAGGCTTGGAGTTTTAGAAAACACATTTCCTTGAGTTTACATTTTTAAAAAAGACATATTCTCATATTTTCCTTTGTGTTTCCATTGCATCCTATGAAACTGATATAGAGACACTGAATCCACAGCCACTGTTATACTTCAAATACTCCTGCCACAAAAAGAAATTTGGACAAGTTTCTCCGTGTAAGTATATGGCAAAATGTGAAAGAAGCTGGCAGAAAATTAACTTTGCAGGGTGCCTGTTCTGGTTTGAACATCCCCTCCAAAATTCATGTTGAAATTTCATTGCCATTGTAATAGTATAAAGAGGTAGAACCTATACAAAGCCATAGTCATGGGGGTTCCACGCTCATTAATGGAATGGGTACAGTTCCACCGATTTCTTTTTCTACTTTTTCTTTTCTTTTCTCTCAATCCTCCTGCCTCGGCCTCCAGAGAAGCAGGGATTATAGATACTCACCACCAAGTCCAGCTTGTGCCCTTATAAAAGGGTAAGTTTGACTCCCCCTTGCTCTCTCTCTCTCTTTCTTACCATCTGCCATGAGACAATGCAACAAGAAGACCCTCGACAGATGCTGGCTCCTTCAAAATAGATTTCTCAGCCTCCAGAAGTTCTAAACCAAAAAAATTTTATTATAAATACCCAGTCTTGGGTATTCTATTGCAGCAGCACAAAACACACTTAGATGATGGCCTAATCCTGAAAGAACTGTATAAAACAAACTTACCCAGGCAAATCTCCTTCAGAAGTTTCTGCTGAGGTGACCATAGTTTTAGGAAACAGAAATAATTAAACTCATTCAATCTAGATTTTTATTTCAAAGGCCAATATGATAAGCAAAATAAACAGGCCACTAACTTGAGTTGTATTTTTTAAAAGTTCAAAAATTTGTCATAGAGGTAAAAATACATTTTAAAAAATCCAAACAATACATCATTAGTTACTTTAAGTGTGTGTCTGTGTATTCCACATTGATAAGGTGATATCTAGTCTGTAATCATAATAATTTCGTCATATTCACACATTAAAGTCATTATATTGATATACTCAGCCATTTTCCTAATATTGGAAAATTATGTCTTAGATTATTTCTATGAAAAGAGAAGCATATACAAAACAGAGACCAACAAACTGGCAACACAAAACTAAGCTATACAAACTTGACCTTCTTGTTCTTATATAACTATTATTTAACTCAATTGCATATAGTATAAAATGGATTGCTGAATTTAAATTCTAAGTATGTAGATCATAGGAAAAAACAAATTACATGACTCACTGATATAAAAAGGAAATGTCAAATTCTCT
Organism: Marmota marmota marmota; assembly: GCF_001458135.2. NCBI lineage: Eukaryota > Metazoa > Chordata > Mammalia > Rodentia > Sciuridae > Marmota > Marmota marmota. Next base: position 36,000,587 of record NW_025999842.1, on the reverse strand, counting down.
ATTTCTTGTTTTAAATTCAGCTTTGAATCTTGGAAACTACTTGAAAGATTTTCAACCTCAGACATCTCATTTTCTAAGGGCTGGGGGAAAAAAATCTCTGGATTTTCACTTCTCTATCATTGCAAATACACAGATTAAAGTTGTGGGCAAGGAACTGAAACAGATTTTTTATTAGCTGATAGAAGAATTCACGAACTATATGAATCAACAATACAGACTAGAAATCTTTATCAAATGATATTAAACATTCACTTTGGAGCACAATGTCCTGAATACTGAATCGTATCTGCCAGCTCTACTAGATTTGCACAGGAACAGCGCCTCCTGCTGATGAGCTCATGAAATTGGCCTTCAATATTAAGCCCTGGTGCAAGTCCAGTTTTCCCTCATGTAAAATGAAATAGCATCTTTCAGGGCCTGCTAGGGAGTTCTGTCAGTGTCCACACAGTCGATTCTGAAAACATCACACCTTTTTTAAGGAATAAAGGAAACCTGCAATGTTACTGAAAAACCAGCCTCTACCTCAGAGCAAAGCCTGTCCAAGGAAGGGACATGACCTTAGTCCTTGGAAAAACCCACAGAGCACTCCTAAGCATATTCCCACCCTGCTAAGTTGTTTATCTACAAATAACAGGAGAGATCTGCTGCGCCAGGTGTCCCTGGGTCAGTCAGGCTAGGTGGGGATCCATAGCAGCCCCCTAGCAGCCACCAATCAGCATGAGACAGGGAAATACCTGGGATGCCAGATAACCCTCCCAGTAGTTTATAGTGGTTGATAACATATTGGGAAAACATGTAGTTCAGCACGTACACCCCTCTTGGCTTAAACCAATCAGTTCAAACGAATACCCCTTTTGTACTGACCAATCACCCCTACCCAACTTGTTCCTGCCAGTGAATGTGTTAATCATGTTTTAGAGTTGTTATTTGATTTTCCCGCGGTGTGTGATGATTTGCTAAAAGAGGCTATGATGTATGTGAAGTCCCTGCCCTCTCCAAAGAATGTATAAAAATGCTGCAAACCCTGGGCTCGGGGCCTCTCAGCGTCACCAGTTGCTGTGTGTGCGTGCGGAGGAGCGAGCTAGCTCGCAATAAACACCTCTTTGCTGCTTACATCGATCTTGGGTCTCTGGTGGTCTTTGGGGGTCCCGAATTCGAGCATAACATTACCAACAGAATGGTAATGAGCTGCATCTTCTGGAATCCTCCTATATTCCTATATTCTTGCATAATAGGTAATAAAAATGAACTAGATCCATAATAACCTATATTTACAAGAGCATTTATTATGTGTCTGGCACTATTCTATGTATTCATTATGTGTTGATTAATTTAATTCTTATAATAATCTTACGAGGTAGGTTCTATTATTATTCCTATTCTACAATTGAGGAAACAGAGACATAGAGAAGTTCAACAACTTGCCCGAGGTCAAAGAGCTAATTAGTGAGGATGTGAACCCAGGGGATCAGCTTCCACAGCCCGTAGTATTTACCACGGCACTGTTCTCATTGATTCATTCAGCAACGTTTTTTTTCTCAACATTGCACCTGCAAATCTGCTGAGAGATTTGCAGCATCTGACAGCATCATCTATGCATCATCTATGCATTGTCTATGTCCATCCCCTTCCTTGAATAAAATCCTGGGCAAGAATCAAAGCCTTTATCCTTGAGAATAAAAGTCTACCAGTAAATAGTCACCAGTAAGTGTAAGTAATAGACAAGATACAGTGCAATATCATCTCCCAGCACCTAGAAACTCCCAGGTAGTGGCTGTTGCTGGCTTTGCTTTGGGAGAGGGTCCTCCATTGGCTTCTCCCGTTTAGTCTGCCAGCTCCTTCTGCTATCCTGATCACTAGAATGGCTTCCTCTCTGAGTTTGGCAGTTTGGAAGGGAAAGGAGAGTGAATAAGGGAAGTTTTCTTACAAGCATTTGCTCTCTCTGGAAAACTGATGTCTAAAGCTGATTCATACCTGAAGTAAGTGTCTGTGACCTCTTGGAAGATGCCCCCATGACAGGGGTTACACACTGGAGTATACTTTATGAGTAACCCTTTTTGACTAGTTTCTTAAAGCTCCACTTGGCTGTCTCAGCAATTCACTTCCATTGCCATTTTTATTTTCTGTTTTGATTTCCACTCCAGGCAGCCAACCTGTGCTAAGTCTTTTTGAGAGCTCCAGGTCAGTGCTTCTCATTTCCCCACTATGGGAAAAGGCACCGCTTTGTCCTTCCCTGTTGGGGATTTAATTATTTCCTAGACCACCCTCTTCTGCTCTGTGATACCAGGCTGATTTCCAGCCTCCCTTTGGACCACTGCTCCCTATACTACAAGAGACCCAGCCCCAGTCCTCTAGCAGCCTCTTAAAGCCAGTTGCACTTTACTTATAGGGAGAAGTAAGTCCCCTCCTGTCCTCATGCCATATCAGCATAACAGCCACTTTTACGACAACTTTTCAACCCCTGACCCAGCCTCTTTGAAAGAGCTGGACTCCTTGAACTTGTTAGACCCTTCTAGCTCCCCCATCCTTAGGTTTCAGTGTCTGTGGAATCTACAATCTTATGGCCCTGCCAGGTGCTATACCCATCCCTTCACCTACCTGAGCCACTGCTCTTGAATGTGTGAGACACTGGGTTTGATTCTCAGCATCCCATATAAATAAATAAATGTGGAAAAAATCACCATTGTGCTTGGTGCATGTGGCTGAGTGGCAAGGAAAGAGTCTTTCTTTATATTGCAGGTTGAGTTGTCCAGCTGAGACAGAGTGTGGCATACATTGAGTTTTAAAGGAAAAGAAGCAGATTGGGTGGAAGGAAAGTCTCTCTCGTGTGGGCATGAGAAAACCTTGGCTGACCCCATAGGGAACTTGGAAGAAAATATTGCCTATCAGAGTTGACCCCCATGGTGCCAAAATGTCCAAGACAATGTCTGCATCAATGCCCCCAATTAAAACATTAAGTAAGACCACTCCTGGCAATTGAGGCAAACCCTGAAAGAGCAGCTGAAGGCTCTCTGTGGAAGTTGGTCTATAAGTCCTCCATTAAAGGGTATCTGGGAGACACACACTCTGATTACTTAAGGTAGACACAGTTATGCTCTGCTCCAGTTATACTGGAGAGAAAACCACGGAATCTGGAAAGAAAGGTTCTACTTCCCTTTTTATCCAGATGCTGAAGTGCCTAACTGGTTCAAAGGGGGTCCATAGACTTTGTGAAATATGGAGTATGTCTGTAGAGAGATACCCATTTCCAGAGTTGATGAAGGACAAGAGAAACCACACAACTGGCATAAAGCTCTAAGCCACCTTCTACCATGGTGAATGGCAAGAACTATCACAACTGTCAACCGGCCCACCCATCCACCTGCCTCTGCCTCTACCCTCTGGTACTAGAGAGGAATTCTCAAGTCTTATACACGACTTAAATGGAAGTGAGTCAAGATAATTGGGGAAATAAAATACAGATATATCCTATATTCTCAGAATATGTTTTGCTCTATTTCAATACTATGTTTACAGAAACTGATTTAATGATACAGCCAAATTATTTAACACTTAAACTAATTAAAGATAAATTGACACAGGTGCTTCGATAAAGGATCTAGGCAGTTCTGAAACTAACTTATGAGAATGATTGTTTCTAAGGATATTCAGAAAAAAAAGTGAAAGATCACTCCAGTACAACATCAAAGCCAGCTAAATTTCCAACTTAATAACAAGGCCAGCTCCAGACCTGAGCGCCAGATGGAGATCAAGGAAGGTATTAAGAAAACAGCCTTGGGAACCCACTTCCATGGCCTATGAAGAGTCATAAAGCCCCCAAACTCTATCTTTCCATATGTTCAGTTGAGTCACCCAAGCTGTGAGTATGGAAACAAGTCAGTTGCCAACTTCATCCTGAGCTATTTATGGAAAACCAAAGAGGTAGGTGATGCTGAGTGAGCAGGTGGATTTTAGTAAAATATTTCCCTGGCTGCTTTAACTTATGCAAAATTCCAAACTGAAGAAAGCAACATGATGCTAATTAAAGCTGTAGCTCAGAGTTTGCCAAAACTGCTGGCTTTGATGAATGAGCCTTTCAAAGCATCCCAAGCTCAGGGAAGACCTACCAGTCAGTATGCACCTCATTCAAAGACTCTCTCATCAAAGCACTTTATTATGCCACTAAGGGGTAAAGCCTAAATTATTTTAAAAGATAACTACAATGATTACTATTTAATGTTTACTTTTAAAACATAAAAATATTCTAGACACCTTTAAAAAACTTTCAAAAGATGTAGAAACACTCCAGACTTTGGGAGTCACTATCGGATAAAATCCTGGTAACCTCTGCTCCCATTTGGTGATTCTGTGAAATAAGCAGTTGGGCCCCACCAAGGCATTCAAGAAATTTGTTCGCAAATCCAATGCAAGGTCCAAAGATTGAAAGATCCAGGAAGACTGAATTATTGAGGAGTTTCCGATCAAGAGCAAATAAAATGGTGTGAAACTACTTATTCTGGAGCTGAATGCTTTCTATCTCCTTTTAGACTGCAGGCCAAGAATGGGAAACATTGTCAGGTTCATCAAAAGAATGCCCTTCAGTTAGGTGAGGACAAATGACTAGTTCTAGTCCACAAAACGTGGACAGGAATGACTGGTGTTGTTTGTGAGCTGAGGAGGTAGAAAGTGTGTGAGTGCCTCCCCTGTTGTGTTTATCTGCTTCTGTTGGAACAGAGGAGGTGGTATATTCCAGATGGTGCACCTGCATCATGGCTGGGTTTCCATCAGCCTGCATCCCTGCTTCTCCTGAACCCTAAGTACCCTTTCTTAGCATCACTATCTTGCAGTTGTTGATATTACCCATACCTGTTTTTATATTTTTCCCACACTTGTATTTGTCCATAATCACATCGTACTGTTTTGCATGTTTAAGCTTTAAATAAATAAAATCTTAATATATATATACATATGTGTATATATGCATATATTTAATCAGTTTGCATGTTGCTTTTCTGTTAGAAGAAAATCAGCATGTTTTTACATGTTGCTCTTATAAGAGTGAATGAATACCCCGCAATTTATCTATTTTGCTATGGATGGAAACCTGAGTAGTTTTAATTTTTTCTGTAATAATCAATACTGTATATAATAATACACATTTGTGTATAGGCCCCCAGAGCACAGGTGAGAGAGTTTTTCAAGAGTTTGCACTTCAAAGGGGAAATGTCAGATTGAAGTGTATGGACAGCTTTAACTTTTCTAGATATTACCAAGAAAAAATACCTAGCATTTGTAGAGTGCTTCCTCTGTGTAAAGCTTTTCATCGAGTCCTCACTCAAACCTGCCATATCAAGTAAGAGCATATCAAGTAAGCTCTGTGTAAGTTTTGTTTCGGCCTTTGTTATTTGTGTTTCACAGATGACAAAGCTGAGGCATGCGTATTTGAAACAGCTTGACAAAACGTCTCATGGCTGGTAAGGAAGGCGGGCTTCCTTCGGGATCCACATCCTCAGACACTAAGCTCTCTTTCCTCTGGACTCTGAAGGGAGCAGAGAAGAGTTCTCATTTCTCCAGACTCCCCAAACTTGCTATTTATTGAGCTTTTCCATTTATGTCAATCTTAGGTTATTTCATTATTGTTTTATTTTCACTTTCCTAACTAGAAATTGAGGAGGGGAGGAAGGTAGGGGTGTTTATTCATTTTGCTTTTTGGATTTTTTGTTTTGTTTTGTTTTTGGTTTTGCTGGGAGGGAAGGACTTTGAATCCAGGGGTGCTTTACCACTGAGCTACAACCCCAGCCCCCCTACCTTTTCTTTTTTTGAAACAAGGTCCTGATAAGTTGCTGAGAATTTCACAAAATTGCTGAGTCTGCCCTTGAACTTGAGATCCTCCTGCCTCAGCCTCCCAAGTCACTTGGGATTATAGGCCTGCAACACTTTACCTGGTTTGAGGTGTTTCTTCTTAGACTTGCTCTTCTACTCTTATTGATATCCATACACATCTTTTGCCCATTTTTTACATTGAGTTGTTTCCTTTTGTCTTACTGATTCAACTATGTATTTTCTGTATCCTAGATATTAATTCTCTCTTGCTAATATCTTTTTCAGTCTGTAGGTTGTATTTGAGCCTTTAAAATACCTTTTTAAAATAAAAAGTCTTTTCAGATTTTTGCTCCTTTAGCCCTTCTGTTTTCTGCCACATAAGGATGTAGCAAAAAAGTACTGTCTTGGATGCAGAAGAGCAGTTTTTCCAAACACCAAGGACTGAGATTGTGTGGGCAGTAGGAGAAGCTCCCATGAATTAAATAGCATAAAGGACAAAGCAACTTAAAGTTACAAACAGAGTTCACAAAAAAGTAAAGACCCTTCAACTAAACACTACCATAGAAGTTATACGATAATCTGGTTATTTGTGGAATTTTGCTTTTTAGAAATTAAGATCTATACATTCTTTTACATGAGCTAGTTTGTGAGAAGTCATGTGGTAAGATAATACGTTTGGGGGCTGGGGTTGTAGCTCAGTGGTAGAGTGCTAGCCTGGTATGTGTGAGGCACTGGGTTTGATTCTCAGCACCACATATAAATAAATAAAAATAAAGTTCCATTAACAACTAAAAGAAATATATTTTTTTAAAAAGATAATACCTCTGGCTAATAAATTCTATCATTCTCAAAGTAAAAAATAAAAAGCTTTTCAGTTTTTATATTATAAAATATATCAATTTTTTTCTTGTGCTTTCACATCTCTATGTTTTAAAAATTCCTGTGAGAGAGATAATAGATATTCATCTACATTCTAAGAGTTTTAAAATTTTATTCTTCACACTTAATTCTTTAATCTACCTGGAATTTTTAAAAATATTTTTTCTAGTTGTATGTGGACACAATATCTTTTATTTATTTTTATGCGGTGCTAAGGATCAAACCCAGGGCCTCACCCGTGTGAGACAAGCACTGCACCACTGAGCCACAACCCCAGCCCACCTACCTGGAATTTGATTTTATGCAAAGTTCTTTAAATGTACTGACACTACTTAGTGTGGTCCAACCTTTCTCTGCTGATTTATGGTGGTATCTCTGTCGTGGATCTAGCGTACGTGTAACTGTGGGCTTTTGCTGAGTTCTGCTTGCACCAATCTATTCCATTATTCTTTCTGTTTATCTCTGAAAAAAAAAAAGCTCTCAAAAAAAAAAAGCATCACCTTTCTTTTCATAGCTTCATAATATCTCTTCCCATGTGAAGGGCAAGTCTCTGGCCCTACCTTCTTCAAAATGGTTTCAGCACCTCTAAGCCCTTTCTATGAGAGGCCTGTTAGCCTTCTTCGTATGAATTTCAGGTAGATTTGTCATGCTCTGTGAAAAATCCTATTGAGATTTTATTCTTGTTATAAGTCTTTTTTCTGGAAAGAAATAACATAAATTATAGAATTATAGTAGCAAGTCTTTCCATCTATTAATATACTACATTCTTCTATTTGTTCAGGTTTTCTCCTTAAGTCAAGTTAACATATTTTAATGTTCTCCATGGATAACTTGCACATACTCATCTCTAGGTTACCTTTGGCTTTTGGTCCCTCTTGGAATGGAATCTATTTTGCTATTTTTGCTTTTATCTCCTTATGCTAGCATAACAATACTAATGATTTTTGTATTTTGATGAACTTTATGTCAAATTTGCTGAACTATTTTATTATATCCAATAATTTTTAAGATCTTTTGGATTTTCAACATTTAAAACATAGTATGATCTTATAGCAAACATTGACTTTCCTCATGCTTACACTGCATTTTTTTTTCCTATCACATTGGCTGTGACTTCCAGTGAGATCTTGAAAGAAGGAGGAACATGATCAAAATCACACAGCCAGATAATGACAGAAACCCAATGTTAAATATCAAAATCTTATCTCTTTGTCACTATATAAACATTTTTATCTGAAGGAGATTTGCCCCATGGTCTTCTATTGGATTATTAGGTCAGTTGTAGATGATTATACAAAATTTTTAATTAGATAAGTATGAAGGATGAATCACCCCAGACATTAAAAGTAGGTTGGAGCTGGGCACAGTGGCACATGTCTGTAATCCCAATGGCTTGGGAGGCTGAGACAGGAGGATCTCGAGTTCAAAGCCAGCCTCAGCAATGTCAAGTTGCTAAAGCAACTCAGTGAGACCCTGTCTCTAATAAAATATATAAAATTGGGCTGGGGATGTGGCTCAGTGATTGAGTGCCCCTGAATTCGATCCCTGGTACCAAAAAAAAAGTAGATTGGAGCCAATGTGGTGGTGCACGCCTGTAATCCCAGCAGCTCAGGAGGCTGAGGCAGGAGGACATAGGGGTTCAAAGACAACCTCAGCAAAAGCAAGGTGCTAAGCAACTCAGTGAGACGAGACCCTGTCTCTAAATAAAATACAAAATAGGGCTGGGGATATGGCTTAGCGGTCGAGTGGCCCTGAGTTCAATCTGTGGCACCCCCCACCCCAAAAAAGTAGTTGGTTGATAACAACGTAGTAAAATCAAGATAATAATTTTTTACATTTAAGTAGTCACAGGAAACTTTCATAATATCTCTTCCCATGTGAAGGGCAAGTCTCTGTCCCTACCTTCTTCAAAATAGTTTCAGCACCTCTAAGCCCTTTCTATGAGAGGCCTGTTAGTTACACTAGTTACACTGCTTAGCAACAGCTCTTTACAAATCTGTCATCAGCATGATCACTGAAAAGAGAATAAGCTACAAATATAATCTGTACATTCTAGATGTATTTATATCTAGATATAGAAATAAATGAGTAAAAATCTAATTGAGTTTCAAAATATGTTGTCCTTGTTCTATCAGCCATTTTTGAGACATTTTAAGGATGAATCTTCTCAGTGTCAGTCATACTATTTTAATTTTCTGTATTCATATATATCACCCTATATGTAGGCAATGACTTTAATATTTTGATACTTATTTCCCAAATTTTGGAGCAGACCTCTTTCCCTTGAATTAAAAAATAAGCAAATAACCATGGGGATCCTTTCCTTCTTTGGGGGGTATCATCTTTTATGGTATAAATGATTGTGTCTCATTGAAATTCATATGTTGAAATTCTAATCCCCAAGGTGATGGAATTAGGAAGAGGGGCTTCTGGAATGTGACAGTGGAGCCCTGGGGAATGGGCTCAATGCCCCTATAAAGGAAGTCCCAGAGAGGTTCTTTATCTCGTCTGCCACAATAAAAAGATGGCCTTCTATGAACCTGGAAGTGAGCCCTCACCAGACAACAAATCTTCTATCACCTTGAACTTCAGAAATAGATGTTTTTTGTTGATAAGCCACTTAGTTATGCTATTCTGTTATGGCAGGGAGAAAGGACTAAAGCACTTGCCTCTATCATCATGTTGGCACACTGTAAGCATTTCACACTGATTGAAAAGAGCAAAATGCTATCCTACTATTAGGTACATTCAGCTTGGGCTTCATTTTGGAAATAAAAGAAAAAATAAAGCCAAATAGCCTTGCTTGTATTACCACTTTCAATGACTTCTTTCTAAGGGTGACATGTCCAGTACTAGGGTACAAAGAGAACAAAAATTGTCCTTGCCTCCCATGAGCTACAGGTCTGATGAAGGAATCAATCTGAAATACACTCACAGTGCTTAGCTACGAGAATTCTAGGAAATGCTTGTCCAAAGTGCTACAGAATAAAAGAGAAGACTGTTTAACTCAGCTCATTTTCCAAAGAAGACTGGGACTCTGTGAGTAAGTAACTCCCAGTCAATTGGATAGGTAATCTTCAATAAACAAGTAACTTCTACAAATATACTGATAAATTAATACCCTTAAAATATAAAAACTCGTACAAATCAATATGTAAAACATTAACACTCCTATGAAAACAGGTAAAGGATATGCTCAAGCAATTAGCAAAGTATGAAATATAAGTAACCAATAAGTCAATGAAAAATGTTCAACCTCAGTAATCATTAATTAAATACAGAACTAATATCAATGGTATTATTTTTGTCTTTCAGATAGACATATTATCAAAAGATGATTACTGCCAGGCACAGACACACATGCCTTTAATCCCAGAAACTTGGGAGACCGAGGCAGGAGGATTGCAAGTTCTAGGCCAGCTTCAGCAATTTAGCAAGACCCTGTCTCAAAATAAAAAACAAAAATGGTTGGGGATGTAGCTCGGTAACAAAGTGCCCCTGGGTTTAATCCCCAGTACCAAAACAAAACAAAAGATGGTTCTGCTCAGCAATAGCAAGATATAAATAAGGGTGCATCCTCTCATTCACTGGGTACAATAACACAACTTGATATAAACTTCCTAGAGAAATTTACCAGTGTGAACTTAAATCTTGAAGCATTATCCCTTAATAAAGTAATTCAACTTCTTAGAATTTATCTTCAGAAAAACAGTCATACAAGTACAAAAGCATGCTGGCACATTGATGTTCGTGCAGAATTATTTAAAATAGTTTTTTTGTTAATTTTATTAATAAAGTATGATATATCCATCCATTTTAAAAAATGAAGTATAGCTAGTCATCCATATCTATGGGTTCTGCATCTGTAGATTCAACCAACTATGGATGGTAAATATTTGGAAAAAATATTATATCTCTAAAAAATATGTACAGATTTCTCTTCTTGTCATTATTCCTTAAACCATATAGCATAACAACTATTTACATAGCATTTACACGTTACTGTGCATTATAAATAATCTAGAGGATTTAAAGTATACTGGAGGATGTGTGTAGATTATGTGAAAAGAGTATGTTTGTCACTTTATATAAGGGACCTGAGCAGGCAAGCATTACAGTATCTGTGGGGGGTGCTGGAGCCAATCCTCCACAGTACTGAAGGATGGCCATATATCACTTCTGACTTGGAAAGAGACTCAAGACATATTTTTAAATGACAAAAGCAGTTTATAAAACAGTATGTAGAATAATAATAATAATAACACACACACACACACACACACACATATAAAAGACTGGAAGTCTGTGCCTTAAAAAGTTAGCAATGCTTCCCTTTGGGAGGATGAACTTACAGGGGAAGTTTCACATTATATGTTTGAACATTTAAGTGTGTACTTTGACTTTTTGTCCTGGAGCATGTCACCTTTATAATCAAAGCAAAATCAAGAAGATATCTTTTTAAATGAGGAGAGAGTTCCTTTATAAGTTTATAGAATGGTAAATGTGAAATGGCATTATGTGTAGATTTTATGGAACATACTGGCTTACAATAACTTTTTCTAAGACTCATTAAATAGGTACATATGTCCAGTCAGAAGTTCCAGAGCCTATACTTTATTTTAAAGTATGCCAGAGTTATTACCACATAAAAAGATTTAAGCTTCTTTGTGGTATCATGTAATTCTATGAAAAATTTTCATTGAAGAGTGACTTCATGTGTGGATGGTAATTTCCAAGCTTATGTCGTTAATCAGTGTGTATTTGTGATTTTTTCCCCACTTGAAGTAATTAGCCATTAGGGCAAGCAAAACACATTTTTTTTGTGTCAAGCATACAGCAGATTTCAACAAGTTTTTTTGTTTTTGTTTTTGTTTAAGTAGGCTGGCAAAGAAACACTGTATTTTAAAAAAGCAAATATAAGAACTAACAAAATAACAATCAGAAAAATATTGTTTGCATTTTTCTTTGTTGATTGGTTTATTTTTATAGAATCAATTATTCAGTAAGTAACTCCCAGTCAATTGGATAGGTAATCTAACAGTAAGTGTGACCTTATCTACAAACAATTTGACATAATATAATTGGAGACTATTTTACTAAGAAAATCTGCTGCCCAACACAGTGAGCCTGTTTATCTGAGACACACATAATCAGAAACAGCTATGTTCTCATAATCTTTCTCTATGCCAGATTAATTCAGAGACAGAAAATATCAGTGGAGTCAGACTCTTTGGTAAGTGCAGTCCAGAACCTGTGAGCAACTTTAAGCAAGCTTTCTCAACTAGGCCTTTTACTAAATTATCTTCTCAAACTCTGACTTGAACATTGGATTATACATGTATTTAATCAGGGTCAAAAAAACCTAAGAGAATAACCCCTCAGTTTTAATCTTGCTTAACAAAAAATATGAAGACAGGTACCTCTGGAGTTGGTAGTGGCTCAATGACCTAAGAACTCTGTGTGTGGACCTCTGTGATTCTCTTTATTTGACCATTGTAAGAGGGTTACAGAAACTCCAACTATCACCATTTTAGTGAAATGGTCCACAGTGGGAAGGATGTGATAGAAAAGAAAAGGAACATTCTCCCTCTGTAACTCTGTAGATATCTTTTCCATTAAAGATCTAGAAAGATTTTCCCTAGAATCCCCCAGCTGACCTTTTATGTCCCATTGGTTGAACATAAGAATCCTGACAAAAGGGAACAGAATTTTTAGGAGTGACTTACTTCATTCATGATTCATCCCTGAAACTAAGCTGCAGTCTAAATAAAATTGCATTCCATTGACTAGGAGAAGGAGAAAACAATCATTGAGCAAGCTATCAGCAATATGTGACACCAAAGATAAGATTCCCATATGGGTGGACCAGGCAGTCCTTTGATCATCTGAGTGTTCAAAACATTTTTTTACAGGTCTGTTCCTAAGACTCATTCTGAGGCTACAAGCATATTCCAAAACCAGCCCTGGTTTCTGGGAAACTGTTCTCCGCAAATTGTCCCTAACTCAAAACTTCCACCCTGCTGAGAAAGTAGATCACATTCAACAGCCTTTTACAATCCTCTGTAAAATGGTGGTGACCACATATACCTATTGAAAGGTCCTGGATGAAACCAGCCAGGCATACTCTTGTGTTACTCTAATATGCTCCTCTTAGTTTCTCTCCTGAACAAACCACACCTGTGACTAGGGCAAGAATAAGCACGCATCTTCTCATCTAGTCCTGAAAGCATATCCTTGGGTTTGTGTGTCAGGAAAAGAAGGTGTAGAATGGAGTGACATGGACTTGTCCCTTCCCTGGGTCAGATGTCCTCATCAAAGTTTGATGAACTTAGTTAAATTATTAATATGCTCCTCCATATTCTTAGAAGGTAAAATCATGTTGCAAATTCAGGAACATAATAGCTTATTTTTAAATGATTGAATACTTAACCATATGCCAATCACTAAAACTAAGTGTCCCCTACCCCTGCTGAATCCTTCTCAATTTTGTAAAGAATCTTATAAAGTGGTTATATTTTACCTTGATTCTGAAGAGAAAAATAAGACAAAATGGTGTTAATCTGCAAGTAGAAAAGATTGGAGTCACTTGAGATCTGTTTGAATTTAAAATTTATGTGCGTATCTATCACACTCTACTTTCTTTAATGTCAGCTGTGCAAATAGATAAAAGAAGACAAATATTGGATTCCTTTCCATCATCAGAATTATATACTTTGGTCTTCAAGAGACACTGTTAGTAAAAAATAAAAAAAGCAAGCAACACACTTGGAAAAAATATTTGTAAAACATATATCCATTGAAGGATATTGTTCTAAAATGTAAAAGAACTTTGACAACTCAATAATTTAAGATTATTAATCTAATTTTAAAAGGGGGATAAGATTTCAGTAGATACTTCACCAAAGAAAACACATGGAAAAGGTGAATAAAAAGATGAAAAGACGGATTATGCACATGAAAAGACTGTCAACATCATTAGATTTTAGTGAAATGCAAATTAAAGCCACAAGGATAGTTCCATACATAGCTATTAGCATGACTGAAATATTGCACTTAAATGAACTTAAAGGCTAGCAAAGATTTGAAGCAATTGGAACTCTCATTCACTTCTGATAGATATAACTGGACAAAGCACTTTAGACAATGGCTTTGTAGTTTCTTAAATGTTAAACATAAATAAATGGCACAATGGCCTAGTCATTTCACCCCTAGGTATATACTCAATAGAAATGAAAGCATAGGTCCACACAAAAACCTGTATAAAAATATTTAGTCACTGTACTTGTTGGAAACAACTAAAATTTACATCAACAGGTGAATGGATAAACAAATTATGCTTTGTATGCAGTAGGACACTACTAAGCAATAAAATAAATAACTACTAAAATATGTAGTAACCTGGATGAATATCAGAATAATTATGCTAAGTTAAAAAATCCCTCCAATGAGTACGTACTGTTTAAGTCCATTTACGTAAATTCTAGAAAATGTAATATTGTGATGAAAGCAGATCAGAAGTAGCCTGGAAATGAATGGTGGAAAGGGAGGGAGGTATCGTAAAGGAACAGAAGGAAACTTTTAGAATTTAAAGTTGTTGTTAGTGGTTACTAACTTGATTGTGATGGTTTCAGAGCTGTATACATAAGACAAATTTCATCAAATTCTATGCTTTAAATATATGCTTTTCAAAGGAAACAATCAAGAACGTGAAGAGAGAGTCTACGGTGTAGGAAAATATCTTTGACACCTGCACCTCATATACAGCATTAATCTCCAGGATATATAAAGAACTCAAAACACTTAACACCAAAAACTAAACAAAAACCCAAATAACCCAATCAATAAATGGGCTAAGGAACTGAACAGGCAGTTCACAGATGAAGAAATATAATGTCAAGAAATATATGAAAAAATAATCAACATCTCTAGCAATTAAAGAAATGCAAATTAAAACTACACTGAGATTTCATCTCACTCCAGTCAGAATGGCAATTATCAAGAATACAAGTAACAATAACTGTTGGTGAGGGTGTCAGGGAAAATGTACACTCATATATTGCTGGTGGGACTGCAAATTGGTACAACCACTTTGGAAAGCAGTATGGAGATTCCTCAAAAAACTTTGAATGGAACCACCATTTGACCCAGCTATCCCACTCCTCAGTATATACCTAAAGGACATAAAATCAGCATATTACAGTGATACAGTCACATCAATATTTATAGCAGTTCAATTCATAATAGCTAAGCTACAGAACCAACGTAAGTGTCTTTCAACAGATGAACGGATAAAGAAAATGTGGTATATATACACAATGGAATATACTCAGACATTAAGAAGAATGAAATTATGGCATTTTCCAGTAAATGGAAGGAACTGGAGATTATCATGCTAAGTGAAATAAGCCAATCCCCCAAAAACAAAGGCTAAATATTCTGCTATGTGGATACTAATACACAATAGGTAGGGAAGGAAGAATAGAAATTCATTGGATCAGTCAAAGGGTAAAGAATGAAAGTGAGGAAGGATGTGGATAGAAAAGACAGTAGAATGAATTGGACATAACTTTTCTATATTCATATATGAATACACGACCAGTGAAACTCCACATCATGAACAACCACAGGAATGGGAAGTTATACTCTATATGTGTATAATATGTCAAAATACGTTCTACTGTCATTTATATCTAAAAAGAACAAATAAAAAAAGATTGAGATAAATCATATCAGAAAGAAACATATGCTGTTTATTATCTGTAAATTATACTTCAGTAAAAGATATCTATCTATATTTATCTATTTAAAGACATAAACATATCTGGAGATAGATATAGATAGAGTGTGTACATGAAATAATAGCAAAATATTAGTAATTGTTGAATCTAAGTATGTGGGAGTATCACTCTGCAGTTCTCTGAACTATTCATCATATTTAAAAGTTTTTATGATTCAGCAAAATTGGGTAGGAAAAAAAAAAGAAAGTAAAGACACACCTCCCCACACTTTGAGCACTCTTAAATGTTAGACAAAAATTTCATCTAAAGTGCACAGGGAGTTCCCTGTGGGATTCCACTACATCTGAGCCATCTGGAAGATCACAGGGTAGGGGTGAGCAGTGGTGCTAAAACTACCATGAAATCTTGTCCTGTGAGATACAGGAGTCTCCTGAGAAAGACCTCATCTCAGATAAGACAGAGATAAAGTATAGAATTCTTGAACTCACACAAATAACTCAGTTGTATAAAGCAGTACATTGTTTTCTATATGATTGATACTGAAGGTCAAATTAGGCATTCAGGTTGAAGGTAACTTTCCCTTCCAGTATAAAAGAGCATTTCAGATAAATACTTGATATGTTTTAAGTAGATATTCAGTTGACAGGCTTCCCTTTCTCTTTTATCTTTGCTTCCTTGGAAACAAAACACCAAAAGCAGCTCACACCAGGCCTTGGCAGTGGGCACAGAGTTCCTTAGGCTATATGCTGGGAACCAAAGAGCCTCATGATTTCTTCCATGATGGCCCTCATCCCTCCAGGCCCCTGGCATCCAACTGTTTTTTGTTGACCCTAGATAGATTCCCTGTGGAGTGGCTGAGCTGCTCTTATGCTATGCAGGCATGGACTCCCCTTGGACATCAGGGGAATCCAAGCTATTTCCCTGGGCCCAAAGTTTCCACACTCTGGTCCTTCTTTTTCCTGCCCTGGGGTCCTTTTGGACAAACTCCAACTCTCTGGCCCCTTGGTTTAGAAAGATTACTTGCTCTCTGTGCATAGACCTGCAGGAGGAGACTGTAAGGTTGCTCACAGGTCCCCTGGGTCTGTACTTGCTAATACATGTTTTCTGGGGCTACTATAACAAATTATCACAAAACAGGTAACATGGAACAACAAAAATTCATTTTCTCACAGTCCTGGAAGCCAGAAATCTGAAATCAAAGTGTATGTAGGGTTGTTTGCTTCTGTAGTGTCTGAGGGAAAATCTGCTCCATGCCTCTCCTCAAGCTTCTAATGATGACCAGCAACCTTTGGCATTCCTTAGCTGAGGACTGTATTGCTCAATTTTTATTTCCATCTTCACATGACCTTCTTTCTGTATATCTCCTCTTCTATCTCTTAAGGGCACTTGTCAGTAGATTTAGGGTTTGACCTAATCTACCATAATTTATGTCAATATTCTTATGTTAATTACTTTTTCAAAGACCCTTATTTCAAATGAGTTCACATTTTGAGTTTCCAGGGGTACATACTGTTTTGGGGACCACAGTTCAAATCATTTTAAATTCAGATTTTCACTTAGTCTTAGTATCTCCTACACTGTTCAAATATTTATTTTTTAGTTGTACCTGGACACAATACCTTCATTTTGTTTATTTTTATGTGGTGCTGAGGATTGAACCCAGGGCCTCACATATGCTAGGTGAACTCTCTACTGCTGAGCCACAACCCCAGCTCCTCCTACACTGTTCTTCAGAGAAGTTAGGCACAAGCCATCAACACTCTGGTTCCTCTAGATAGCTCTGGGAGTTTGTGCTGCTCCCATCCACTTCTCAAGGTGTGATCCCAAGAGGAATGAGAGAATGACACTTCCTGCCTTGCTAAGCATAGATTTAAAACCAAAAGTAGGTTAAAAACAATTGAGACACCAAGCAAGCACTCAATAACAACCCATCAAGACAATGTCAACCTTATTTTTGTGACTATAATAATTATCATGTAAAAAAACATGGTAACAAAATTATCCTACATAATATATCAAAAATAAGCACTCTTAGGTTATTAACAAATGTAGCATTTCCTACTCATATAGAAATACTATTAATTCTTGCTTTTGCTCATTGTGATTAAAATAAAATTATAGAGACACAGTATGTGTAATGTAAAAGCTTATGTGTATGGCTTGTTTGTTTCTATAAAAACAAGAATCATGATAGAAGACTGCCATTGAACATCATCTTATTGTCTTCTGAGCTTGGGACCCTAAGAGTTAAACATGGAGAAGAGGAAATCTTTCACAAAGGTGACATTGTTCTGTCACTGGCCATTTTAATTTTAAGAACCAGTAGCTGTCTCCCAAGAATCAGTGACAATTAACTCTTGGCCTTTAGAAGGAAAGAACAAAATCCTCACAGAAGGCTCTTCTAACCTGGTTCTGTCCTCTTGCTGATGTGAAGTTATTTCCTGTGGCTGCTATTGATGGACAGATATGGAACCACTCTCTCATCTACAGATGTTCTTATAGTCATTAAATGCTCACCATGTGCTGGACACCCTGTTGAACTGGACAGGCCCTACATGTAGGAGCTCATGGTACAAAAAAGGAAAGATAAGCAAATGAGGAGACTGAAAATGAACCTCAGTCCCCATAATCAGTGGTGAAAATATATATATACACTTCTTAATTTTTTTAAGTCAACCCACTTTTTATTTCAAGTTCTTATTCTCTCAGAATAACAGAATTGTCTTAGTCCATTAGAGACCTCTTTGCATGAGTTGCATATACATTGAGAGATGGGTATTAGAAAATGTTGAGGAGTTGGTAGGGATGAAAAAAGGTAACACTTTCTTGAAGGCACTTGAAGCTACCTACTCATTCTTCATTAGCTGGCCCACATCTTCATCTAGCATTCCATATGATGTTTGACATCAGTCCATGAGATCACCTCTGAGAAATGGTCCCAACCCATCCACATGGGCCTTCATGTCAAACATTTCTATATAATTTGTACTGAGATAAGGGGGTGGGAATTATTCTGCTTGTATGGTGTTCTGAGACACCATACACTCACTACATATCAAGTCTTTCTGTCCCCTCCCATCCTGCATTCCCTCATTAAACAGTTCCTCTATGTATTCAGCAGGAAACTTTGCATGTGGTGATTCAGGAACCTATTTTCCTTGCATTTTGTGATTATCCTTTCCTTTAGGTCCTTAGAGTCTTCTCCATACAAACAGAAAAGAAGATGGAGCATGGAGAACTGCTTGGTAGGTGCTATGGGCCAGGTGGGAAGAGGTGCCAATCACTTTTATTAGCATTCCATGGGCCAGACTTATTTATGGTCTCATATGACAAGGAAGTCTAGAAAGTGTCATCTGACTGTACTTCCAAGAGAAAAAGAAACAAGTTTTGGTGAGCACCACAGTGGACTCTGCCACAGGCTCAAATCCTTGTCTCTCCAAAATGTTAGTCAAACCAAGACATTCTTTCCTCCCTCTCCTCCAGGGTTAGAAATTAGAAGACAAAAGTTAAGACAAGAAGCCTTTGCCTTCTGCTTTCCATAATCCTTCTCTGAAGAAATGAGCATTCAATAGTCACACAGGGAAGCTCTGATATATTATCCAGCTGCACACCTCATTTAAATTGTTTTAAGTTCTTTGCTAGCAGAATGGTGGGATGCTCTGGAAGTAGACATAGGTCTGAAAGAATTTTAGCAAGAAAGTAAAGACACGACACTATGGCTGCAGTAGATGGTACAAAGCAGGTGTTAGGAGGTCAAGACAGTGGATTTGCACAGGACAGAACAATAAGTTTAAAAAGATTGTTGAGTGATGTGACAACCTCTTATAAGTTACATCACATCATCTAATTAATTTGACACTATATAATGCCAACTATTCCCTTTGCTAAGAATTCTTCTGTACTAACAAGCCTTGCTCTCCATGCACCTGGGGCAGATGGTAGTGCTCCCCCATTCACTGGGTAGGTTGATTTCAAAGTGCATGAAGTGCATGCCAATTTATAGCCCCTGTGTTTGTATTGCTTCATAGGCAGCCCTGACTAACAACCTAGAATAATTTGTTGAGGGCTCATAAGTCAGCATTGTTCAACCATTATGAATGAGTTAAAAAGAAACTTCACAGGGAATGATATTGGCCAAATTATATTGTTATATTGTGTGTATGTACAAATATGGAACAACAGATCTCATCCTTATGTAAAATTACAACGTACCAATAAAAAATATGAAAGAAAAAAACACAAAATAAAAATATGAAAAAAAATCAAAGAAAATACTTCAAAACCAATGTTCTTGCCCATTGAATTTAGTTGTTAGACCACTACTAACAATCACTTAACCTTTGTCTCATTGCTCAACCAGGAAGGCCATGATTCTAGATAAGAGAAGAGAACAGACAAGAAAAAGTTTCAGAGAATGGAGACAATGGATGTATATGTATTCACATAGTAGTGTCCCCAGCAGTTACAGGAGACATAGAGAGTCCATTAGAAAGCAGTGAATTTTTAAAAGAAGAAAGAATCAATAAGAAGTAAAAGAGATGGGGGCTGGGGTTGTAGCTCAGTGGTGGAGAGCTTGCCTAGCACGCGTGAAGCACTGGTTTCAATCCTCTGCACCACATAAAAATAAATGCCCTGTGTCCATCTACAACTAAAAATATTTTTAAAAAAGAAGAAGTTAAAGAGAAAGTAAATACTAAATTTGGAGTACTCCCTAATCATACTAGGAATAGTACTGGGTAAAAGAATGATAATGGGCTTCTGCTATCAATCCTAATTGGATTAAATCTAAGCTCCCCACATTCCATGCTCCATTGGTCAAATTCCATAAGCTCTCTAAACTCCAGTGCATTCATGTAAAATGGTGAAAATAATCTGTTCTTCATGAGATTAGAGTGATGAAGAAGAATTAAGTGAGAATGTACACAGAAAACAACTAGTACTGTGTCCAGCACATTATGCATGATCAGTAAGTTCTAGTTCCTTTCCTTTCTTAAAGATAATATGGAAATTGCCTTGCATGCACAAGGCCCTGGGTTTAGTCCCCAATACCACAAGAGAAAAAAAAAAAAAAAAGATGATGTGGAAAAAAAATTCCAGCCTGGCCACTTGAACATTTATAGCATAACACTAGGTCTACTTGTGAAAATAAAATGAGGATGGCCTAAAATAGATAATAAAGTCAGCTAACCCCCAGCAAGGATCACATGACAGCAAGAGTTACTCTGAATTTCAATTATAAGAAAAATTCAAATTATTAATAATATTTACACAAAATGTATAAAATTATAAAATACAACAGGCTTGAACTTTCTGTTTACTCAAGAATGTAAGAAATCACATTTTTTTTCTGCTTGTTAATCTCACTTATAGGGCAACAAGAGATGAGCCAGGAAAAGGAAAGGGAAGGTATGTTTTAGCCATAATTTGAGCAACAATTTTAAGGATGATTCTGAAGGAAGAGTCTTTTGCTGCTGTGTAATTAATCTGCTTCTGGTTACTTTGCATCCTCTGATGACTGAAGGATGTCTCTTCCTTTACTACTCCAGACTCTGTTTTCAAACATATTTACCACTGTTCCCAAGTCACCAGAGACACAGTGACTCAAATCTCTAGAAAGTAAAGCCATTCTCTCTAGAGTTTTAAATCAAATGGTTTCCAGATCCAAACTAACAAGCCAAATCACAATTTGCATCTGGAACTCACTTTGCATGTACTAAAATTATAGGACAACAGAGAAACATAAAACAATAAATTATTTAACTCTAGTTAAATGGTTAAAAAAGAAGCAGGATCTTGAGAAAACATCCAAAATATAAGCCAGGATCACTTGAAGAATGTTACCTGTGTCCATGTTGCTGCTATTCTGGCTCTATGAAAGAAAAATCTAGAAAGAAGGAGAGTGTCAAGGGAAACTAATTTAAAGCATCTAGACTTGTTTTGGCAACATACAGAGAAAGCTACAGTCAGTAGTCAAGATGCATCAAGCACCCATGAGTACTCAAGGGAAGGCAGCAGGTGCTCAAAAAGCCCTCTAATCTCAGAAACTCCAGAGGGACACTTTGTGTGTGTCTTGATAGTTTCTCCAAACACTGAACAAAGATCAGGAAGTGTTATCTATGTCATTAATTCTGCGTTTTTTTAAAACAATAAACAAAACCCACTTACCAACAATGAATAGACCCAATGTACTGATGTTACGCATTTATAATATCTCCACTTTGTACATCAGCCCTTCAATCCATATATTTCTGACGAGCTCCTTCTGAACACTAATTCAACTAAAGGTCCACAGTTTCTGTGTTATGGTTTGGATCTAGAATGTCCAGTGTCTTTGAAAGGCTTTTGTGTTAGAGGCTTGGTTCCCAGTGCAGCAAGGTTTATAAGTGGGGTTCTTTGAAAGTTAATGGTTCATGAGGGTGTTAACCTCATCAGTGGAATTATAGCAAGTTCATAGCTGAATGGGCTGATAGGAGCTGGTTGGGGGAAGTATGTCACTGAAGGAGTGTCCTCAAAGGTTATATCTTGACCCCAGCCTCTTCCCATTTCCCACCCCCAACTCTTTCTCTACTTCTGACCACCCTGAGGTGAGCAGCTTTGGTTCACTATATCCTTTCTCCATGATGTTCTGCCTGACCACAGCAATGGTGTCAAGAAACTGCTGAGTAAAACCTCAGAAACTGTGAGCCAAAATAAAGCTTTCCTCCTTTAAGTAGTTTTTCTCAGGTATTTTGTCACAGAAATGGAAATCTGACTAACACACCTATGTTTAGTGTGATCTAGTAATGATAGGAAAGGGTTGAGAATAAAATCCACCCCCCCAAAAAAAATGTTAGTTTACTGAAGAATAAAGGAGAAGTACAGGAGGAAAATAAAGAAGAGTCCACAATGGTGGCTCAGAAAGCCTGGCCAGAGAGACAGGAAATACTAGGAGAATGCTACAGAGAAACTAGTGAATAGTGTCTGGGGAGGAGAAGCATATGAAGAAGGAACATGTTAAAATACATTTATATTCTGAAAGAAAGAACAACTAGGTGAAAAAAGGATAAAGCAAAAGAGATGGAACAATGGAAAGACATCCCTAATGAAACAGAGATGGGTGAGATATAGAACTTTCTACTAAAAGTACTTGTGGATCTATATTACTGGAGGGAGGGGAGTTGGAAAAGGATTGAGAGTCATGAAGCAGCAGAAGGTTAACAAAGTTCCTCTTGTGATCTAGATGTGAAGATGCTCATCTAGGATTTTTCAAGGAAGTGATATGGGTAGATAAGATACTTGAAATGTGTTGAAGGTCAAAGGATGTGTGAGGCATGGCAGAGGTAATTCACCAGAGCTAGGTTTAAGACTGAAAACTTACAGACACTGAAATGTATTTTTGTCCTAATAGCTCTCTAGTAGTTGGGCATAAAAACATAAGAGGTGATCACTTGATTTGATTTAGGAATAAGGTTTTACCAGAAAGAAGCAGAGGAAAGTAAGAGTTGTCAAAGATTGTTATAAATAGCATCATGAGATTTTTACTTCTTAGAGAATAAAAGAGAAGGAAGAACTGAGGATTGAAAAAATTGAAGAACAGGTTTACTGTAATTATAGAAATAAGAGGGCTAGAATAATAGGAAAAAAGTGATGTAAAAATGTAGAGGTTTGGGATTTTTCAGGAAGAGCAATAAAAATTGTTGACATAAAGCTAAAGATGTCTGAGTAGAGTGGAGACTGGTAGAGCTGTGGAGATAAGAACCATTAATGAGGGTTGGGTGTACTTCCCACATCATAGTGATTCTCATAGGAACATTTATTTATCACTTTCTATGAGTTGGCATAGGGTTATCAATTTTCATGCAGAGCTGCACAGCCTTTCTGAAATAAACACCCTTATTATATTTTACACATGAGAAAACTAAGAGTCAAAGAAGTTATGTGACTTGCCCAGGATCATGTCACTGGTAGATGGCAGAGCTGTGTCTCAAACCCAGCTCTGATTTCAAAGTCTGTGCTTCTTTTAAGAACCATGGTGGGGCTTGGGATGAAGAGGAAGACAGGGAGCCAAGGTCCATAGTCATTACTGACTATGGAAGAGTCATCAGGAGTTTGGTATTTGACAGCTATGAAGAAGAGAGAGATTAAAAAGTCTCCAAAGAGAAAGGAATTTTGCATGAGTAACAGTTTGTGAGTAGTGTTGGAAGTGAGGTGAATGTCATTTATCTCCCTTCCTGAGGTTCTTGGACAGAGGAGATGATCTGTTCTTTGCAATTTCTAAGCAGATTATTGGTAAGAAGTTATTATTTGCCTTAAAGGAAACCTGAGCCCCGCTTTGAAGGCACAGATGAGATTGGATAGTTCTATAAACCTGGCCTTACATTGAGAATATCTGGAGTCCCTAGATAAAGAGGAGGATTCAGGGATTAAGCCACTCTAGATGGAGCCGGGATAAATGATCATATTTTTGAGAGGGCAGAATGCCGTCTTGGAAAGAAAAATAACAAAACTGTCCTATAGGCTTCACAGGGAGAGTGATTAAGGCTTCAGTTCCTAGGCAAATCATTCCCATTGCTGAGAACCCTGGAGGGCTGTGCTGATTATTGCAGTCTTCTTGATCTTCATCCTTTGGTTCCTGCACTCTCTGATTTCTTTCTTACATTATGCTATATAGTATGCTTTCTTTACTGTGATGTATAGGTCATTATTGGGTCTCCAGAGTGTTTGTTAACTGTCCTAATGAAGTGTTGAACACACATTAATTGCTTAACAGATATTTTTTTGACTATCTGGAGAAAATGATGAAAGCTTTAAAATACATTTTTTTTTCTTTTCAGTATATCTTAATAGATATTTCTAAGGCTTATGTGAAATTCTTTTTTTCCTCTTGAGAATTTGCAGTCCTTCAGGCAGGGAGTGTTTTAGGAGTACTCAAGAGTCACAACATGCAATCTCCAGGAAAAATAACCTAAGCTTGGCCTCAACTCTCTCCACCACATAAAATCATCTGGGAGAAAGAATAACCTATGGAAGGATAGAACTGGGTCCTGTGAGTCATCATAGACATGCTTCCAGGCGTGAGTGACCCAAAAGTCATGAGGAGGGTCAGAGTTCACTTTTTATAAACAAATAGAAACGATTTGCTTTACTGAAAAGAGAAACTGCATTTTCTGCAGAACACGAAGAATGATTAATAACTCCATTTTCTCCACCCCTTTCAAAAATACCCAGTGTGATGGTATATTTTTTGGCCAAGAAATTATATCTCCTTTCTAAGGAAAGAGTTAAGCAGTTAGAGGCAACTAGTTGCTTCCAAAGTTGTTTACAGGTAGGTCATTTCTGACAACTAGAATATGTGTGCTCATGAGGACTGATGAACAGAAGGAGAGAGAATTTAATAACAAAGAAATTTGCTTCAGGCTCACATACCTAGTATCTATATACCATGAAATTCCTGGCACAGATGTTACTGCTAAACATTTTCAAATAAAGAAATATTTTATGAATCTTATAACTCTTAGCTAAAACTAGCTGAACAGCCAAACAAGTCATTGTCACTCCTTTTAGAGAGTAATGGCAGAGAAAGCTACAGAAATTGGCTTCCCAGTTATGTAAAAACTGTGGTTCATTTGACAGAATAAACTAGAATTTAACACATGAGAAAACCTGAATTGATTCAGGCAACAGCTAATGAGAAACTTATCTATTAAAAGTATTTGGTAGGAGCACTCTGATCACCAAAGACAGAGTTGGTTTTTTATTTGTTGTTTTTATTTGTTTATTGGTGTGCTGGACCCACCTGAATTACCCTTTAGAATTTAGTAAGCATAAGGACCAAAACCAGTGGAGTAAAGTGAGAGGGAGTGTAGCTGGACAGACAGGTTGGGGCAATCTAAGGAATCTGTGTGTTTTTTATTCAAGTTGAGTGAGCAGCTCTAGGTGGGCTTTGAAAAGGGTGTGGTGTGATCTGACTTCTTTTGTTGTTTTAAGATCACTGTCCTGCTATGTAAAGGAAGAGTTTTAGGCCAAGTGTGGTGAAGCATACCTGTAATCCCAGCGACTCAGGAGGCTGAAGCAGAAGGATTTCAAGTTCGAGGCCATTCTCAGCGACTTAGTGAGACCCTATCTCAAAATAAAAAATAAAAAGGACTGGATATATAGCCCAGTGGTAAGTGGCCTGGGCTCAATCTCTGGTACCAAAAAAAAAAAAAAGAGGAAGAGTTAATTTAGGGGTGGGAGTGGCAGTAGGGAAGCTATTAGAAGGTTCTTGCAGGAGACCAGCAGAGAGAGAACACTGTCTCCCACCAAGATAGCAGCAGTGGCAGCTGGGGGATTGCTGAATTGTCTGAGGCAGAGGAAACAAGTGGCAACAAGGACGAGGCATGGGAAATATCATTATTTTTGTTTATTTTACCAAGAATTTATCTCAAATTTTGAGATTTTAATATTTTCATTCCCATTCCCAATAAACATCATATTTTAACCACTAAAAATAGCTGATTAAATAAGCAAAAACTCATTTGTTCTGGTCTTTTTACAGCATTTCATATATTGAAAAATAATTATAGAAAGGAATATTAAGTCTGGTGGAAGCATCAATAATTGTTCTGGAACAAATTCCACCTAACATGATTTAATAGGTTTTATAGGATTCTACAAACAACCAATTTAAATTAGACACACCAAGATTTAAATCCATAAAACGATTATTCAGTTAGTTTCAAACATTGGTGTTAGTCCCCTCTCAATCACATATCAACTCTTAAAGTGAATAAATGTCATAAATGGCAAAGGCATTCAATCCACAGATTTATATAGGTGTGGAAATTTTATAGGAAATACCCATTATTGTCTTTAAGTCCAGTTTAAATCAAATCTGATCCCTCACTCCTCTCAACCCTAGTCTCAGCATGTTGTCCAACTTCCAACCTCTTTATTCCTGAAGAATTCCCCTATTTTCTTTGTTGTCCTTCAAGGTAACTTTAAATAAGAATTTCAATGAAGTCAGAATTTTTTAAAAATCAAAGGATACTTCAGTTTTTGCCCCCTCAGATTAATTTTTCCTAAGGGCTAAACCTTGAAACTTCCTTCTAACAAATACAATATAGCAAGAGTAGTATTAGGATGTCACTTCCATGATCAGGTTACAAATGATGGCTTCTGTCTTACTGGTTTGTTCTCTCTCCCTCCCTTACACTTGATTTCTCTGATGGAGACTATCTGCCATGTTCTGAGCAATGGTATAAAGAGGCCCAGGTGGAGACAAACTGAGAGCATCTTCTGGTCCACAGCAGGTGAGGAACTGAAGCCCTCAGGCCAACAACCCTGGAGGAACTGGGCACTGCAACAATCGCATCACTGATCCTAGAAGCAGGGATGCTCCCTGCTGGGATAATAAGAACACGGCCCTGGTCAGCACTCACTGCAGAAAAAAACCCAGAGAAGTTGTACCCTGATGCTTGGACTACAGAAACTGGGAGATATAAATGCGGTTGCTTCAACCACAAAAGTGTTGGTTAATTTTTTACCTAGCAAATATATAAGCAAATCAAACTGTCATGTGAGTGTGGTACACCTGTCAAAGTATGAAGTTCCAAAAGCTAGTGAAAGATCTTAGGTATTTGCACACTGTGAGTATCAAGTGTTCATTATATGTATAAAAACATTTGTGATTAATAAATGGATAAATGTAAGCTAGACACTCCAGAGACAGAGACCTTGAATGGCCTTTTGGGTATATTGAAAATTGAATAACTAGTAGTATTTTAATAAGGTCTTTGACAAGGTAAATAATGATGATTTATATCATAGTACAAGCAATATGTCATATTAAAAGTGAGGTAATTAAATAATGATTTACTATTAACAATCAACAAATAATATTAAGATATTAAGGTTGACACTGAAAATTGTGCAATTCCTAACAACAACTTACCCTTTGCGTTCCAAATTATTCAATATTTGGATCATATAAAAACAAAAACAATTAACATCTCAACTGTAAATGGCAACATTAATTCTATTCACATTCTGGAAAGGGCATAATTGCACTTGGAACAAACATGCCAATGTTAGTAAAGAGACGTTTCTTTAAGTGCAGACAAGCAATGGAAAGGGGATTTTTTTTTATTTTAAGGCCAAATCAGACCTGCCCTGTAGAAATGTGACTTTGGAATTCACCACACCCCTGTTGTGGTTTTGATCCTGGAACAGTCTGTGCTGTCTAAAGCAGCTAATGAACTAGGAAGCAAAGTGACCAGATTTAGCAAATAAAAACATAGGGTGTCCAAATAGATTTTAAATTTTATTCATTTAAATGACAAATAATTTTAACATAATTATTCATTAACAAATTATTTGTTTGTTTATCTGAAATTTGAATTTGACTGCTGCTATGGACAAATTGTATTTTTCCCAAAATTCATATGTTGAATCCCTAACCCCTCTTGTGACTCTATTTTAAGATAGGACTTTTAGATAGTAATTAAATTTAAATGAGATTATAAGGATGGGATCCTAATCTAATATGGTGGGTGGACTTCTTGGAAGAGGAAAAAGGAATGTGCAAGGAATTGTGCAAGGAATGTCCTTGAGAGGACACAGAGGAAAGGCAGCTGTCTGGAAGCCAGGATGAATCAAACCAGGAACTGAATCAGCTGGTACCCAGGTCTTGGACTTACCAACTTCCAGAAATATGAGAAAATACACTTCTGTTGTGTAACCACCTAGTCTTAGGCATTTTGTTATGGTAACCTGGGCTAAGACAGCCAAGCATCCTTTAGTTTATCTGTTAACCCTGCTGGAGGAGCCAGATAGGAGTGAAGAAGAAAAGGAAAGAATCATCCTTTCTCTCTAAAACCTGTACAGTCCAAGCATGGCCTCCCATCTCAAAGACAAAGCACCAGAATGGATCGCTAGCCTTCAATGCACATCCTCCCTAAGGTTGTACTTTTGAACATTCTTGATATTAATTTTGATTTCCCCTGAGAGAAGTGGGGGTGGGGTTAAGGATGGGGAAGAGGGAGAGAGGAGAGAGCATTATATAAACACTGGGAAGTGAGGCCCCATTGGCCTTTTGTCACAGAAAAGTGATCTTGTTTCATGTTAGAGCTCAGTCCTACCAGGGCATGTCCAAAAGTAAGACCTAGTGATTTTACTTCCTTAATCAAAAGATGGATGAAACTACATTGGAGAAATTTTGAACTCAGTACTTTTTGGTTGTATGGGGCTATCATGTGCACTCTAGCATGCTTAGTAACAGTATTGGCCTTTACAAAACTCCTAGTAGCAACTTCTCTCCCTTACAATGATAATCAAAAATGTTTCCAGATATTGACAAATATCACCTATGAAACAAAATTGCCCTCAGTTGAGAATATTTAACTTAATCTATATGCCTCAAGATACTTTGAGAGGATTACACACTAACAAAGTAACATCTGTGTTTGTCTTGCAAGAGATTGGCAATCAAGAGGAAACTATCTGGGCATGGCGTCTCCCAACCCAGATGATTCTGATGGCATCAACCTCAACCAAGAGGGTGTTCTATATGACAAAACGAGCCCTAATGTAATGCTGTTAAGATTCTTTTTCTATGTGTTTGTTTGTGCAAGGAATAGGGTCGAATAGGAGAAATAAATTAATTTTAATTAAACAAAAGTTCTCATCTGAGAATGTCATCTACAGAAAAAATGAATTTTCTTTTTTCTGGGGGGAGGGTTACCAGGGATTGAACTCAGAGGCACTCATCCACTGAGCCACATCCCAGCCCTATTTTGTATTTTATTACAGACACGGTCTCACTGAGTTGCTTAGCGCCTCTCTTGCTGAGGCTGGCTTTGAACTCATGATCCTCCTGCCTCAGCCTCTGGAGTCACTGGGATTACAGGCGTGAGCCACTGTGCCCGGCAGAAAATTAATTTTATTTATGACACATTTGTCATAATTGAGGAGCAACTAGTCATAGTCATAATTTGGGGGAAACCTGTCTACCTGTCTCCTGTCTACCTCCATCCTCAACTCCAGTCCCCCAGTTCTTTAGATCAGAACCCAATTCTCCTCCTCTCAGAGTCAGCAGAATCTTAAGAAAAATATCCATTTCCTTCCAGCCAGATCTGAAGTAGGAAACTTACCAGACACATGAAAGGACTGGGGCCAGGACAACTTCCTTGGTGTCCCCAGGGAGGGACAGACAAGAGAATCAAAGAAGCTGCTAAGAGAAGATGAGAAGACTGAAGAGGGAGACTCAGAGGATGCTCATGAACCCACAGGTGACACCAGGGACCTAAATGGGAGTCTTTGGTATGCCCTGATAAGGTGTAAGGGGGGAAGTTAATTGTATTAAGTAATAACTTCTGTGCCTCTACTTTTGCTGCGCTCTGGATTATTTAGTTCAGTGCACATTTAAGCAGCATCATTCACACTGAATATATGATGAATTTCTTACCACTAGTTTCCAGTGGAAGGCAATAAAATCCATTTGAGGATCAGTGTTTTGAAGTCCTCCTCCAAGTGATTCGCCTGTGCAGCCAGGGGTATTACTCTAAAATTTCTTATTAGTAGAAGCAAAATCCCAATAGCTCATAACTCTCCTTTACATATAGTTTAATATTTAATTGAAATAAACTGAAACAAATAGCTAATGGAGATAATTCATGAATGGAAGAAACTTATAAAACCACATTGTGGCTACATAACTTGGAAGGACTCAAATGAAAAAGAGAATAATTTTCTAAATTAATGCTCTTTTCTTTGAATCCATAAAGGGTATACGAACCTTGTACCTTTCCCAATGAGTTATCAGCAAACACTGTTGGTTCTAAAAGCCTAAGTGTCAGGAAATTAATTATTTCCAACTATATCCTGCGAATATCATGTGTGTCAGAGGCAAGAAAATTGCACAGAAGTCTATATGACAGTCCATATGCATCACTAACATGGGTATAACCTGGTGGAGATGCTATGACCCTGCATAATGGCTGAAAGAAGAGGATAGTAAAAGTACCCAGAGAATCTGAAATGGGAAAATTGTCCTGGAACTGGTAAAAAAACAAAAGGGAAAGAAAGAGCACATCTGGGCACTTCCCTGTGCTCTGTGGTACATTTTCCACGTCCCAGGTAGAATAAACATAACAGACTAGGTTGAGCTAAAGAAATTTTAACATCAAATAATAATAATAATAATAACCTAATCAATAAATGGACAAAGGAAATGCAAATTAAAACTACACTGAGATTTCATCTCACACCTGTCAAAATTGCAACAATCAAAAAATACAAGTAACAATAAATGTTGACAAGGATGTGGGGAAAAGGTACACTCATATATTGCTGGTGGGACTGCAAATTGGTGATAAGACTCTGGAAAGCAGTATAGAGAGTTCTCAAAAGACTAGGAATGGAACCACCATTTGACCCAGTTATCTCACTCCTCGGTATAAACCCAAAGGATTTAAAATCAGCATACTACAGTAATACAGCCACATAAATGTTTGTAGCAACTCAGTTCACAATAGCTAAACTATGGAACCAACCTAGGTGCCTTTCAACAGATGAATAGATAAATATGATAACACACACACACACACACAATGGAATATTTTTCAGCCATAAAAAGAGTAACTTTATGACCTTTGGCAATAAATGGTTGAAATTGAAGACTATTATGCTAAGTAAAATAAGTCAATCCCCAAAAAACAAAGGTCAAATATTCTGTCTGATTTGTGAATGCTAACACACAAGAGGGGAAGAATAGAAGTTCATTGGATTAGACAAAGGGGAATGAAGGAAAGGGAGGGGTATGGGCTAGGAAAGACAGTAGAATGGGCCTGACTTTCCTGTGTTCATATATGAATACACCACAGTGAATCTCCACATTCGCAAGACTAGGATCCTAATTAGAATAAGATATACCATGTTTGTATAAGTGTGTAAAAATACACTCTACTGTCCTATACAACTAAAAGGAACAAAAAATTAAAAAAAAAATTTTAAAGGAAAATTTTAATAAAGTAATATCATTGGCAAACCTATGCCATTTATTTTAATGAACTGATTTGAATAGAAAGATGGAGTGGGTAGAGAAACTCTGCTTAGAGAAACTTTTGCTTAGGTGCATGGGAAGGCAGAAAGGGAGCCAAGAAGGAATATATGTTGGTATCAAAACCCAGTGTAAAGAAGAAATACAAGGTGAGAGCTGGGGTTGTGGCTCAATAGTAGAGTGCTCGCCTAGCTTGCATGAGGCACTGGATTCGATCCTCAGCACCACATAAAGATAAAAAAAATAAAGATACTATGTTCACCTAAAGCTAAATTTTTTTTTTTAAAGAAGATGTGCAAGGCAAGAGTCACTAGATTTGGGTTATTCCTGCCAATGAGAATAACTCCTCACACTTCTGAAGTCTGGGTAAAACTCCTATTGTATCCCTGCTACTCTTCAATTTAATGTAGGGAGAGGCAAGATCTACTTTTTAAAAAGATAATTTAAATATGCCCAGTTGAACATTTCAAAAACCACAATAAGCAAATGAGGAATTTGTGTTGAATGCAAAGAATACTAAAAATTATAATATGAAGTAGAACATCTAGTTGATTCTGAGCATCCTAGCAGCCAAGGCAAAGGATTCATTGCATGGAGATGCATAGTGTCACCTGGCCCAACACCCTGAGGGGGAGGAGGAGACCAACCACACTGCAGACCCCCATCTACCAACACATGGCTCCCCCAGACTCCTTCCATCTGGATACAACAGCCAGGACCTGGAAGACTATCACCAAGGTCCCTGAAGGCCTGGTTACACCAGAGGTATCCCTACTAGTCTATTTCTCTTGATTCCTTTCTTACTCTATGACCTAATACCTCCATATTTTCACCTCCTACCTCATAAACCCCACATCCTACACTCCCACTTTGTCCACCATTAGAGACTATAGATCCATATGCAAACCTATCATTTATAATGTGGATATTAATCGAACATATCATTTCTGTTTATTGCCACAAAACTGTAATTGTCTAAATAGGAGTTATTTGGTTTAAGGCTGCATATTGTTTGAATTGGATGCTGTAAACATTGATCTTCCCCTTAAAGGCAAGGTATTGGTAACCTACAGGGACATTACAAGATTGTAGGGTAGAAACTGTAATACCTCAGCTCTGCACTGCTAGAGAGGAAAACACACAGACAACATGAAAAAATAAGGGAAGAAAGTGCCCCAAACAAACCAAGATGCTACAGCAATAGAATCCATCGACAGTACAGTAGATTAAATGCAGAGAAAGAGTTCAGAACATACATAATTAAAATGATCTGTGAAGCACAGAATAATATAAGAGAGGAAATACAGGCAACAACTGATCAGTCCAACAAAGGGATAAGAGAGCAATAAAATTGTGCTACATATGTGTGATATGAATTGAAATGCATTCATTTCAATTGAATGCTGCTGTAATATATAACAAATTAGAATAATTTTTTTAAAAAAGAAAGCAAATACAGGTAACAAAAGATTACTTCAAGAAAGAGATAGAGATTCTGAAAAAAACAACAAAACAAAACAGAAATCCTTGAAATGAAGGAAACAATAAACCAAATAAAAAATTCAATAGAAAGCATCACAAACAGACTAGATCAATTGGAAGGCAGAATCTCAAGCAATGAACACTATATATATATATATATATATATATATATATATATATATATATATATATCAATTAATAGACACATAGACTGACAGATTGGATTTAAAAAAAGACCCAACAATATGCTGCCTTCAAAAGACCCATCTCATAGGAAAGACTTCCACAGACTAAGGTAAATGGATAGGATTAAACCTATTACTCACATGGACCATATAACAAGCAGGGGTTTCTATCCTCATATCAGATAAAGTGGACTTCAAACCAAAGTTAGTCAAAAGAGATAAAGAAGGTCATTTCATATTGTTTAAGGGAATCATTCATCAACAAGACATAACAATCATAAATATCTATGCCCCAAGCAATGGAGAATCCGTGTATATATAAAAAAATTTCTCTATTTCAGGAATCAAATAGACTACAACACATTACTATTGGGTGATTTTAACACAACTCTCTCACCACTGGACAGATCTTCTAAAAAAAACTAAACAAAGAAACCATAGAACTCAATAATACAACCAATAATTTAGACTTAACATACATATAGAATATTCCATCCACCAACAAGAGAATACACTTTTTTTCTCAGCAGCACATGGATCCTTCTCAAAAATAGACTGTATGTTATGCCACAAAGCATAAGGTGTTGATAACCTGCAGGGACATTACAAGATTGTAGGGTAAAACTGTAATAGCAAATACAAAAAAATAGAGATGCTACCTTGCATTCTATCAGACCATAATGGAATGAAATTAGAAATCAATAATAAAATAAAAAATAGAAGCTACTCCAACACCCGGAGACTAGACAATATGCTACTGAATGATTCATGGATAACAGAAGACATCAGGGAGGAGATAAAAAAAAAATTCATAGAGGTAAATGAGAATTCTGATACAACATATCAAAATCTCAGGGACGCTATGCAGGCAGTGCTAAGAGGAAAGTTTATTGCATTGGGCTCATTAATTGAAAGAATGGAAAATCAATGAATAAACGACCTGACATTACATCTCAAAGCCCTAGTAAAAGAAGTACAAATCAACCCCCAAAGTAGTAGAAGACAGGAAATAATTAAAATCAGGGCTGAAATCAATTACATTGAAACAAAAAATTTGAAAAAATTGACAAAACAAAAAGGTGGTTCTTTGAAAAAGTAAATAAAACTGATAAATCCTTAGCCACCCTAAAAAGAGGAGGATGAAAACTCATATTACTAAAATTCATGATGAAAAAGAAAATACCATGACAGACACTATTGAAATACAGAAGATAATTAGAAACTATTTAGAAAATTTATACTCCAGTAAAATAGAAAATCCCAAAGACACAAACAAATTTCTAGAGGTATTTGATCTGCCCAAACTGAATCAGGAGGACGTAGACAATTTAAACAGATCAATTTCCAGCAAGGAAATAGAAGACACCATCAAAAGCCTACCAACCAAGAAAAGCCCAGGACCAGATGGATTCTCAGTCGAGTTCTACAAGATCTTCATAGAAAAATTAATACCAATACTCCTCAAATTATTCCATGAAATAGAAAAGGAGGGAACACTTCAAACTCATTCTATGAAGCTAGTATCATCCCAATATCAAAACTAGACAAAGACACATCAAGCAAAGAAAACTTCACACCAATACCCCTGGTGAACATAGATACAAAAATTCTCAATAAAATTTTGGCAAATCGCATACCAAAGTATAAAATTATAGTGCAGGGTTGGGGTTGTAGCTCAGTGGCAGAGTGCTTGCCTAGCATGTAAGAGGCACTGGGTTGGATCCTCAGCACCACATAAAAATAAACAAATAAAGGCATTCTGTTCGTTTACAACTACAAAATAAATAAATAAACAAAATTTTTTAAAAGTGCACAATGATCAAGTGGGGTTCATCTCAGAGATGCAAGGTTGTTTCAACATATGGTGCCGCCGTCTGGCTGGGCACAAATGCCGCAGTCTGGCTGGGCACACAATCACGAGCCACCACACAGCTTGTAGATTCAACAGCAACTCTTTATTCCCGAACTCACACCAGCCGTCTACAATCACGTTCTGGGGAAATCCACGTTCTCTGCCCAAATCCACATCCACTGGGCTTCTCTCTCCCAAAAAATACTGTCTGAATCCCGTGAGAACTCAAGGGGAACTCAGGCAGCAGGATACGCCCTATTCCCAGCAGGAATAATCTTAAACCTGGAACGCCCTAAACCCGATTATCCTAAACCGGGAACACCCTAATCCGCCCTGGTCCTTGAGCAAGGTCACCTACATGCAATGTCACTGCAAAATGTCCTATTTCCACGAGTCCTTCCACTAAGCAACATGGGGTACGCTGGCAAGGAAATTGTCATACCTACTTGGCTAATGGCTCCCAGCAATATGGAAATCAATAAACATAAACATCACATCAATAGACTTAAACAAAAGAATAATGTTTATCTCAATAGATGCTGAGAAAGCATTTGACAAAATACAGCACCTCTTCATGTTCAAAACACTGGAAAAACTAGGGATAGTAGATGAAAGTGAGAAAGCAAGAGACAGGTGAGTGAGAAATGAAGGACGGAGACCAGGCAGAGATCCACATGAAAGTTGATTTGTGAAAGCTGACAAATAAAGACCATCTCTCTATAGAGAGGAGAGAGAGGCCCCTAGATGTTTGGGTGTTCCACTTTTGTGGGGTAGTGGTTTGGAGTTTTAGTTATGGTTCTATGGGATAGGCTAGGGGGTGGGTGCTTGTGTCAGTGCTAGGTGGGTGGGAATAGCATGGATCATGGCACCATGGGGCTTTCCAAAGTCAAAGGGTCTGTCCTTCTGGGATTGGCTTAGGCTTTTGTCATTCTGAGATTGGCTTAGGCTTCGGTCACTAAAGGGAGTGGGGGAAGTTCAGGTAAGATGGTGATTAACATTTAAGATGGCTGCTCAGATGTTAAGTCAGGACCCTATTGTAGGAGCATACCTCAAGATTGTAAAAGCTATCTACCTATGCTAAGTCCAAGGCCAACACTATTCTAAATGGAGGAAAATTGAAAACATTCCCTCTAAAAACTGGAACAAGGCAGGGATGTTCTCTTTCACCACTTCTATTCAACATAGTCCTTGAAACTTTAGCTAGAACAATCAGACAGACAAAAGAAATAAGGGATAGGAATAGGAAAAGAAGACCTCTATCTCTATTTGCTGATGACATGATTCTATATTTAGAAGATCCAAAAAATTCCACCAGAAAACTTCTAGAACTAGTAAATGAATTCAGCAAAGTAGCAGGATATAAAATCAATACCCATAAATCAAATGCATTTCTATACATGAGTGATGAATCCACTGCAAGAAAAATTAGGAAAACCACCCTATTCACAATAGCCTCAAAAAAATAAAGTATTTGGGAATCAATCTTACAAAAGAGGTGAAAGACCTCTACAATGAAAACTGCAGAACACTAAAGAAATAAATTGAAGAAGACTTCAGAATATGGAAAGATCTCCCATGCTCTTGGATAGGCAGAATTAATATAGTCAAAATGGTCATACTACCAAAATTACTATACAGATTTAATGCAATTCCTATTAAAATCCCAATGACATTCTTAATACAACTAGAAAAAGCAATCATGAAATTCATTTGGGAAAATGAGACTCAGAATAGCCAAGGCAGTCCTTAGCAAGAAGAGTAAAGCAGGAGGCATAATAATACCAGACCTTAAACTATACTACAGGGCAAAAGTAACAAAAATGGCATGGTATTGGTACCAAAATAGACATGTAGACCAATGGTACACAGAAGACACAGAGAAAAGCCCACATAAATATGGCGGTGCCTTAAACATAAATTGGGGGAAAAAAAGATAGCCTATTCAACAAATAGTGCTGGGAAAACTAAAAATCCTTGCGTAGCAAAACGAAATTAAACCTCTATATCTCACTATGCACAAAACTCAACTCAAAGTGGATCAAAGACTTAGACACTAGAACAGAGACCCTGTGCCTAATAGAAGAAAAAGTATGCTCAAATCTTCATCATGTTGGCTTAGGACCTGACTTCCTGAACAAGACTCCTAAGTGCAAGAAGTAAAACCAAGAATCATTAAATGGAATGGATTCAAACTAAAAATTTTCTTAGCAAAGAAAATAATCATTAATGTGATCAGAGAGACTGTAGAATAGGAAAAAATCTTTCTTACATGCACCTCAGACAGAGCACTAATTTCCAGGATATTTAAGAACTCAAAAAACTTAATACCCAAAAAACAAATAACCCAAACAAATAACAAAAATGGGCTAAGGAACTGAACAGACACTTCACAGAAGAAGAAACACAATCGATCAACAAACATAAGAAAAAAGGTTCATCATCTCTAGCAATTAGAGAAATGCAAATCAAAACTAAGAGTTCATCTCACTCCAGTCAGATGGCAATTATCGAGAATACAAGCAACAATAGGTGTTGGCAAGGATGTCAGGAAAAATATACACTCATACATTGCTGGTGAGACTGCAAATTGGTGCAACCACTTTGGAAAGCAGTATGGAGACATCTCAGAAAACTTGGAATGTATTCACTATTTGATCCAGCTATCCCACTCCTTGGTTTATACCCAAAGAACTTAAAATCAGCATACTACAGTGACACAGCCACATCAATGTTTATAGCAGCTCAATTGACAATAGCTAACCTATGGAACCAACCTAGATGTCCTTCAACAGATTAATGGATAAAGAAAATGTGGTACATATACAATGGAATATTACTCAGCCCTAACGAAGAAGAAATTATGGCATTTCAGGTAAATGATGGACCTAGAGAATATCATGCTAAGTGAAATAAGCCAATCCCCCAAAACCAAAAGCTGAATGTTTTCTCTAATAAGCGAATGCTGATCCATAGTGGGGTGGGAGGATAGGGAAGAATGAAGGATCTTTGGTTTGTGCAGAAGGGAGTGAAGGGATAGGTGGGATTGTGAGGATGGAAAGGACGGTAGAACGATACAGACATTATTACCATATATACCTACATGATTACACTCCTGGAGTGGCTTTTTGCACCATGTACAGACATTTTGACATATTGTGTACAATATGTCAAAATGTGTTCTACTGTAAATTAAATAAATAAATATTTTTAAAAGTAATATTGCAAAAAAAATCCGTAGTGTCAACAGAAGAAATATCAGATGATAACTGAGAAATAAGATAAATTCCAGTCCCTTTTTTCAAGCTTTATTGAGGTATGATTGATGAACAATAGTTGGATCTATTTAAGTTGTGTAACATGATGTTTTAATATATTTATACATTGTGAAATAATTCTTACAATAAAGTTAATATATCCATCATTTCAACATTTTGAATTCTTTGTCAGGTTATTTGTCAGGTTATTTGTTATTTGGGGTTTGGTTACTGTAAGTTTATTATGATTCTTTATGATTCTTGTAGACTTGCATAGGTGCATATTGAAGAGCTCTTCCTGACTTTATGGACTGACTTTGGTAAGGCTTTCTTCAGTAAGATGAGAGCACCATGGAGTATTTTGTTGCACAAGGGGCATAAGAATTATGGGGCACAGTATCATATCAGCTCAGGATGCTGGATCCCTCACATTGGTAACCACATGACCTTTGGTGGACTTCAGAGTTCCACAATAAGGAGAAAGCTGTTGAGGTCCCCAGTAATGCCTCTGGGTTCAGCAGCAATGGACCGTAGCAGACAATAGTGGACATTTTGGGAGACAATGATGTGCATGTGCTTGACTATAGGGACCAACTGCAGGTACATGTGTGTCTACATTGGTTAGAGCTGGCAGCACTATAAGCTCAGTTTCAGAGAACAATTTCAGGCATGAACATGGTGAGAGGCCAAGAACAGGAGTCAAGGCTAGCTGCATGCGTGCATCTGGGGCTGAGGCTTGTAGCATATTTGTACGTGGCTGTAGGGATCAGTCACAGGTACCTGCATGACAGTGGGGGCTGACAGTAAAGTTAGAGTCAGCTACCTATATACGGATGGTTGCAGGGGCAACTGTGAGTGTGCATGTAGCATTGGAAGCCAGAGCCTGTGTCAGCAACCCAGATCATTTGCAAGTATGTGTATACAGTGAGTGGCATGCTGTGTCCCAGGGAGAGGGGACCCACAGTGGTACCACCTGGGAAGCTTAGTAAAGGGGGAAAGTGTCATGACACACGACTAAACCTGTCAGAGTCACTCCAGTTGAATTTGGGCTGACTAAATAAACACACAGACACAGAAAGTACCTTTTTGGGTTCAGTGACGGCTCCTCAGCCACAGCTCCCACAAGGGGTCAAGGCGGGCAAGAAAGAGAAAGAGCACACCTTGAACCCAGGTTTTATTGGGGAGAAGCCATTCAAATGAGGCAAGGGGTAGGGTTACAACAAATAAGTGGATGTAATCCAATCCCATCGAGTGACACCCACTTCTGGAGCTGCACCTCTCTTATCCAAGCGGAAGTAAGGTCCAATTGCATTGCAATGTGTGCAATACCAGTTCAGTGCCTATTTACTCAAGACTTAAAGGTGTGTGCAAAGCTCCTGTCCAGAGCAGCTCCTGACAGGAAAGGGAGAAGGATGGTGTCTTAGACAAGTGGAGCCTGCAAAAATTTGCAATTCTCAGAGGTGAAAGCAACTGGTGAAACAGATATCTGGGATCCACAATGGCAAACACCATGGAGTCCTTGATGGTGAAAGCTAGCAATGAAGGGTTGTGGGTGTAACGCCACAAGAGCTGTTGAGGTCCTCAGTTGTGAAACCTGGACACAAACCACTGGGGACCACAGTGGCACCCACTCACTATATGACAAATAATGAGAACTCCCACCCTTCTTTGTTTTTAGTTATTTCAGCTCTACTGGTCTCCCCAATGATCTGGGTAGGGTAAAATCAAAGCAGGTCTTTTGGTAAATGTCCTCAAAGTCTGAGGAAACTGGTCATTTACCTTATTTTCCTTTTCCTTGAAAGGGGAACTCACAGCCTGGAGGATGGGATGATGCAGGCAAAAGTAAACTTTTCTTTGTACCCCTTTGGTGCAATTATTCTTGGGTTTGGTTTTTTGCTCTACTAGGTTGCCAAATGTTCATAAATAGACACCTGAGCTTCTCAGGGCTATTCTTATTTGTGGGTAGCTCATTGTTTTTGTTGGAGGATGAAGGCCAGGATCTCTTATCCCACCATCTTGCTGATGTCATTCCTTGATCTAACAAAAGATGTTATCTCCTTTAAAAGAAGCTTGAAGTATTTAAGCAAATGATTAAGGTCTAGATATATTCCATTGGAACCACAGAGAAAATGGGCTGCTGAAATTTTAGTTGAATATCATGCTAAGTAGCAAGAGACAGGAGTTAAGGTAACCTCAGATTTTGTTTCAGTTGACTGATTTGTCAGAAGCCATTTTGCTTCAGTATCTCTGGAACAAATAAAGAAAACATTAATATTCTCTGCACAAAGACTAAAATATTCAAGACTTGCTATTTTCAGTCAGATAAAGATCATTAGCAAATGAATCTGCCTTCATCAGAGCCAAATATGCTTAATAAGTGCTTCATTGAAACTGCTAAAGCTGCAACTCTTTTTGAGAAATGGGATTTATACAACGAGTCATGGATAGCAACAAAATCACCCCATTAAAAAAAAATGGCCCTTATGTTGTCTAGCTTAAAAATAATTTGTTTAATGGTAAGAAAAGCCTTTGGTCTTTGGCTTCTGTCCCTTGCACAATTTCCAACATGACAACAGGAGAGAGAACCAACAAAGAACACAAACAGGAACATGTGCCAGCTGCCATTGGTGGAGAGCAAGATTCCAAAAAACAAAACAAAACAGATTATGGCCAATCTGACTCCATACAACAAAAGAAACACCCTGATACCAAATGAAGGGCTTCCTGTGGACAGCTGAGGGCTCTGTACAAAAACGGCTGCTTCACAGTTACAGACCAAATTAATAGGCACAGGAGCCAGCACAGGGGACACAAGGATTTTAATTCCTTTTTATGTGTAAAGTAATATTTCTTTTACACAATTTTTCAGCACTTTTCCTTTATCTTTCCGCTGGGTCTACATCTTAACTCTAACAATGTGGTTCTCAACTCCATGTGGATATCAGAATTACCTGTGTAGATTATTAAATATCACATGTGACAAATGTGTTTGCTGGGACTGCCATAGCATAATACCATAAACTAGTGGCTTTAACAATAGAAATTAATTTTCTTACAGTTCTGGAGACTTGAAGTCCAAAAGCAAAGTTTTCATAGATTTGGTTTCTCCTGAGTCCTCCTTGGCTTCTTGTGACTGTCTTCTTATTATGCCCTTGGGTCGTCCTCTGTCTGTACATGTGCATTCCTGATGTTCTTATGTCCAAATTTCCTCTTGTCATAAGGACATCAGGCAGATTGGAGTAGGGTCCATCCTAATGGCCACACCTCCTCTTTAAGCTCTGTAACCTAATCTCTTCTTTAAAGTGCTCTGCCCCCCCCACACGCCTCCATACAGACACATTCTTAGTTACTAGGGCTTAGTACTTCAATATATGAAGTTTCAGAAGAGTATAATTCAATCCATAATATTTGCCAAAACCCAGTCACAGAGACTCAGATTCAATCGGTTTAGGGACCTGCCTTGGCAACTCTACTTTTAAACTGCCACAGGAAGCTCAAATCCACAGTGTTATATCCCAGCATGATTTTACTTTCTGATTTCCATATATGCCCCTATATACTGACCTGTATGTGCAATTCCATTCATTTTGTATACCTATAATAGATGCTTATGAAACAGTCTGTTCTGTTTTCTGTTATCCTCCTGGATCTTCTTCTTCTTCTTCTTCTTTTTTAAAAATTTATTCTTTGTGTTCAATTCATTACTGAGTGTTTCATGTTTGTGTTCTTGTATCCTTCCATGGACATTTTCTTTTCATCTCTCTGACTTGCATGGGGACTCATCTTGTTCTACCTTAGTCTTCTCTATTCTCCAATTCCATTCTTTCATGAGGCTCTGAGATTCAGAGCACTATTCAAAGAAATTTCAGAAATAATCCATACTTCAGATAAGCTGGCATCTTATCAAACTTACTGCTTTTCTCATTTCAGCCTTGTATCTCTATCTTGGTAACTGGGCTTCTCTCTTATTTCAGAGTCTAGATCCATGTACCAAATGCCATTTCAGCTAATTGGATTTCTAGCTTGTTAGAAGTTTCTCTTTTATCATTTTGTATTTAGGACTCTGTCTTAGTCCATTTGGACTGCTATAATAAAATACCATAAACAGGATAGTAAGACCATCAAAAATTTATTTTCTATATTTATGAAGACTGGGAAATGCAAGATCAAGGTTATGAAAGACTTGGTGTCTGGCGAGACCCACTTCCTATTTCATAGATGCCCATCTTTTACTGTGTCCTCTGTAGGGGAAGGAAAAACTCTGCTCTCTTTGGCCCCTTATAAAGGCACTAACCACATTCTTGAGGGCTCCACCCTCATGACCAAATCACCACTCAAAAGTTCCACCTTTTAATACCATTACATTAGAGATTAAGGTTCAACATGAATTTTGAGGAGATATATTCAGACCATAGCAGACTCCAGATAACATTTTTTTAATGGAAACAAGGTTCTACCGCTTTGAAATAAAAGGTTTGGAAACTACTCGTCTAGATCAAGTCTAACAAATGAGTAAACTTAGATCTGAAAAAGTCAAACTAACTTGTCCTCAGTTGCAGAACTGGACCAGAAATTGCTTCTCTGATTCCCTATATTGTGCTCTGATACCATATTCTACTTGATGTTATATGGCTACAGTGGGGTTGCCCTATCAAAATATATACATGGTTCATTAAAGAGATGTATGGGAATCACTTGGTGCCTCATCAGACTCTGCAGGGAACAACATTCCCCACTAGACATGTGTTCATGGCATGGGACTTCTACAGTTGTACAGGGCACCATGCTTTAAGACCTTACATTTGATTTAATGTCCTGCTATTAATGTCTT
This sequence comes from Marmota marmota marmota, assembly GCF_001458135.2. NCBI lineage: Eukaryota > Metazoa > Chordata > Mammalia > Rodentia > Sciuridae > Marmota > Marmota marmota. The sequence goes on along the minus strand of NW_025999842.1, from coordinate 35,957,549 downwards.
AAAAAATACATATATATATACACACACATACATACGTGTGAGTTTGTGTATGTATAATTTTTAATCCAAGCTTCTCTGAATTTTTATTTTTCCCTGAAAACTGTAAATTATGTAGCTGACCCTGCTCTTTACACATATATTGGCAGACAAGGGTCTGAGCTGAGAGCAGGGATGAGAAGGTCCCTTGCTCTTAGAGACATGAGAAGATGTCCCCTTTTTTTCTTCAATATGTGTGTGTGTGAGTGTGTGTGTGTGTGTGTGTGTGTGTATGCCTTTTTGCAGTAAATAAAATCCCATAAATATCCAGAGAGGTTAAATTTCCCTCCTGACTTAATTATTTTAAGAAACAGCTCATAGTCCTGACCTCATGACTTGCTACAGTGCCTAGAGCTGCCGATTTATTTATGTTCTGTATAAACATTTGAGCATGATAGCCCAAGGCAAAATTTGCAGCCAGCCAAGCTGTCCTTTGAAGTTTGCTTGAATCCCTCTAGGATTAGCCTCATGACCCTGTCTCCGCCTGAGTCCCTTCCAGATCCTGCTCCTACCTGGGCCTTACCATTCTTCTGCTTTCCACCTCATTTGACTCTCCCTCCCCAACATTGGCACCCATCCCTAGTGAAGTAACTCTCCCTCAGTGCTACAGCTTTCCAAAGTCACAATAAGTAAATTCATTTATGGAAATGAGGTTTAGCAGTCATTTATTTTCTGCTAACATCTATTTCTAACAGTACTACCTTGATTTTGCTTAGACATCCACCTCTTCCATATAGTCATAAATTCAGAGCAAACTGGCTCCATCTCTAAGCCCTAGTCTGAGTCTTAATTGGTCTAAGCCAACCATGAAGACTACATTTTCCTTTCCATTTATTGCTTTGAAAAGGCACATGACACAGTCCAAGTGGCAGGCAAGGTTCTGGGCTGAGGGCAGGGATGGGAAGGTCCCTTGCTCTTAGAGACATGAGAAAATGTCCCCTGTTTTTCTTCAATATGTGTGTCACTATTCCTTAAAAACCCCAATACCTTTGAATCTCCCAGTTGCACACATGGTGGATATACCCAAATAAAAGTCTATTTTCATGTGGTTTTAAAATGACTACCTAAAAAAAAAAGAAAGAAAAAATTTCCAAGAAGAAAAATTTGTCAATTTTTTCAGAATTCTAAGAATTATATTTATAAATTCAATAAGTCATTTCAGTTTTTTAATATCTCTAGACTCAGTATATTTTTAAACTTCATTTGTCTATAATTTTAATTTTGCATTAGAACACAATTTCCAAGTAAATATCAAATAATCAATGATGGATAATTATTTTTATATGTAAAAGTGACTAAATAAACAGTGTCAATCATTGTACCCGGTAAAATTTGGAACTGCCTGCCAGGTAAGAAGGGAACAGTCATGAGCAAAAGACAGTCTTGCTTGTCAAGAACTAACCAATCTGCTGGAAGAAATGGACTTGAATCCATTAACCATATAAAAATATAAATAAAATAGATTGGTACTATGATGAAAAGCTGCAAAATACTTTTAAGAGAAATAACAAAAAATTGTCGTAGGTAACGGAAGGTAAACTTGGGAAGTAACATTGGAGTAGATTTTGTGAAAGTGTTAAGTTGAGAGGAACTGAACTAAGTAGAATAAAATTGAAGAATAAACAAAATTTAACAAGGTAAAATGTTGAGTATTGGTGGGGGCAGGAGTCACAAAAATAATAAAAGAAACTGAATATGCAAAAGCACAGAAGTTAACTGAGGCAAGTCACTTAAGAGACACTTTCCAAAAGTTGTGGGACTAGACTTCAGAAAAGTGAACTAAGTGATATAAAGTAACAATTTCTTTCTCTGAAGGAAGGGATCAATGGCTACTTTCATTTATCCAGAAAATTAAAAAGGTGAATTTGTCATAGACAGAAGTTAGCACAAACTGTATTTTAAATGACCATTTAATAGTTGGATATCTGAACACATCCATCAACTCTTTCCCATGGATCTTCCTCAAGTAGATGAGTATAGTATGCTTAAGACTGGATGCAGGTCAGGAGAGCCAAAAGAGTTCTACCCTGAAAGACACAGTGCTCTCTCCAGACACTAAGCAATAGTCAGCTATGGATGGAAACAGGGAAAGAGAAGGGAGCAGAATTCCTCTGATATATATCAGATCTTAGTTGAATGCAAGCAAGGCACTGCTGAAGGTCCACACAGAGGAGAAAAAACTTACACAGAAACTTTGCAATTTCACCAACTGAAAGGTAGCAGTATTCCAAAGACTGAGGCCAGGGCAGCAAAATGGAGAAATCTCTTGAGGAAAAAGAAAAACAAACAAACAAAATACAGGTATTGGGCTAGAAAACAAAGAAAACTCTTCAGAGACTGGTATTTTTAAAAATTTTTTATTTATATACGACAGTAGAATGCATTACAATTATTATTACATAGAGTGCAATTTTTCATATCTCTGGTTGTATACAAAGTATATTCACACCAATTCATGTCTTCATACATGTACTTTGGTTAATAATGTCCATCACATTCCACCATCATTTCTAACCCCATGCCCCCTCCCTTCCCCTCCAACAACTCTGCCCGATCTAGAGTTTATCTATTTCTCCCATGCTCCCTCTCCTTATACCACTATGAATCAGCCTCCTTATATCCTTATAACATTTGGCATTTGTTTTTTGGGGATTGGCTAACTTCACTTAGCATTGTCTTCTCTAACTTCATCCACTTACCTGCAAATGCCATGATTTTATTCTCTTTTATTGCTGAGTAATATTCCATTGTGTATATATGCCACATTTTTAATCCATTCATCTATTGAAGGGCATCTAGGTTGGTTCCACAGTTTATCTATTGTGAATTGTGCTGCTATAAACATTGACATGTCTGTGTCCCTGTAGTATGCTCTCTGTTTTTAAGTCCTTTGGGTATAGACCAAGGAGAGGTATAGCTGGGTCAAATGGTGGTTCAATTCCCAATTTTCCAAGAAATCTCCATACTGTTTTCCATATTGGCTGCACAAATTTGCAATTTCACCAGCGGTATATGAGTGTACCTTTTCCCCCACATCCTCATCAACACTTATTGTTGTTTGTATGCATAAGAACTGCCATTCTGACTGGAGTGGCTTTGATTTGCATTTCTCTAATTGCGAGTGATGATGAACATTTTTTCATATATTTGTTGGTTGACTGTATATCTTCTGAGAAGTGTCTGTTCAGTTCCTTGGCCCATTTGTTGATTGGGTTTTATTTATTTATTTATTTATTTATTTATTTATGTGTGTTTGTGTGTGTGTGTGTGTGTGTTTAAGTCATTCCTGTATATCAGTGACAAATCCTCAGAAAAGGAAACAAGGAAAACTACCTCATTCTCAATAGCCTCAAAAACAAAAACAAAAACAACTTGGAAATCAACTTAATGAAAGAGGTGAAAGATCTATATATTGAAAAATTACAGAACTCTAAAGAAAGAAATCAAAGAATACCTTAGAAGATAGAAAGGAGACTGATCACCCCTATTGGAGGAGGGACCCAGCCGCCTCCTGCAAGGTAGGCAGACCACGTGTCCCGGAGAAGGGGCCCAGCAGCCCGCAGGCGTGGTACACAGATAACCCCAATTGGAGGAAGGGCCCAGTCGCCGCCAGCGCCTGCACAGTAGGCAAACCTGCGACCTGGAGAACAGGCCCAGCGGCCCGCCGGCGCGTTAGACAGATCACCCCAATTGGAGGAGGGGCCCTGCCGCCCGCCCGTGCGGTCACCTGACCGAGCTCTTGACAAACATAAGGTTTCCCCAACACCCCCACCTCATCAAACACCTTATGAGAAAAACTGATGGAACTCATCTTGGAAAATCCCACCAACCCTTAAAACCCACCAACTGGTTGGCTGGCGTGGCTACCAGTGCAGTTCTGCAGCAGATCAGGCACCTGGTTTACATCTCAGAGAATAAGAGTAGAGAGGCCACAGGTGGAAGCTCAAGTCCTCTCACACTGACTACCACCACCATCCTGAACCCAGAGACTCAAGCTAGGAATAGACAACACCACCAACTGGAAGAAATGAAAACAGAGTTCTGAGAGACACTTTTATTTTCTTTTTTTCTTTCTTTTTCTCTCTTCTCTCTCTATTTTCAGCCATTCACCCAGTCTCCTCTACCCTTCCCCCTTGGGTCTTCGCAACCTCAACATATGTGAAACCAAAAAATGTGCACAAAAAAGGTCTTTAACAACTGAATCACCAGAATAATATACTATAGAGGAATTGCATATGCCCCACCTCCCTTCCCCCTTTTTATTTCTTTTCTTTTTTCTCATATTTTATTTTTCCCGCTCTCTTTTTTCTCTTCCTTTCCTTGTTATTTGTTTTCCTCCCTCTTACTCCCTGTATCCCACTTGCAACCCCCTAAATTTTACTATTCATAAGTAGGGTAATCTTATAAATACAGATAGGAATTTGAATCTATACATTCTTCCATAAATTACCCATCTATTGGTTAGAGCTCTCCAAAGTTACTAAGTTAGATTAACCCCATACCCTCACTCCTTTCCCCATAAACATAACATCCTACACCTGAAATTCAGTTTTCTTCAAGCTACCAGAAACGGTATGCCTTTCATGAAACTAATGACTATATTTGCAAACAATAATCAAAACCAACATTTGTAGACATAGAGTCTAACTATAAATGTAGTAATAAGGAAAACGTGTTCTTAGATGATGTACTATTGATATTGAGAACTGTTAACATTGTCTTTCTCCACAAAAGGGAGACTTTGCAACTATACAAGAGCAATATAAATATATAGGGGGAAAATTCAATAACACAACAGTTTCACCAAGCAGTAAGAAATGCGAGCAGTATGAAAAGACAAGGAAAGAAAGGACCACAAGCAATGCAGGTCAACTCAACTTTAGAAGAGGTAATATCTGCAGCAGATGGAATGTCGGATAAAGAATTCAGGATATACATGCTTCAGATGATCTGGAGTCTCAAGGAAGACATTAGACAGCAAAATCAGACAATGAAAGATCACTTTGACAATGAATTACATAAACAAATCCAAGAAGCAAAAGATCAACTATACAGGGAGATAGAGGTTATAAAAAACAAACAGAAATCCTAGAAATGCAGAAAGCAATAAACCAAATTAAAAACTCAAATGAGAGTACCACCAGCAGAGTAGAACACTTAGAAGATAGAACATCAGGCAATGAAGACAAAGTATTTCAACTTGAAAAGAACATAGACAGCTCA
>NW_025999842.1:35871045-35944042 GCF_001458135.2 Marmota marmota marmota | reverse complement strand
AAATAAAGGTACTGTGTCCAACTACAAAAAAAAAAAAAAAAAAAAAAACCTGTGAGGTGAATAGAGAGCCTACATCCTGGGAGTAAATCTTTAACCCTAACACATCAGGTAGAGCACTAATCTCTAGAGTACATAAAGAAATCAAAATGCTATGGTTTTTATAGGTACTCCCAAAAGGACCAGTATTGAAGGGTTGTTTCTCACCCATAGTGTCATTGGAAGATGGTGGGACTTTTCAGAGGTGGACCTACAGAAAGGAAGCTAGTTATGGGGAGCAGGATATTGTAAAGAGATAAAGGGACCCTAGGCTTTTCTTTGTCTCTTTCTTTCACTTTCTGGCTGCCATGAATTGAGAAGTTTTGCTGTTATAGCAAGATTGCAATAAATCACCAAGTCAATTTTAAAGCAGGAGATGGAACCATCTTTATTCACCAGCTGGCAGGCCAACAGGCAGGATGCAAGTCTGCATCCTTTAATCCCCTCCAAGGGTTAGAACACACCTTTATAGTTCAAAACCATATTAATCACAAGTGGCTATTGCTATGATCCAAAACCATAAAGGAATATCATGAGATTTAAAATCATAAGCAGAAGAAGTGGATCGAAATGATCCTAGTTGAGTACAAGTTAAAGAATGGTTACTAATATCTAATCATTCTCTGACAGGGTACACTGCCCTAGAAAAATGGGAATCAAAAAGAGAACAATTTTACAATGTATAAGAACAAACATTTATGGGCTGAGGTTGTGGCTCAGTGGTAGAGCACTCGCCTAGCATGTACGAGGCCCTGGGTTCAATCCTCAGCACCACACAAAAATAAATAAATAAAGGTATTGTGTCCAACTATAACTAAAAAATAAATATTAAAAAAAAGAAAGAAAAGAACAAACATTTGAGTTTCTAAGCAGGGTGTGCTAAGCAGGATAAGGATGGCAAAGGCAGAGTTTTATCATTTTCTTACATGATAAGGAGTCTCAGGGTAAAATGGAGTCTGTTTCTTTATTGCCCATATAGGCTGGCCCATAACACTGCCTTATTACAATCCCAAAAGCAATGTGGCTACCAACCATGGACTGAAACCTCTGAAATTGTGAGCCAAAATAAACTGACCCTCTATTAAATTGATTGTCTGGGTCGTTTTGATACAGTAATGGAAAGCTGACTCAGAGGCCTAGAAAGCTATAATCTGAACTATAAAGCACAGGTTTCTTATGATTCGGAAAGATGGCATATGAGTTCTAAAAACTAAAAAACCCTGAAGTCTCACTGATTCTCAGGTCTGAATCTTTTCTTAGAGAAAAATCCTTACCCTTCCCTCTAAATACCTTAAGTCAGTGTTGAACTTAATTTAATCAAAGCTGCAATAAGCGTACTCAACTAAATATTAGATTAAATCTATGCGTGCATACACATACATACACAAACAGTGGCATGAAAGGATAACTGTCTTCATTATTAGAAATAAAAGTTATTTCCTTTAAGTCTTTGACACAAAGTGTTCAACAGAAAACCTAAATAAATAAACAAATAAGTTATGAGATGTGGAAAAGAAAGAAAATATCAGCCATGGTAAAAAAAAAAAAAAAAGAAAAGAAATGGTCAATAGAAGAAGACTCAGAAACTCAGAATTACTAAAGAAGAATTTTATATAACTCTCAATATACTGAAATGTGTAGTGGATGATGTAGACTACATGTGTGAAACATGGAAAGCTTCAACATAAATATGGAAATTATAAAAATGGAAATAACAATAATAAAAAATAAAATGTTGGAAGAAGAAATTTATTTGATGAGTGTAAGAGTTTACTTAATATGTTTAATGGTATGTTAGGATAGAAGAATTAAAAGCCAGCTAATCTGAAGACAGATCAATAGAAATCTGAAACAGTACAATAAAAATATTGAACAAATCACTTGATATCTATGGATAATATGAAGGAAACCTCAAGCACATGTAATTGGAGCACATAAGGAGAGATAGAAAGTAGTAGAAAGTAGACAGAAGAGAGAGTTGAAAGATAGATGACTAGGCACATTGTCAAATGGCTAAAAAACAAATGTAAAGACAAATTCTCAAAAGCAGCCAAATAAAACAAAGATATTTTATGCAGGGAATAATAGTAATTATGGATGACCTCTCAGAAATAATGGATCCCAAAGACAATGGAATAATATTTATAAAGTGCTCTAAGAAAAAAAATAAACAACCTAGGACAATATATCTAGCAAAAACATTTTACAAAACTGATAGTGAAATAGAGAAATTTTCAACAAAAACAGAGAGAATTCATCTCCAGAAGAACTTCTCTATCAAAAAACAGTGTTTCCAAAAACATTTTGGGGGGGTTAAGACAAATAATACTAAATTAAAGTTCAGATCTATAAAAATAAATTAAAAACACAAGAGAGGGTAAAAATCTAGGTTAAAAAAATATATATATATATGATTATCAAAGTAGTGATGCAATTAAGTTACAGCCTGGGAGAAAATATGTACAAAATATCTGATAAAAGGCTGCATATCCAAAATATGCAAAGAACCCTAGGCTTAGCAGAAAAAAAAAAACTTTCAAGAAAATAAAAATATCCATTAAAAGATAAACAAAAGTTCTCATCAGACATATCACCAGAGAAGATAGATATATGACTAATAAGCACATGATAAAATTCTGTGCATCATGTCATTAGGGAAATGCAACCCTAAAACAATGAGATACCACTATCTACCTATTAGAATGGCCAAAATGCAGAACACTGACATAAATGCTAACAAGGACAGGAGCAAACTGAACTCTCCATCCATGGCTGATGGGAATGCAAAATCGCATGGCTGCCTTGGAAGACAGTTTGTCAGTCTCTTACAAAATTAAACACCCTTACCACATTATCAGCAGTCATCCTCCATGGTATTTACCCAAAGGAATTGAAAACTTAAGTCCACAGAAACAAAATAAAACCCAGCTATTTCTACCCCCACACCCCTAATTCATATATAGAATCCATAACCCTGAATTTGGAGGCATAATTTTTAGGAGGAAGTTAGAGCTAAAGGAGGTCATAAGGGTGAGGCCCTAATGTAATAAGTCTGGTCTTTTTCAAGAGGAGATTTCCCTATATGCCCCACCCATGTGCATTCAGAGGAAAGGTCACATGAGGATGCAAGGAGAATGTGGCTATCTGCAAGCCAGGAGGAAAGTTCTCAACAAGATCTGAACTCTGCTGGCCATTGATCTTGCACTTCCAGCCTCCATAACTGTAAACAAATAAATTCTGTTTTTTAAGTCACCAACCTGTGGTATTTTGTTATGGTAGGCTTAGCCAATGAAGACAGAAGATGAATAGATAAATAACTGTGATACTTCCAGACTATGGAATATTATACAGTACTAAAATGCAATGAGCTCTGAAGCCATGAGAAGACAGGAAGGAAACTTAAATGCATATTACTAAGTGAAAGAAGTCAACCTGAAAAGGCTAAAAACTGTATGATTTCAATTCTATGACATTTGGAAAAGGCAAAGTTCTGGAGCTAGAAAAGTGATCAGTGGTTGCCACAATTTATGGAAAAAGATGGAATGACATGTGGAGCACAGAAATTTAGGGTAGTGAAAATACTTTGTATGATACTATAATGGTGGATACATGCTGTTAGACAATTTGTCAAAACCTGTGAAATGTACCCCACAACCAAGAGTGAACCTTAATGTAAGCCAGGAACATGGGTGGTCTTGATGTGTTGACATAGGTTCACTGATTATAACAAATGTAGCACGTCACTCTGGTGTAGGACATTGATACAGGTAGAGGTTTGGGGAGCAGTGAGAACAAGGGCTATGCTAGGTTTTGAATGTGATTCATCTCCCTGATCTCATGTGGAAGTTTAATCCACAAAGTCATATGTTAATGGTGTTAAATGGGTGGAACTAGACATTGGTGTTAGAAGTGGAGCTTTTGGAAAGTGATTAGATTAAATAAGATCCATTGGGTAGAGTCTATGATTGAATCATGGTGGCTTTGTAAGCAAAGGGAGAGAGGCGCACAGACAGACATGTACTCGTCTTCTCTTGTGATGTGATGCACTCCACCACTTTGGAATTCTGCCAGCAAGAAGGTCATCACTAAATAAGGCCCCTTGACCTTGCACCTCCAGAAATATGTGCCAAAATAAACCTCTTTTATTTGTAAAGCTCTCCAGCCTGAGGTATTTTATGATAGTAATGAGAAATGGATTAGTTAGAATTGTATGGTAACTATCCGTACTTCAAGCTCAATTTTCCTGTAAACCTAAAACTCTCTAAAAAATAAAATCAATTTAGAATAAATTATATTTTAGTCTCTTACTCACAAAATGAGTTTAGTAAAAACACAGAAATATTTAGCTAAAGACACCAGAGGACAAAAACAATTGAATATATAAATACCTAAGATGGCAGGAATGAAGAGAAATGAACAAAAAAGTGATATAATTTTTTAAAATAGCAAGGCAGTAGAAGTAAACCCACTTTGTTTTATCTTACCTTTATTTTGAAGACATAACTCATCATTCTCTAAATTCTGTGTTAATCCCTGACTGAAATCTGATCCAACTGAAAGAAGTAGTAACTGAATGACAAGAATAATATGTGAAGTGGTTAATTTTACATCTGTATATAGGTGACTGAAACAAGGATCTAACCTGATAGAAGGAGAATGGAGTGAAAGCTTCCATCAGATATCTGCCTGTGCATGCGCACAATGTCTGGACACAAACATGATTGGGATGCTGCCATCATACCATATAGTGCCTAAAATAATCCTTGTGTAATCCCTCCCCTTGTCTATACCTGTTTTGACCAGCAGAATAAGGCAGCTTCTGCTAACCCCACTGTAGACACAATATGGAGAGAGGAAGGGAAGGAGACAGAGAGAAGGAGAGAAAGAGAAGGGGTGGGGGAGGGATCATATCATTACATGGAGAAGAACTGAGAAATAGAGCCAACAGGAAGAGCAAAGGCACTACACATATGACCCCAGCAGAGCCATTCAAGTCAGTCCCACCACGGGACAATTCCTATGGGAGGCACCACTCTAGCCCCACAGACACAATATGGAACAGAGATAAATCTTCTTTTCTCTGTCTAAATTTCTGATACATAGTACAGTGAAAAAATAACAAGAAAACAGTTATTTTAAACCAGTAAATTGTGAGGTACTTCATTAGGCAGCACAGGGTGATTGGAATATACCTAAAGGATTCAGCTTCAGAGAAAAAGTGGGGTCAAAAAGAGGAAGTGGTAAGAGGCAATATGAGAATGAATAAGAAATTAAAGATCAAAAGAAGTTGAGAAGAATGCATAATACTGAAGAAGCCAGAGAATCCCAGAAATACAGACGTGGGCTTCAGACCATCCGTTACATCTACATGACACCTGTAGCCCACCACCCTGAAAGAGGTAAAATGTTACTGGGTCAAAGTATGGTATGAAGCCAAAAAAGAAATCTATTTCTGCCAATTTGATCATGAAACCTCAACCATAACTGACTTAATTTTATTCAGCACTGCTATATCAAGATTCTCCTTATGTTTCCAGCTGAGCTATAAAATTGAGATTGCCTTAAGTAATCCCAAATGATTTTCTAGATGAGAAAGGTGTTCCTTAAAAAAAAGATTAATGTATACATTAAGATAGCACATTACTATTACTTTTATACATATGAACAAATTAAACTACAGATTCATTTGTGAAATTCTGCAGATGGCTTCAATCTACATCTGCTAGGCCAGCTGCACCATCTGCATGCGATGCTGTTTTGAGATACATACTTAAGCAGCAAAGGGCACATGAAACCTTATAGCAGCAAAGTTACCTGACCTAGCTGCATTTTAAGAAGCTAGAAAATCTTATAGACTTATAGGCCAGACTTACTAGTAATGATTGAAGCACTGGGGAGTAATAAAACTATCAGCTGTGCTTTTTCTTTTTTCTTTTCTTTTTTTTTTTTGCCAATGCCCCCATTTTATTATGTGCAAATTGAAATAATTTTATGAGGTACCTTCCTTATAAAATTATTATGAGAATTAAATAAGTATGTAAAATGCTTAAAACAATTATTGGTATGAAGCAAGCTTTCAGTAACGTTTATCTATCATATAATTTCCTATATATGCCATATAATTCATCTATTCTTTCAACAAAAAATAACTTATTTAACATATTAAGCACTAATCAAAATTCTTGTTACTTTGCATGATATAATTGTGCAAAGGCACCTGGTAGCTTGTCACACACACATACACGCACACGCACAAAAAAAAAAAAAAAAAAACCCTTGCTTACAAGCTTCAATTACTTTATGCAATTTTATATGGCTTGAAAGGAGATAATCAACACCAGTAAGTTTAAGCCTATACATGATGGCTCATTATCTCGGAATCAGAAACCTTATTGGATTTAACAGAGCCTAAACTGCTAAGAGAATATTAGGAACAAAGATAGGTGCTAAAAACCATTATGCCTTTTAGAAATCTTTTAATTGAAAGAAACTGATATTGGCCTTTAAAGTAAAGAGGGAATTTATTGGAAGGATATTAGGATTTCATGCTATTGGTGGTGATATTGGCATCCACCTTATTTTGTTCAAAAAAAGCAAGTATCACCAGGTGATTGTCAGTTGAATGACATAAGAGGACAATCCATACCTTAATCATTTTAGAATCCAAATTCACATTTTGTCAGCCTGAAAAGGACTCTGCCTTTTAAGCAATTAGCCTCAAAAACTTTTGGCTACGCTACTACAATTATTTGCATAAACTCAGATCATTGAAATAGCAGCAGATTGAATAGAGACTTTAATTAATTACATGGTAAAACAAATTGGTTACTTGTAAAGTTATTCCACATAAACACATTAACCAGTCAGGCTATATTCTATTACAATAGCCATTATAATGATCAATTAAGTAACTTTTCCATATTTTTCTATCTGTTGTAACAAACTTTCACAAACTCTATGGCTTAAAACATACAAAATAGAAGATAATTTTCTCACGTTCTGGAAGCTTGAACTCTAAATCAGGGTGTCAATAGGGCCACAACCCCTCTGAGGGCTCTGGGGAGAACCTCTTCCTTGCTCTTCCAGCTCTAGTGTCTGCAGGTATTCCTTGACTTATGGCTGCATCACGCCAGTCCCCCCCTGCAGTGAAATTTTGTCCTCCTCATCTGTGTGTCTCCTCCTCTGCATGTCTGTTATCTTCTTCTGCCTCACTCTTATAAGAAAAATATGATGGCCTTTAGGGACATAGTTCAGGCTAATCTCATTTTTCAAGATCTTTACCTTAATTACAAATCCTCTTCTTTCCAATGAGGTAACATTTATAAATTCCAGGAATTCAGATATGATATTTTTGGTGGCTACTATTCAACCTGATATAACCATAATAATCTATTTCTGTATATAGTTTAAATATTCATTTCTATACAAGTTTTATATGTATACAGAAGTACCCAGCAAAATAAGAATAACACATTTAACTTAAGGGGAAAGTGGGTTCAAGGAAATGGTGAATATTTGTATTTTAAATTACATATGAAAACAAACGGTAGTTAGGTGTTTTAAGTCTTTTCGGAGACACAGAACCAATAGTGTGTGTGTGTTTGTGTTCATGTGTGCACACTTAAAGCAAAAGAGAGATATTTATAATAAGGATAGGCTCGTGCAATTTTGAAGGGTATCAAGTCTCAATGTCCGCTGCCAGCAAGCTAGAGACTCGGGAAAGTCAGTGGTATAGATTCTAGCCTGAAGGATAGCAGACCCAAGATCCAGGAAGAATCCAGGTTTTAGTTTGAGTCCAAAGGAAGCAGGGAAAATGTCCCAGCTCAAAGTAATCAGACAGGAGGAGTTTTCTCTTACTCACCAAGACAGTGAATCTTCTTATTCCACTGAGGCTTGCAACTGATTAAATGAGACCCACCAACATTAGGAAGGTCAATTTGCTTTACTTAGTCTACCAATTCCAAAGCTAATCTTTTCCAAAGATATCTTCACAGACATACCCTGGATAACATTTGATCAAATATCTGGGCATTACATGGCACAGTCTGGTTGACATTAAATTAATTATCACAAATTTGGTTCCAGAGACATATTCAAATAGGGATTATAGTTGCCTTAGAGAGGGTATATTGCAGTCACTTATTTATCCATATTCATCAAGAACCACCATGAGAGGTTGAGGCAGGAGGATTGCAAGTTTGAGACCAGCTTCAGCAACTTTCAAAAATATATATAAAAATGCTGAATGTGACTCAGTAGTTAACTGCCTCTGGGTTCAATCCCCAGTAACAACAACAACAAAAAAAACTCCTCACCATAAGCATGTCATTGTATTATCATGGAAGATATAACAAAAAGGAACAAAAGAACATGTCAATAAAAATACCAAACACATTAACACACTTGATTTTTCAGCTATCATTGGGAGAAAAAACACAAATTTCATATAGATATTTGAATATTTTTAAACAAAAAATATTTTATATTAGTAAAATAAAATATATGCCATATATGTGAAATATAGAAAGAAACATGGCTTTGTTTAATATAATATTCACTTGATAAAAATAATATAAATTATTGAAAATTTAGGAAGCATGAAACATGGAAAAGAAATAGAATTATCAGTTTCATTTTTATAAAAGTTATTAACATTTTTAAAAATGTGAAGAAATTAGTTAAATATCTGCCCCAAACTACAACCAAAGTTTATTTCTCTCTAACCTCCTCTTCCTTGGAGTACATCAAAAATGCTTGCCCTGTGCCATTTGTGAGAGAAATTGAAGTACTGTTGGGAGCTGCCACACAGAAGTGAGCACGGATCCTTAACCTTGAGCAGGGAGGTGTGGGACTGGCTTCCACTCCCAGGGGAGAGCAGGTGGATCCCACCTCCACTTGGCAGGGGAATGTTGCTCTGGGAGTGGGCATCACCCAATGAGGCTGGGCTACACCCCCAAAACCCAATCCCTTGCCTCACTTGGGTTGAACTTTCTCAAATATCTTTCTCCCCAATAAATAGAGGATTTTCAGGTGGTTCACTCTCTCTTTCCAACAGACCCTTAAGGTTGAGAGCAGTCCTTGAGAGCCATCTCTGATTCCTGCAAGCAAAAGGTATTTCTGTGTGTTGTGTGCTTCTTTCCCCATTTTCTTAGTCATTGAGGTAGCCAGATTTTGTGAACCCAGCATAGGTCGCCAGCTTGGCTAGTTGGCAATAAAGTATAATGGAAACTAGTGTAACAAGTCTGCGGAAGCATGTTGTGTGCTAGAAGTTATTTGCACAAAATATTTTCCCCTCAAGGAAGCACATTTCATATCCATATGGTTTAGTTCCTTTAAAAAGAGAATTTGTATTTTTTTCCCCCATGGTAACAACTACCAAATTTAAAAGGCACAATTAAGTTGTGCCTTTTAAATTGTGTAGCTTACTCACAATTGACCAGATTTAAGTCATGATCTGGTGACCAATCAAAGGAAAACATTTCAAATATTTAAGGAATTTTACATACACATACATTGCTTTGAGATAAATATTAATTGATAATGATCTTTCTGTAATGGAAATAGAGGATTAATTATTAATTTGCCTAAGAGGCTAGTTTCTCAGAGAAGGAGTTGGAACTTGCAATACTTCATGAAAAATAGCTATGTCTACTAGTACTTAAGGCCTTTATTATCAATTAACCCCAAATCTTGGACCCTGTTGTCCTGGTCATACTAGAGGAAGGGTAAACAAATCCTGCTACTGGCATATCATATCACTTGGAACCAGGTCCCTGATTACAGCAAAGGAAGAGAAGTATTTCAACCCACACTCTATATATGCACCCTAGCCTAAGGCCTGAGTTATTAGGATATGGCTACATTCCCCCAACCCCTGATCACACCAGCAGGAAGCCTGCTTTCAAAATAGTCATGCACCATAGAAGTCCAACTACCCCAGTAATCACTTGCCCAGAATAGAATACCTAGCCCTGCTAAACCTCTATGTAAATACTAGCCTAGACAATGGCATACCCTAGATATTATTCTCCCCTAGTGACTGCTATTCTAGCAGATTTGGGTGTGCTGCTTGACCATTTGAATTCGATGTATAATAAAAAAATATACATGCTACTCTTACTCCAAAGCTCATCATTTTCTCTTACATGATTTTGAAACTACATTTTATTAAGTTGTTGATTTAGGTTAGCCATATTCTTTTGATAAAACTACCAAATATTTCTTACTCATGAAATTCAAGAAAATGCAAGCTAGACAAGATCATCAATAGTAAAATATTTAGCATTGCTACAGAAATGTAAAAACTACCTAAGTTGTGGCTCATATGAATTTGGAAGTCTCAGATTGACACTCTACTTAAGAGTCACCAGTAATTTGTATCAATAAATATAAATCAGCCTAACTCATTTGCCTTGTTTAAAAAAAAAGGCTAAATAAAAATAAAGGAATAGGCAAAGTAGACTAGGCAATTGCAAATAAAAGTAAAGCAAACATTGTGAACTTGATATCGGATGAAGGAAAATTCAGATCCAAAAGCAAATGAAACAAATAAATCAAGTCGAAAAAAACAAAACAACCACAACAAAACATAAGTATGTCAAAGACCTAAAAACATACTCACTAAAGTAAATAACTAAAAACATACTCACTAAAGTAGATATATCTCCAAAATTGTACCCTGATATTAGAGAATCTTATCTTCTTTTCAAACATGTGAAACATTCAAGAAATTTGACTGTATATTATGTCACAAAGAAAACTTCAGAGTTGCATAAAGTAAGAAAAATGCAAATATTTTTGACCACAGTATTGTCTATTTAAAAGCTGAAAAAAGAATTTTTTAAAAACCAAAACTGTTACTTCACCTGAAAATGGAAAAACTCAAAATTCACCATTAAACAAATAATTCAGATCAGAATGGAAAAAAATCAAAACTATCAAGTTTTCTTTAAAAAAATTACAATAAAAAAATCACATATTAGAATGTAAAAAGTTAAAACCAATATTTGTAGAAACTTTAGAAATTATAATATACTTATATTAATAAAAATGAGTCATATATTGAATTACTCATTCAAAAACTATAAAAACAGCAATAAAGCTGAAAGAAAAAAATGCAAAAATAAACGTAACATACAAGTAATTGTCTAGAAACAAAATAACAGAACTAATAATTTAAAAATCTGATTCTTTAAAGTTAATCAGCAAAAGAAATAATTGCTAGTTACCTAATCAAAGAAAAGGAGTGGGAGAGAAGAAATGAGAGAAAGAACACAAATATGCAAATAGGAAATAAAAAGAGAAAAATAACTTAGATATCAATAATATATTTTTTAAATCATGAAAGTACTTAATATATGTCTTTGAAAATTTAAATTAGATTAAACATAATTTCCTAGGAAAACAAATCTTACCAAATTTGACAAAACAGGAAGTATAAATTGGAATTTTAAACCTTATCAAAGGACTAACCTAGAAACAAACACCAAGTTAGGTGATTTTAGAGAAATCTCCCAGATCTTCAAGGAACAAATAATCCTAGTGAAATTTAAACAGTTGTTTAAAAAAAAAAAAAAAGAAGAAGAAGGAAGAAAAATCTTCGTAGTTATTATTATGAAGAAAATATAATATTGAATCCAAAACCTGAATTATATTGCAAAGAAATGAAAAACTTCTGACCTATCATACTTAAGAAGATCAATGCAAAATTCTAATCAAAATACTGTCAAATAGAATCAAACAACACATTACAAAAAAAAGAGAATAATTCATCCACTGGGTGTGAGTTATTTTGGGAGTCTAATGATAATTCAAATATTACTAAACCCATTAGTACAAATTACAAATGATCTAAGAAAAATCCTATGATCATCTCTATGTAATCTAAAAAATCCTCAACAAAATTTAGTATCCAGTACTAATACTTAAACAGAAAATGAGGACTATTTCCTTACCATAATTACATTAGTATAATTAATCAACAAAAACATAGATCTATAGATGTACACACACATAGACCCAAATCAGCATCTCACTAATGGGAAAACACTGGAGGCAATGTCACCGAAGTTCAATATGAGGCATGGATATCATGTCTCCACCAATCTTTTTATTAGAAGTAGTAGCCAACATGATTAGAAAAAGATTAAAACAAAACAAAAACAGACACACAGAATTGGAAAGGAAGAGTTAAAATTATTTGTTTGCTAATTTATAAGAATAAACAGAAAATCTAGGGAAAACAAAGGTAAAGCTCAAAAATATGAGAATTCAGTATGATGGCAGAATATTAAATTAACATACCAAAACTACAAAAAGAACAGAAACAAGATGAAATACTTAAAAATATAAACTTGGGTTAAAATTTTGTAACACATATAAATAAAACTTTAAAACACTCTTGAAAGGCTGAATGATTCAAGAGTAAACTTGAAGAAATGAAGCTCCTTGTTCTTAGAAAGCCAACTTTATCATAAAAATGTCAATTCTTTTCAAGTTACTATATAAATTTAACCTAAAATAAATAAAAATAACAAAGAAAGTTTATGTTCTGTAAGTGAATAGGTTTATTGTAAAGTTCATTATGTAAATAAGCAAAAATAACTCAAGAACCCTAAGAATAAGGGAATAAGAGAGAGAGATATCTGATTTAGCTCCCTCTTCTGATAAGGATACCAATTCTATTGAATTATAGTTCCACTCTCAGGACCTAACTTAACTTTAATCACCTCCCTAAAGGCTCACTCTCCAAATACTATCACATAGGGGATGGGGAGGAGTTAAAGTAAAAGATGGATTTGTTGGGCTGAGGATGTGGCTCAAGCCTTAGCCGGCTCGCCTGGCATGCTCGGGGCGCTGGGTTCCATCCTCAGCACCACATAAAAATAAAATAAAGATGTTGTGTCCACCTAAAAAATAAAAAATAAATATTAAAAAAATCTCCAAAAAAAAGATGGATTTGTACATAATTCAGCATACAACAGAAGTTTTTGTACTAGTTCAGCAAGACATAATGACCTAATGCCAGAAGCTTTGGAAATGAGGAATTAAAATTGAGCAAGTAGGTGAATCTGGGACAAGAAAATGTGTATTTCAAACATGAATAAGATTTTATAGACAGAATCACTGAGAGAACTTAAGATGAAACAGCAGAAAGAGAAGTGTCATAGTCTGGAAGGAAGATAGTAAGGTCAGTTTGGGTTAGATGTGGAAGGTATCCAGAAAATTTCTATAAGGTGCTCAGCATGTGGAACTCAATAGTAGAGACTGGGAACAGAAAGAAAAAAAAGAAAAACTGAAGATCATTCATTTGTACATGGAAACTGAAGCCACAATAATGAATGAGATTATTGAAATAATGCATGTAGAGATGAGAAGGTTAAAGACTGGTTTCCTTACACAAAATTTGTTCTTTCAATGTATAGTTCCTCTCAAATCTCTTCTTCCTGCAGTTGCAAGAATGATCAAAGGTGTAATCCCAACCATTTCAACCCCTAATCCATTACCTGTAAAAGTAAAGTTTAAACTTTAAAATTTTGCATTCAGATTCATGAATCCCTCTCTGGCTTCCCTTTTATTACTTTCTCCTCCACACTTTTCACATTCCAGTAAAATCAAATACTTGAGATGTCCCTCCCTGTTAACTTTGTATTTTTTAAAATTCTTCTTAAGATCTTATTTGCTCTCACTGTGCTACTAACAGGCAGTTCTATTCAGTTCACATATCACTTCTTGTTGGAATTCTTTCCTGCCCTCCCAACTACCACACTGGATTAGAATACTCCCTAATCCAACATGGTGAAGTGACCATGATTACTATTATGGTTTGGATATGAGGTATACCCCCAAAAGTTCATGTGGCAATACAAGAATGTTCAAAGGTGAAATAATTATAGATTATGAGAGCTATAACCTAATGGGTAGATTAATCCCTTTGATGGATTAATAATTTGAATGAATTACTGGTTGGTAACTGAAGGCACATAGGGCATGACTAGAGGAGGTAGGTCATTGGGGACATAACTTTGGGAGTTATATTTTGTTTCTGGCTCTTTTTTCTGCTTCCTGACTTCCATGAGCTGAGAATCTTTCCTCCACCATGTTCTTCCACGGTGATGTTTTGCCTCAGTTCAGGGCCAGATAATGGGAGTCAGCTGATCATGAACTGAGACCAAAATAAACTTTTCCTCCTCTAAGTTTTCTTTTCAGGTATTTTGGTCACAGCAATATAAAGCTAAGTAACACACTTACTGTACTACAGAACAATTATGCATTTATGTGTCTACCACAACCTCAGAACATCTTGCTGAGGAAAAAGGGTTCTCCTTGTCAATACTAATCCACACTACCTGTTTTGTCAATTAAAATAAAATTTTTAAAATCCTGTCTTGAATAAACTTACTTTTTGCTGGCAGGCAAGCTATTAAAAAAAAAAAAAAGATAACTCCATAATTAAGTAAATCACATAGTACCTTAGGTGACACATGATATGGGCACAAAGTAAGAGAGGAATTTGGAGGAAATAAAGAGATATATTGTTAAAAGCTTTCAAGATATTTAAAAGTTAAGGGAAAAGAAAAAAGAATCCTGAAGAAAGGAATAAAAGCTATTGGTTGTGACAAGAGAAATATACCTACCTCTCCCTTACAAAGGGGAAGGCATTTAGGGGCAGAAAAGCCAGGCCCACTACCAACAGTGAAATTCATCTTTCTGGACAACACAAATTTTTTTAAATGCAGAGAATTTTGGGACACAATCACCAGCTTAGCAGGCAAGTAGGTAATACTGTTTTGTGTTAACTCAAATTTTATCTTTTTAAATTGAAAGAAATCTACATTCAAAAGTGCACACATTTGTTAACCTTGCTTTTCTTTTCCAGGGCTCAGGTAACTAGGCAGCAAGGAAGCCATGACTCTTTAATTAAAAGCATCAGAAATTGATATGCTATTAGCACTTTGGTTGATCGTAACATCTGATAAGGTTTGGCTTTACAAGCAATTTGATATTTTGCATGTTTATGTATGAGTTTCAGCTTCCAAGTAACTCATAAATTAATATTTAATGAAATCATTTGCCTGGAGATTTTCTGTGCATTCCCATTAATCAAAATTCTTTAAATTTGATGTTGTACTGCACACTCCAAAGTAAATGATAGTTATCAGAACTATTTTTTTCATATACATTTCTATCCCATATGTACCTGAACACAAGGAGGTGTATTTCCCTATAATTGTCCACTGGAAGTCATCTTTCTTCAGCCCAAGTGAAATCTCTTTACATCATACCCTTTAATTACTTACTTGCACTGCAATTAATAAACTTGTGGAAATCCCACTAGGTTGAAACCACTTTGATCAATGCTACTTTCAGAAGGCAAAAAATGGGCCACCAAATTATTTTAACATAAAAGAAAAAAAAAATTAGCCATTTTTGTAGTTTGTGTCTCCGGTGTCCCCCTAGTCACATGTGGCCTAGTCTCCAGCTTGCATGGTTTTTGAGAGTTGGTAAAGTTTGGAAGGTGGAGCCTAGAGAAAGAAGATGGGTCATTTGGGTGTGCTCTTGAAAGGTATATTGGGACCCCAGCTTGTTCTCTCTTTGCTTCTCAGCAGCCATGAAATGAGCAGCTTTGCACCCCCATGTTCTGACTTACCAAAAACTCAAAAGGAACAGAGCCAGCTGACCATTGACTGAAACTTGAAAAAACAAGCCAAAATAAACCTTTCCTCATTTTCCTTCAATTATTTTGTAACAGCAAAGGAAAGCTAATAGTCATTTTTCTTGGAAATGTGACCTCGAAACAAGCATGGAATATGTCTAAAACAAGCATTTTAAAGATTATTCTTAAGAACAATGTAAGCAGTTTAATTGTGGAAATCACAATTACCTATAGGATAAATTAACTCTAATGGTTTACACAATCGGTAATTTGAAGCATGAGACTTCTTATAATTTATAGATAAAATATTACTATCTTTCAAAAAACACTTCCTTCAAATAAACTTAAGACAACAAGCTGACAGCCTTTGGAAAACTCGTATGGGCAAAATGTCAAGGAAAAATGTAAATATAGTGAATAAAAACCACAAGCAGAAAAAGGTATTTATTTCATATAGTTAAAATATACAATTTCCCTCATCTCTAAACTGAGAGCTACAGATTCAAATATAAACAAACTGATTTTTTTTTAATTAACCTATAGCATACTGGAGGCAACATCTAGCATTACCACTTTTTAAATTAAAAAAAAGTGACAAAACTACAGAAATCACTCTAGACCAGATTCTACACATCATTATTACTGACATTTAAGGCTGAGTAATTCCTTGGTGAGAACTGTCCTGTGCACCATAGCAACACTCTTTTCCTTTTCCTAATAGACACCAGTAATATCCCTTTTCTCCCCAAGTTCCAACAAACAAAAATTTCTCCAGATGTTGTCAAATGTCCAGTGAGGGCATAAAATCACTCCAGCTGAGAAGTACTACAGGAGACACGTGCTGTCAAACATCTTGAAGTAGCTTCCATGTATTTTTTTCATGTTCTATTTTAATTAACTGAAATCTACTTGAGAAAGCAGTTACAATTATCCCTATATTTCTCCACTAAATGTGAAAAAAAATTAGTATGTTATGTATAACTGCTAACAAAGATTAACATGGTAAATACACATTAAAATAAAGAGTTCCTAGGATCAAACCCCAAAAGATACAGCTAGTGAAATAAATTTTCATCAGATTGGAAACAGGTATCCTGTATTCTGAATTTTTCATTTTACTCAGGCTTTCCTTCCCTAAACCAAAAAGGTATTTTGTTGTTCCCAAAACAGCAACTTAAATTACTAGTACTAATGAAAAACAATATAAATATGGTCAACAGCAAATAATCCAAATAGTTGAAACTAGGATTACATTTAATTTTTATTTTTTGCAATCCACTGGAATGAGTAATATAATCCCTGACTTGTTAAAGAATAGGCATGAAATTATTTTGAGAATTTGAACCAAGGTTATTCATTAAAGGTAACTGCATGTGAACTATATTTTTTCCAAATATTTTATTTTCATGGACTAATAAAATTGTTTATATCCAGACACAATAACAAAATACAAAACAATGCAAAACTCTCAGTTTCTGGCTTATAGTTTAAAAGAATGTATTAAACCTGGTACAGCAGGATACATTTCTTAAATAAAAATACAAAATATTTCTGGAAGGATTGTCGCCAAAAATGTAATCAACCAGTTTATTTTTCCTCTCAGTCCTCTGATTTTCTTGAAACATGTTTTTAAAACTTAAGCAAATTTTCTTTGCATTCCCCTTTTCCACAAATTTTACCAAACAATCTATCAGCTAGAATCTTGAGCAACTGCTGATACTAATCTAATTTCCTGGGTTTTATTTCATGCTATCCTAAGCTTCTACTACAGTAGAAGTAATTACTTTTTGTTAATTTTTTAACAAAAATACTTGTTAAATATTGGTAACGGTTGGCAATTTTAGTTAAAGGCATTTCCTATTAACCATGGTTAAAGTTGACTTTGATAAACTTAATTTTGAAAACTATGCACAAAAAAAACCTTACAATTAGGTTTTCAAGTAAGAAAGTGAGTAATATTCTATGCAGCATAAGATAAACCATAGCTCTTACCTTTCAATTTCCTGGCTTGACAAGAAATATCAGATTCCTTTTTAAAAGGGTATACATATATACATTTTTAGCCTGGCGATTCCATATACAATGAAAATCAATTCAGATTTTAATTATCGTGGAACTTTTGACAATTCTAGCAATTGCAAAACTGAATTTTATCTATCAAAAAGTAAATAACATTTTAAGATTTCAAATGTTTAACCTGTTAAAAATGAGAATACATTTGAATCAAGGGCATACTATCTAAAAATAGTATTTCTATCTAGTCATGAGTTTCTCATTACATTTTGCAGCCCCTAAATGTTCAGAATAAATGTAACATTCACATAATACTAGTCCATGAAAAGAGTATATTCTTTTATTGGATTTTATTCATACATGTTGTTTTCAATAATAAAATTCAATAAATTTAATTCCTTAATCATAAAAACTTGCTGTACACATTATTTACATGTTGCGCCAAAGTCTACAGCCATACAAAACATCACAAGGATTTAACTGACTCTATGCATGGTACCATCACAGGAGGGAGCTAATTAAGTAATATACATTCAAAGATTAAATTATAAGATAGCACAGTGTATTTGGCACTGCTCATTAATATGACATCTTCTCAGAGACAGGCATTCTAAAGCCTTTGTCACAATATACCAGAATTTGCTATTCACATTAAAACCAGCTTTTAAACTTTATAACAGAACCAATTAGTTTTAAGAAGCAAAGCACAACCAGAATTGGGAATGGGATTCAAACTCTCCAACTTCTTGCTATGCTACAAGCTGCCATCCATATAGTAGCTTTAATTTGGTAATTTTTTCCATTGTGGGGAGTGTTGAGAAAAACTGAAAGAAAATAACTTCAATACATATAAAGACAACATTTTTCTTTCCAGCTATCAATTCTTGTAGGGGGAGTGCAAAGGGAGCTCTGAAGATGCAGAACCTGTGATAATTTTGGCAGGAATGATAGAATGACCAATGTTATTCAAATTGTACAGATTGTACAAGAAGTCAAACTCATTTGAGAAGGTCCTGGAATGTCTATATTCAAATTCAGAACCTTTAGCAACATGTTTCAAGTATTTCTTCCTAGACTCAGGTGATGGGCTACAGATTTATTTTGATGTACAAACACTATTATGAAACAGGAGAAAAGTATAAAAACTCAATATTAACTCTTTAGGTACCTGAGCTATATCCCAATGGGTAATCTATTTGACTAATTTCATTTTAACAAACATTACAACCCTTCACTTCAACTGGGACAATTAATTTAATTCATTAAAGCTGAATATACTCCAGAATGGTTATAAATAACATATCTATAGTATTTGTAAAAGACAAAAATTGTCTTAAATTAGCCAAAAACAAAAACAGAGACTCTTAATGAAACATGGATCACAGCACAGAGAAACAAATGAAAAAGTCTCCCATAAATTTTAGATATGCTGTAGTTTCACACAAAACTTTTGGCAATAAATTAAGACTTTGAAAAAGGTTGAATAAAGAACTATGAAGTGCAAAGGAATGTCAATGGACCAAAATTTAGTTTAATCATTTTTATTTCAAGTGTATTTTTAAAATCATAAATGGGGTTTTATAATCCAAAGTTGAAACATTTATTCTTCATTACTTTAGAATCTGACAAGCAATTCCAGACCATGCTTTCCAAATTCAGTCTTCTTTGCTGTTTTTCAGACTTCTGAGACCTAGTATTTACACTACTCCATTTTAAAAGTACAATTTTAGATAACTACTGTACACTTGTTGTAAGAGAGTTTTCTGAAAACAGTCCATCAAATATAAAGTATGGTTTCTGTCCAAGGATCAGCAGTGAGGGGAAAATATTAAACACCTTTCAAGAAATCATTTATTCATTTAAAAAAACAGAACCAATGAGTTCTCTGTCATAAAAGAGAACATATAAAATTAATCTAAATTATTTTTGTAGACTTTGGTAATATTCTTCCCCACACACAGGTCTCAATCCTACTTAATTTTTTATGCAAAGTCACCACTGGAATTTACTGGAAAAGAAAAAAAAAATCCCAGGTGTTATTTTAAAGATGAATAGGTTACTACTAAGGAAAAGAACTGCCCTGATAATTTCTCTCAAATGCTCATTTTAAATAAAAATAGTTACTGGAAATATTTTTTAAACCAACTTTGGATAGTATGCAGCATACTACTCATTACACAAAATAGGAAATCAAAACTTTTCTAGGAAAATTTCCATGTTTACTTTTAAGATTACAACTTATTCAACTTTTTTCCCTTTTGACTGCCTAATTCAACATTTAAATTTTTTAAATTCTGCATTTCAGTGTAGCAAGAGTTCTTTTCAAATGTTCTTCACAACACAGAACACAGACACCAGAGCAACATTCTCAAGTCACATTGTTTAACTACAATGAAGTAAGAAATGAAAGTGGACGGATATCTCAAGATAGATATTCTCTCTCCTCTGAAGAGGAGCAAGCTTTTAACAAGTGAGCAACACAGAACTCCACTCCCCTGCAACTCCCTCAAACTGAGAATACCTTGATTTAATAATATATTATTTTTAAAAATTAAAGTTTGGTCACTAGGAAAGACTGAACAAAAATTATTCCCTTCTCCCCAAACAACCCAAACAGTTCTAGTCACTCTCTCCCTCTACTCCCCACAAAAACAGGGAAGTAGTAGGGGCCCAAAGCTTTATATCTGAAATCTTGGCTCCTATAACATTGCTATATGCTCAAAGTTGTAGGTCTATACATTTCATTATCCAATACTTCCCCCATTTATAAGTTTAATTCCATACACACACACACACACACACACACACACACACAGCCATACACTCACTCTCAAGTAAGACACTTTTTTGTGTTTGTTGATAAATTATGAGGAATATGAACTAGGTGTGCACAGGGTTTCATAGGTGCTTTGTAAACATCAGAGTCACTTGGGTCCTTTTCTCCAAAAGCCTGAAATCAAATTATGCAACCAGGGATCACTACTTTCCCAGACGCTGTTCACAGGCTGCATATTGACGAAGGGCAGAGAAAAAGTCCTCATAACTGATGTTTAGGTGGGAAGGCAAAGAGCTGTAAAGAAAGCACAAGAGAAAAAAAAAAAGGCAATTAGATGATAAACTGTAATTTGGTGGGGGAAACAAAGGATAACAATGAAAATGAGGTTAAGGACAGAAGAAAATAAATTATAAGCAGAATGTTAAGCCATCTCTACTAAAAGACTGCTAAACTTATTGTAAAACAGAAGAGAAAAGCAACTCTATTAAGTTAGCTTCATAAGCGGTTAAAGCAAAACCTAGATTAACATAAAGCTGGAGATCTATGTGTATAAAGATCTCACTCGAATCCACTTGTAGTACTCATCACAGAGTGAAGCCAGTACTATGTAAACAGTTTATAAAGCCAGGCTTAATGTTGAGCAGAGCATCACAATGCCCCACATGATGATATATTAAAGTTATATATGGTGAGTAAACAATAAATGAATATTTAATTTAACTCTACCACTTTCAACTGCTCAAGGAGATACTTATAGTGTGAAAATGAGCATTTTAAAGACAAGAGTAAACATACAATCAGAGGGTTCCCCTTTAATTATTTTAAAATAATTTTCAACAATTAACATGAAAAAAAAATCTCTATTTATACAGCTTTAAAATGAGATTTGGAAATGCCAAATGGTAGCAGAATCAAATACACAGTCAGATTCAGAATTTAATGGTTACATGTAACACATACACACAAACACACAGAGTACACAAACTTTTCAGAGAAGAACTCCTGCCCTGACCTTGTGGTTCCTTTTAGCCATGTTTTTTTCCCTCTGACGACAGAAATTCTGAACCAAGTCACCCACTTTCTTCACATTTCCAATCATTTCTTCATAACATCAAATAATATCTCTGGGTAATATCTATTATCAATCTTATATCTTCATCTTCTACTTAAATGATATCCTCAAAAGATACATTTAATGGCATTCTTGCTAAAGCTGGTTTCAACCATCCTCCTCAAACTCCCCACTTTCCAAAGTCTGCCTCAGTTTACACTTCTCATCAACACTCTTTGTCTCCTATTAACTTTTCATGAAGCACTGAGAGTCACTACCCGTCAGTGCTTCAGAAGCTGTCTATGTCCCAGTTTGCTCTATCAGGGATCGAATCTTCTACTTCTCCATCATTAAGGTATCTTCCCTGCCATCATTATGCTCAGTCTGATGGAGAATCGACAGAGAACAAGCCTCAACATAACAAGAGAGAGCCTGTGACAGATGTATGGAAATAATAGGTCCAATGGAAGAGTCTGTTATATTCAAGAATCTGTTCTCCATTATCAGATTTAAATCCCCACCTCTACCTTAAAATGTCCATTTGACAAATTTCATTTTAAGTTAAAACAGAAGTTTTAACTTTCCAAAACCACATTATAAAGCTACATAGCCAAAATTCAAACCAAGATCTATCCTATCTGCTTTAAAACATTTTCTTCCCTCCAGACCACTCAACTATCACTACTGCCATTCTTAAAGTCTACCTAAAAGGCACCTGAAATGAATGACTTGGAAAATCCCTGGAGAAAACCAAATAAAACACATGTATGCTCACCCTAAGGACACCCAGTTTGGAGACCTAGGTTCTTATCCACTTTGTTACAAACTTGAAAAATGTCTCTTCCCCATTTTTTTCACCTGTAGAATGAGGAGGTAGGACTAGATGATCTACAGTCCTTTCCTACTTTACCACACCACATGAACCCTGTGCCTCTTTATTTGATACTTTTTTATTTCCTGCCCCCAAGCTTGCATTTCTGAGGACCTTTGGTACACTTTGGAGAGCTTCTCTGTTCTTATACTCAAAACGACTTCCTAGGTACTGATGATCCCAAATGAAAAGATGTTCATATCTTTAGTCTTGACTTCAGTCACCAAAAAAAATTTACACCTTTTACTACTAAGTGTTTCCACATAAACAGACTATGACTTCAAAATAATCCACATCTTCCTTTCAAAAATCAGTGCTCCCTTTATTTTCTGGTTTCCTCTCAATAACACTCCAATACACATCACCACTTCGGTTTTACCAAGTAGAAACCATTTCCTTTCTTCTCTCACATTTACCATAATTAGAAAAGTGCTAGGTCTGTGATCACACTTGGTAAATACTTCTCTTGGCAGAATCTGATCCTTCTAAGATCAGGAATTTAAATACATTTTAATGCTACCAAGTCTCTCCTTTATTCTAAAGCTGGAGTCAGCAATAACAGCCTTGGAGCCAGCACCTGATTTTATTTATAAAAAATATATATATAAAGATTTTTCAGAGTATAGCCATTCCCAGTTGTTCATGTATGGTCTGTGGTTGTTTAGCTGTACTAGATGAGTTAAGTCATTAGAATAGTGAAGGATAGTTGCAAGAGGCTAACTGACTTGAAAAAGCCTAAAATATTTACTATATGACCCTTTTCAGAAAAAGTTTGACAAACCATGTTCTAAATAAACAACTTCATTTTCTTCACTATATTCTTCTCTTAAATTACAGCTGTGGCCTCTTCACTTGTCTTTATATTCCATCGTTTCCCAAACCCAATTTGCTCTAATATATACCTGCCAAACAAAATCTTCTAAAACCACCATTCCCATATTAGCCACAGGTTGAACTATTTCTAAGTCTCTGTCTACAATTATACATATTCCTTATGTTGGTATTTAAAGCCTTCCAACCTTTGACACCCCTAGACTATTTAATTTAATTTCATATTACTGCCTAATACTCTGTTCTGGTGGGGCCAGTTCTATTTCTTTAAAATGTGCCCCAGATTTTCTTTTGTTTCTATTCCTATCATCTACATGTACCACTTTATTCTAAATACAAAAATTATATCCATTTTATATAACCTGGATAAGTCATGTTTTCTGTAGAATCAACAACTCAGGTCCACAGAGATATTGCTCCCTCCTGATCTCCTACTCAATGTCAATATCAAACATGTACACAACAATATTTTCTCTTAGGTCTAACTTATTTGTTTATATGGGTATTTACTTAGCCACTGGTACTGTGAAGTACCTGAGGTAAAGAATGTAGTAACATAATTTTTTGGAAATTCCACCAGATATAGTACTGGGCTCAAGAAAACAAGTGCTGGGCTGAATCAAAACAAAGTTATTACACTTAATTACTTACACAATCTCAGTCAATCTGATTTGCCAGGGAAGAAAGCCTAATGTGCTGTCCACAGGACCAAACTTCAATACTAAATCAGGATCAGGGTAACCATTTGAACCTTGGAAATAAAGATACACACATGAAATTAACATGCATTGCTTACCAAAACAATGACCAAGGATAAAATCTGCTAAATAAACTGACATATCCATTTTCTTCAGAAGCTTTACCTGTGTTTCTATCTGTATGTTTTCCCCTCACATCACTCTTGAATATAATTTAATATTTATGTTCATCCCAAATGTAGAAATTTTCTCAAAAGTCCATTTAACTGGATTTCTTGATAAGGAAAGTAACCCAATTTTCACCCTAAACCCAATAAGTACCCCACCCTCACCAACACCAACTTCCTCTATCTTTTAAGACTTACTTTAGGTATTCGCTTGGCATCCTGGGAAAGATACTCCTCTTAGGGCAATATTGATCTTGTGGCCCAACTGTTGATTTGGGCCACAAGATCAATGCCTTCAATGTTCCCTAGAGCCTAAGCAACTTCAAAGGGGAAAAAGAGACTACTCCAGCCTCAACAAATACATGAACATTCTTTATCTATATTATGAACTGGTTTTCCTATGAGACCTGTCTTTTCAGGGGGGCAGAGGTAGATAAGGAAGTTTCAACTGCTTCAAAATAAAGTTTAAAAGAGTCACTGGTACAGCAGATAAGATACTATAATCTGAGGGACCCAGGGTCTAACAGTTCCTCATACCCTCAGCTCACTTGCTTGCCACACAGTATCCTAGAGCTTGACCATTTTCAAGCAAGGAGATTGGATTAGGCAGTAATACTGAGGAATTAGGCAGATATTGAGGTATTGTTTCAATGACAAATCCCCTTTAAAGTTCATGGTGGTAGAGCAAATAGACTAAGCAGAACTCCTCGACCATCTAAAAAGCAATCCTCTTTAGTTAAAAAAAAAAAAAAAGAAAGAAAGAAAAGAAATGTCAAATAATACTCCTGAAGAAGAGTCCAAATCCTCTCCATAAAAAATAAGTATTAAATTAGACAAAACCTGTCCTTCAAAATCATTGGATACTGGCTAAAGGGGGAAAAAAAAAATCATTCTTTAAAAAAAAGTGTGTGTGTGTGTGTGTGTGTGTGTATGTGTTTCTTAAAACCAGCTAGGAAATCAGCTAGAACTCCAGGTAAGAATGGCAGAAGTCTATGGCCTTCTTACCTGGGATTGCTCCTAATCCCCCACAACTCTATACCCAATCAATTGCAGAGAACTATAACTTTTCTAGCACAGGGCTGATGGCAAAAATCAGTAGATTTGCTTCTTATAGCGAAAAAAAAGGACTCAATTCAGAACTGAAAGTTGTAGCCAGGAGGAAGAGAATGGTGATAATCCATATTTGCCAGCTACACGCTGGAGACTCAAAGGGGAAGGAATAAGGAAAGTTCATATCTATTGGCCTGAGGCTGAAGACTCCTTGGCCAAAAATTTAACAGAAAGATCCTGGAAATAAGATCTCAGATAAAATCTCATACTTCTACAGCTGACCGGGAAACTATTTACACAGGAGAGAGTCAGGGAGAGAGGGCAGGGCAGGAAGTGAAAAGTAAAGGTGAAAGAGACTTAAAAATGTTCTCAATTTTTTTCCAATTCCACACAGAAATCACCTAAGCCTTACAAACTTAAGGTGTCTGAGCATCTGTATGCAAATCACTGAATGACCACTCAACTATGCAGACACAGGAAGCCAGACCAAAAAAACCACAAGCAAATTTAAAAAACACATGCACACACAAACACAAAACAACAACAGAACCAAACAAAGACGGTCGTTGTCATCTTGATGGACAATATAATCTTATATTTAGAAAATTCCAAGTCTCTACAGAAAGAGCTGCTATCAAGATTAAGTAAATTTTAGCAAGACTGTCAGATATAAAATAAATATTTTTAAAAACCTTCTATTTACAAGTATATCAATAATCTGAAAATAAAGTTAAGAAAATAATTCCATTAACAATGGCATCAAAAGGAATAAAATACTTAGGAATAAATTTAACAAAAGAAATTGAGTGGCTGGGGTTGTTGCTCAGTGGTTGAGCCTCGCCTAGTATGTAGTGAGGCACTGGGTTCGATTCTCAGCACCACATAAAAATAAATAAATAAAAATTTAAAAATTAAAAAGAAGTTGAAATCCTAAAGCCTGAAATTATACAGTTCTGAGAGAAAAATTAGGACCCAAATAGAGAGAGAAACTATGTTTATGGATTGGAAGACTCAATATCTTTAAGACAACAATTTTCCTCAAATTGAGGGACAGATTCAACTTAACCCCAAATCCCAGCAGTCTTTTTTCTTTCTTTCTTTCTTTGAAATTGAAAAATTGACCTTAAAATTTACATTTAAATGCAAAGGACCCAAAATAGCCAAAAAACAATTAAATAACTAGGACTTTTAACCTGTTAACACAGGTTAAGACAAAATGGATTATAGACCTAAATATAATCACAAAATCTCTAAAACATCTAGAAGAAAACACAAGAAAAAATAATTGTGACTTTGGGTAAGGCAAAGATCTCTTAAATATGATACCAAATACACAATCCATAAAAGAAAAAAACCTGGTAAACTGGAGTTTATAAAAATTAAAAACTTAAACAGTTAAGAAAATGAAAAAGTAAGCCATGGACTAGGAGAAAGTATTTGTAAGTGTACCTATCTTATCACTGATAAAAGACATGTACCCAGAATATATAGACTCTTAAAACTCAATAATAACACAAACAACCTGTTAAAAATAGGCAAAACATTGGAACAGACATTTCACCAAAGAAGATAAAGATGACAAATTAACACATGAAAAATGTTCAACATCATTAGTCATTATGAAGATGTGAATTAAAACCAGACAGAATACTATTATACACACACTAGACTGGCCAAAATACATTTAAGATGTTTTTAGCAAAGATTTGGAGAGATTAGAACCTTCTACCTTGCTGGTAGGGATGTAAAACATATAGTCTATTTGGAAAGCAGTTTGACAGTTTCCTAAAAAAATTAAACATGGCTGGGGATGTGGCTCAAGCGGTAGCGTACTCGCCTGGCATACGCAGGGCGCTGGGTTCGATCCTCAACACCACATAAAAATAAAATAAAGATATTAAAAAAAAAAAGAGAGACAGAAATACCTTTTAAAAAAAAATTCACTCACCACATATAGCAATTCCACTGTTACGTATCTACTCAAGAGAGAAGAAAACATGTCCACACAAAGACATGTATGTCAATAGTCACCTGATTATTAAAAAACTGAAAATAAGCAAATATACATAAACTAATGAATGGATAAACAAATGTGGTATTATCCATAAAATAGAATACTATTCAACAATAAAAAGTAATGAGCTATTAATGCAAGCAACATGGATGAACCTCAAAAATATTAGGCTGAGTACATAAGAGATAAAGACTATACATTATATGATAACTTTTCTATAACAGTTCTAGAAAACACAATGCTATGTCAGAAAGCAAACCAGTGGTTACCTGGTTTGGGAGGTAGAAGTAGAAATTGAATACAGTTACAAGGGAACTTTTGGGAACGACAGTATTCAGAGTATTTGTTTCTGTCATATTAATTAGGTTAAGGACAGCATACATACTCTTTTGTTATAAGTTTACAATACCTGAAGGCAACACCTGGGTTCAACACGTTAGCACTTTCCCACAGGCAACCAACCTAAAGACCACCTGTTTGGCCAAGGACAACTTTAAGGATGTACTCATAAATTACTGCCTCCTTGGAAACAGTCAATATCCCAGTAATCTCTAGCCATAGTGCCTCTACAATGGTCCACTTCTCAGTGAGCCCAACTATAGTTACACAATCACAAACAACCATAAGAATAAAGGCAACAAGTGAAAGTCAAAGTAGGAAGTTAGAGCAAGAGAACAGAGGGGGACTGTACTCAATGATGGCCATGTCAAAGTAGAAGAAACAAAGAATGAGGAGTTACTGAGTTAGAAAATGGATACTTAGTAAGGTAAACGGATACTAAATGTGAATAAATAAAAAATAAAAGCCCTGATACCATATGGCTATAGAACCTATGAATGGACATGTACTTGTTAGAAAGATTGCCTTTCTAGTTAGAAGGATCAGGATGTTAAAGCAAAAAGTTCTTAGAGTAGCTCAATAGGGAATAAGCAAGCAAAAAAAAAAAAAAAGAAAGAAAGAAAAGAAATGTCAAATAATACTCCTGAAGAAGAGTCCAAATCCTCTCCATAAAAAATAAGTATTANAGCAGGTCAGGAAGCTGAGGCAGGAGGATGGCAAGTTCAGAGCCAGCTTCAGCAACCTAGTAAGGTCCTAAGCAACTTAACAAGATACTAATCAAAATAAAAAACAAAATGGGCTAGGGATGTGGCTCAGTGGTTAAGCACTCCTAGGTTCAATCCCCCATGCCAAAAAGAAAATTAAAAGAAAGAAAGAAAAGAAAGGGGGGAAAGTAAATAGAAGTCCTATTTCTCAGAATATTCATTAGTATTAAAAAAACTCAAAAGTCCTTTTCTTTATCAAAAAGTTCTCATGTAAGTGAGCTGACTACAAATTTTGTTCTTTCAAAACCATTTCACATGTCTGTCCTTTAAATTTAATAGAGTATAAAAACAAATATCAGGCTATATACTATGAAAGGAACCTAAATACTTCCTTTCATAATATATACTTGTGGTACAAAATTAAAGACATATATACTACTTACTAAGTAAACTGTCTAACGTATCTACATCCAAATCTGTAGATCTCTTTTGCTGCTGGGCTACTAACTGGCAAAAGTCCTGAGCAGCTCTCACAATATCTGCTTTTCCATCTTCTGGGGACAGCACCTTCACTGCCAAATGGCAATTTAAAACTGAAGGAAAAAACAAATAAGATATTTTAAAAACACACTCTTCCAGATTTATTTCAAAATCAGTTTTATGAATAGTAAGTTCAGAACAAAATAGAGTTCTTATAGTAAGAATCATTAATGCCCTAAAATTTCAATATTAAAACATACTTGGCTGTTCTCTGAAAAGATCAAGCACTCAAAATAATGTCTATGTATATATTTATTATACTGTCTTATCTTCCAAGTGCTTAGAATGACTTTGTACTGTGCATAAATTTTCTATAAAATAGGAATTTTACTCATAATCATATATAATCATATATATGTCATAGTATATGACATATATATGATTATATAATAATCATAGTAGTAATATATAATCATAATATATATATTATGCATATATATATATATATTCATATATATAATCATAGTAGTAATAACAAAATAGAAGAGTGAAAATTGTAGGAAAAAACTATGTGTGCATTATCAATAGCACACACCTTATCTGATTCCCTAAGAGCTGCTTTTCAACTGACAGAATTCTGTTAACTGATAACAATATAAAATCTTTTATCTATAGAAATGCAAAGTTTTTCTAGTCTGATATAGTTTCCATGGTCTTTCCTCCCACCCCAAGAAAAGCCAGTTTTCCTGTGTTTACATATTCATTTATTGATCTAAAAACACTCTTTGGATTGTCTATTGAATAATATGTCTGATTCACTAATATCTCTAGCACATGTTCACTTTTTAGTATCTATAAACTGTTTTTATCTTTTATTGAAAATCATTTTTTAAAAATACAAAGAGGGAAAGTCTCAATCTGATGATTAAAGATGCCAACAATAAAGACTAACAGAGCAAAAACCAATGAAAAATGAATGTCAGATTTTGCTTTGAAACATAAACATACATCTTCAAGTGTTACATATTCAATTTTACACTCATGCTTACCTTGATCATCTTTGTCATTACTATTTGCAAACCCCGGTGAGTATTTGGAACAATCTAGGCCCAGAAGTTCCTGCTGTTGTTTTAAAATTTCATCCATCAATCTGGAATTATTTCTTTTGAAAATACCTTAAAGAAAAAAAGAAAAAGCATGCAAATCATAACTAGGTTCATTTATCTTCTTCAGTGATTAATGGATGATTGTCAAAAGAATACTAAATCCAGAACTGAACAAATCTGAAATAAAACAAAAAGAATTAACCCTAAATCAGAATCTATAAGGAAAACATGATGAGATTTGTTAATATAAAAGTCTGGCTTCAGTCTTAAGTCAGGGAAAAGAAAAAAAAAAAGATATGTAAACAGAACAGAAATTTAGACCTTGAAAGGAATTTTAAAAGCTCATTTATTTGAAACATTTACAGATTAAAAAAAAGCAATGTCCTTAAAAAGCTTGTCCAAGAATTTATTTATTCCTGATTTCCAACCTTCCATTATTTTCTCTGCACATTTACTATGTATATTAAATACTACTAGCTCCATTTCAATTTGATTTTTTAACCTTAAGAGGAACTTACATGAATTATGTAAAAAGTACAGAATAGATAAAAGTAATAAAATCAAAATTTAATAAACTCGAAAAAAGCACAGAAATAAACTATATAAAACAGTTTTTGTTCCTCCAACTACACACAAAAAAATTTACCATCAGGTCACTGAGGAAGACAAAGGAACAATGGACATACATTTAATGTACATGTAATATACAGCTCTACCTCAAAATATAAGTTTCTGATTATTTTTGAAGAGGCAGTTTTCTAGTTAACACTGCTTTTTTGATCTAAGTGGTCTACTTTATATACTCTCAGGCCTGATGGTAGTTAATAGTAATGGTAAGTAGTTAAAGTAGCAGTAAAGATTAGCTGGGAGACAGAAACGAGAACTGTGTGTGTGTGTGTGTGTGTGTGTGTGTGTGTGTCTGTCTGTCTGTCTGTCTCTCTCTCTCTCTCTCCCCCCTCTCTATGGGTGGAGAGACAGACAGGTAGAAGAATCTGCTGCACACTTCAAAGTGGTAGTACATGTGTGGCAGTAGTTATAAAAGCAGTCTCTTTGGGTGGAATAAGGCTTTATAAAAGAAACAAGCCTTGGGCCAGCTGAACTCAAGAAAGGTAAAGAGGAAAAAAATGGAGAGGACATTAGAAGAGGCAAATCTTTTTTTTTTATTCTTTTTTATTTATATGACAGTGGAATGCATTACAACTCTTATTACACATATAGAGCACAATTTTTCATATCTCTGGTTGTATCACAGAATATTCACACCAATTCATGTCTTCATAACTTACTTTGGATAATAATGATTATCGCATTCCACCATCATAGAAGGGGAAAATCTTTAAGAAAAAGCACTGTTTGGAAAGTTCAAAAGACAAATGCTGCTGATGCAAAGGGTAAGAGAGAAGGGCAAGAGGATAGTTCTAATTTATACTCCATATTGCCTACCAGACAGGTAACAGATAATTTGTGAGCAATGTGGAAATGTGTAAAAATTTATACCTTTAAGGAAATTTTCCTAGCATTAATCACAGGCAGGCAGCAGACTACTACAGGTTGAGGCAATGGAAAGAAGGACTCACCACAAAGAACTGAGAGGACATAATACATGGCTTACAGGGGAACGTACAACATTCCAAGTCTTTTATCCTAGGTTGCAGAAAATGGTAATATTTTTTAAAAATGAGCAAATTCTACAAAAAAAAAAAAACTGGGTAAAAGGAAAAAAATTCAGTTTTAGATAGTAAAAAACAGAATATTTAGGTGGTGTTAACAATAAAAGTAATGAGACAGAAGTACTTTACCTGTATATACAAGAACTATACAGGTAAAGGATCCTATCTGTTTTTCTCCTGAGGCCTAACACAGTGCCTGGGGCACAGAGCAAAAACTCAACAAATAAATGTCTTCTTAAAGAAGAGAGGTCATCTTCAATCTTGGCACAATCCAACTTCAGTATCTTCAATGGCTCCTAAAATGACTAGTGTATTAATAACAAACAGCTCAGCTCAACCACAGCATTCCAGCCTGTGTATCGACAATTGGTAGAGGCAAATAATTCATGTTTATGAAACAAACATCAAAATATTTCTTTGTAGTACTGTATCCCAGCAAGCAAGAACTGCCTTATGTTTCTCAAAAAATAGATGGAGTGACTCTAACCCCTATCCTTTAACTTCCCGAATGGCATACCTGTAAAATTCTGTTTCTTCACACGCCTGCTGAAATGTCACCTCCCTTAAGAGCCCGTCCAAATACCCTATTCAGATGTGTCCCATTTTATTCCATCCTCCACATTTTATTCAAACCCCTTGAAAACAAATACTATTATTTTTAAAACAGCAATATCTTAACCAACCACACCATCACCAGGAACTAACTATATTCTTTTTTTTTTTTTTTTTTTATTGGTTGTTCAAAACATTATAAAGCTCTTGACATATCATATTTCATACATTAGATTCAAGTTGGTTATGAACTCCCAATTTTACCCCAAGGAACTAACTATATTCTTACTTGTAAACTTGTGTTCCTCTCATCTATTCCTTTAAGGGAACTTCCATTTAACAGAAGTTCAATATTTACTTTATAAATGGAATTATCAATGCATAAGATGCCATCAAAAGGGACATGCCATTGAATGGAAAATTTTTTTTTTTGTTTCCAGGAACCTCTCACAATAAAAGCAGACACTTCCTTATTGCACACAGGCAGGAACTCTGTTAAAAAGAATATAACAGAGACACAGTTACAAAATATTTTTTATAAAGAAGATTTTCATAAGGTTATTTTAAACAGAACTTTTGTCTTGGTGATCCAGATGAAGAGATGAAACTAAAAAGTATAGTTTCAGGCCTGAAGGTAGAGCTCAGTAGTAAAGTGCTTGCCTCCTACACTTGAGTACTGGTTTTGATCCCCAACACCACAAAATAGTTAAATAAATGCAGTTTCTGCTATGTTCTTAGATGAAATAGATTATGAGAAAGATGATTCCCAATATTTCGTAGCTTGACTCCCATCAAGAAATCTGATTACTCTATGGTAGTTATTTTACCCACAAATAATAATATCAACTTACAGTTTTCTTTAGGATTCAAAGGCAATACACACATATGCATACCTCACAAGATATACACGAACTGTAAAAAGATATAAGGGAGGCTTTGATTGAAATAAGAAATTTCTATAGCAATAACATAGTATATGTAGATTCTTTTTCTCATATAATTCATTCTGTTTGCCTTCCAGAATTTAAAGTCAAAATAATGGCATAAACGTAAACAAATTATCACAAAAGTAATTTTATACAAACAGAAGTTAAGATCATACTCATTCAAAAATAAGTGATTTAAGGAAAAAGCATTTAAACATTCTCAAGTTTTTGAGAAAACTATTATTTTACAGAATTATATAGTATTGAGCTTCAAGAATAATATTATTGTATCCTTTACAGATGAAGAATAGATGCAGAATGGTCAAGCAATTGTCCTGAAGTGTCTTAAGAATTTGTCCTGACTTAAATTACTATTCAGTTCAGTAACTATTTTTAACTCTGACAAATGAACAATACTATTAAACAATTCTACTAAATTTTAATTTCCTCTAAGAAATCAAATACTGTCAAGTAAAAATGATCCTTTTTAGAAATAATTAATATCTTTTGAAAAAAGTAGAATTACAGCTCTATTCCCCACCCCCCAACAGCTCTTTCATAAAAGGCTTTTGAGGTTTTACAGGGTAAACAAAATATGTATTTTGAATTCTTTAAGAGTGATCCGGGAATCTAAAATAAGTCTTTGCAATAATGCTGTAAGGAATTTCACATTATGTTCACATATGGCAACTATATCATCTCATATTCTGCAACTGTATCTCATGAAGACTCAATTTCCAAAAAATAAACAATATAAAATATATATAGAAAAGGTACATGAAAGTCATTTTTTAAAACAAAATGCAAAAAAAAATCTCCAATTTCCATAAAAGAGGGAAATATTATGCTAGGAAAGCTACACCCCATTAAGACTATAATGTTTTTGGTATTTTCTGAGAAACATTAGCTATGCGCTTTAAGGACCAAATGTAGGCTTCTAATAGTCAAAGGAACATCTGTTTTAAATTCTAGTATTAAAAACTATAAAAAGAAAGTTTAGACAATAGGAGAACTGCACAATTTCAATAGTTTGAAGTGTCCCTAACTTTCCATCATAAGACAACCATTCATTTTTTTAATATTCACTAGTTCTTGTCCACATGCACAAGGTATACATGATGTACCTGGTATACATGATTATGCAACTTTGTAACCTGTTCTTTTCACTTCTATAACATATATACTTTCTTGGTGACAGACTCATGTTTATTTTTAACACTGCATTATTTAAAAAAAAAAAAAAAAAAAAAGGACTTTGCTGATATTGCTCAATTCTTAAAATACAGTAATCAGTACTTCAAGGGCCAGGGGTACAGCTTAGCGGTAGAATACTCCCTAGCATGTGTGAAGCACTAGCTTTGATCCCCAGCGCCAAAATAAAACAGTACTTCACCAACTGATTACTATTATAGAAATAATTGAATATTCTCACAGAATTCAGAATTTATGGTATTTAAGGAAAAGAAATATACCATTATGAGCAATACATAAATACAGAGGTATATAATACGAGACAACAGATATTAAGTGGTTATAACATTAAGGCACATGTGGGCCTGGGTAATTAATTTATAAGCATTCTAAGTACAACGTGAAGCTATTGCAGTGATCTATTTAAAGTTTGAGTGATGTTATCAAAAACAGATTAACTTTGCTAGTGGATGAAGAATGGATTATACAGGGGCCAGAGTATAAATGAAGAGCAAGGGCCTACTGTAGGAATACAAGTGAAAGATGATTGCAACCTAAACTTAAGACTTAACTGCAAAGGAGAACAAAACAAGTGGTAGATTTGGCATATACTCTAGAAGGATGGCCAAGGTGGCCTATTTATTGATAGATTACAAGTAGAACATGAAGTCAGAGAACTCACACAATATGAGGCTTTTAGCCTGAGAAACTGAATGGAAGTAGTATTTTGTGGGATGAGGAAAATATGAGGGGGGAGGTCTGGGACAAAATTTAAGAGTATTGTTTTAAATAGGTTAGGTAGTTGAGAAGCCTAATAAAATAAAAGTGATTTTACAAAGAAGTTGGATATAGAAATTAGGAACTGTGGAAGAAATTAGGGCTGGATATACAAAACTGCATGTCAGCACACAGATGATAATTAAAATCACGAGACTGGAAAGTTTATCTGGGACAGTGGTCAGATAACTTCCTGCTATAGGAGCAGTCATACCCTTTCACTAAGGGCTGTTTTCAGGCTACACTGGCCCAGCTAAGCAGAAAAACAACATACATACAGCTTAAAACTCTACAAGATATTTAGAAGTGAAACAAAGGAAGAAAAGCCAGACATAAGATTCAGAAAGAAGAAGTAGTGAAATAGGAAGAAATCTAAGCACATGTGGTTATCTTGTCAGGAGCAAAAAATGTTTTAAAGGAGAATAAAATTAAATACGCCCGATCTACCTATTAGATTATACTCTTCTTTCAGACACCTTATTAAAATCTTTTCAAGTTTGTGTGGCACGAGCTCTTCCAACAAAGCAGCCTGAAGTGATCTGTAAAAATGGTTCCCTACTCTCATCTCAGAAAACCCTAAAAAAACATGCAAATCAAGATGTTCAAATCCTTATGTTCACTTTAAGAACACCCATAAAAATGCCCAGACCAACAAAGGTACAGGTATCTGAAAAGTCCCAAGTATCTGAAAGATGCCACTTTAAAGAAACAATGCATTCCACTCGACAATGAAGTTGGGAGTTGTGTCCAGTGGTGCTAGACACAAAGTTGGTGACCCAAAAAGAGTGTTGTATTTCTGCTGCACATGCTTAGAAATGCAGAAAGAAATGTTGAACATAATGGTTTAGATGTAGATTCTCTAGTCATTGAACAATTCCAGATGCACCTCAAGATGTGCCACCATACTTAGAGTTCATAGTCAGATTAACCCATACATGAGTTTTCCCTGCCACACTGAGATGATCCTCAATGAAAATAAACAAATTGCTCCTACACCAAAAGAGGAGGTGCACAAAAGAAAGATATTCCAGAAGAAACTGAGGAAACAAAAACTTATCACAAGGCACAGGAATAAATCCAACATAAGATAAAAGTTAAAAAAAAAAAAAGACTCTGTTACAAGAGATAAAATGACAATTTGAAATTATTTACAGATTTCTATAGTTGGTCTGCCCTTAAACCCAAACATGTACTAGGTAACAGACATGCCATTCCTTTTTTTTCAAATTAAGGGAACCAAGTAACAAGGAGTTTAAAGAAGTAGGCAGTTACAAATCTTGTCCGTACTCCTTAAATACTGACTCTTAAAATTTATGTGAAACGTAGGACCAATTCTATAAAATGAGACTCTAAAAATACACATTGAGCCAGGTGCAGTAGCAAAAGCCTGTAATCCCAGTGGCTCAGGAGGCTGAGGCAGGAGAATTGTGAGTTGAAAGCTAGACACAGAAAAAGTGAGGCGCTAAGCAACTCGGTGAGACCCTGTCTCTAAATAAAATATAAAATAGGGCTGAGGACATGGCTCATAAAAATAAAAATATACATCGAATATGTCTTAAATATGAAATCAGAATTTTTACTGTTGTTCATTCCTGTTATGATTTGGATATGTGGCATCCCCCAAAAGCTCATGTGTGAGACAATGCAATAAATTTCGAGTGAAAGATTAGATTATGAAAGTTGTGACCTATGAGTTGATATGGATTAACTGGATGATAACTGTAACTTTGGGGTGTGGCTAAAGGAGGCAGGTCACTGGGGGCGTGCCTTTGGGCTATGTTTTGTCCCTAGTAAGTGGACTCTCCCTGCTTCCTTGTTACCATGTTCTGCGCTGTTCTCCTCCGTCATGCCCTTCTGCCAGGATGTTCTTTCTCACCTCAGGCCCACAGCTACAGAGTAGGCAGACCATGGAATGAACTTCTAAAACCATGAGACAAAATAAACTTTTCCTCCTCTGTGTTGTTTTTATTAGGTTTTTTGAATACAGTGACAGATCTTTTAAGAAATATCTACAAGTATTTACAAGGGCAAAGGAAGGAAGAAAAGTAAGATCACAAATACCGGGGGAAAAATTGTCCTGGCTATCAAGCATCTCACCAGCTATAGAAGTAAAGCAACACTTATATATAAACAAATACCCATTCTTCAGTCAACTGCCTTTTTTTTTTTTTTAATTAGACACCTAAATAAGTGACCTAGGGGTTACCCTCATTTAATTTCTCTAACAACCCAACTGTAACACTACTACAGGGGACTCTTCAGAGAAGAAAACATATACTTATGACATAATTATTTAAAATAAAAAAAATATTAATAATTTATATAACTAAAGTAGTCATAACCAAATAAATCCTAGAAGCCATTTAACTATTTTATTTCAAGAGAACTTCCAGATAACCTCACAGAACAGCAATCATACTGGAATCAATGTGCTCTAGCAAGGGAACAGATATGTATAATAGTGGCACAGCATGATGATAGAATGAGTACTGGATTTTAAGTCCAGGCACATCAGCACAGGAGATAAATAACATGAACAAGCCATGTGGATTTCTCAGCTTCTAGCTGCACATTTATTGTTGTTGTTGTTTACCAGTCATTGAACCCAGGGCCTACCACATGTAAGACATGTGCTTTAGTTAGCTACATTCCCAGCTCAGGCTGCACATTTTAAAAATGAAAAATCTTCACAGACTGTGCTTATCTGATAAATTAATAGCTCAATATAGAGCAAGAGCTCTATAAAATTAAACTGAGTTGATTTAAATAAAAGTGTGTCCTATGATTCAGGAGGAACTTATATATTGGTGTATTAAGAGAACTCTATTTTGACTTAATAATTTCTTTAATAAGTAATTTCTATCACTTGTAGATAAGTACCACTTCACCAGGGCTTTAAGATGATCCAACATAATTAGTATAAAAAATGACTATTGTGGTCAGAGTCTCTTACTGGAAATCAATACAAAAGTACAAAAGCTTTTGAGCGAGGCCTGGTAGTACATGCTTGCCATCCCAGTGGCTTGGGAGGCTGAGACAGGAGGATCTCCAGTTCAAAGCCAGCCTCAGCAACAGCAAGGTGCTAAACAATTCAGTGAGACCCTATCTCTAATAAAATACAAAATTGGGCTGGGGATGTGGCTCAATGGTTGAGTGCCCCTGCGTTCAATACCCAGCCCCCCAACACACACACAAAAAAGCTTTGGAATAAAATTTGGTTCAAACTCTAGAACTGCTAATAGCTGAACATAGGTCTTGTCTTTTTAATTCTTGGGTTCTTGATTTATAAAACAGCTAAAGATTTGCTGAATTCTTATGTAGAAAGCAATGCCTTACTTTATGTCGTTTCAATTTATAATAAATAACACT
The DNA here is from genome assembly GCF_001458135.2 of Marmota marmota marmota. Taxonomy (NCBI): domain Eukaryota; kingdom Metazoa; phylum Chordata; class Mammalia; order Rodentia; family Sciuridae; genus Marmota; species Marmota marmota. Next base: position 35,905,766 of record NW_025999842.1, on the reverse strand, counting down.
AAGTCCACTCTAAACTAACCTCACTTATAAAAAAGAACATGATGCATAATCTTATATAAAACAAGTTGCAGAGTACCCTTTGATCACTGTTGATTTAATGATACAAATAACTTGATTAAAACAGAGATGTCCTGGTCCTACTATCTTCATTCAGTCTGAACAGTAAATATTTTCAATCAGTATTTCTTAGAAGCATCCCCAATTACTCATTCACAAATGTTTTGAAAAAGACTGACCTACAGCAAGGTTACTAGCATGACACCAATACAGCCAGGCAATCAACAAGTTCTAACACTTAAGATAACAAAATATAATTAGATAACTTGACGTTAGGTGTACTTGAAGTAAAACACAGGCAAGCGTAACACCCCTAAGACTCAAACAGCAAAAGTCATTTAAGGCACAGTCATGCCCCACATACTGGTTTTTGAAGTCCAGTTAAAATAATTTCTTAAGTTATAATCATGTAAATAAAATACCAATCTTCTTACTAGAATTCTGAGCTCAAAAAATTCCTGATCAGATCTAAGAAAACTCCGATTTTAAGTAGATGAAAGAAATACCAGCAGAAATTACTATAATCAAGAAATATTGCATAGCATAGTATAGCAATACAGCCACAGCGATGTTTACAGCAGCATAATTCACTAGCCAAATTGTGGAACCAGTCCAGATGCCCATCAATAGAAGATGAAGTATATATACACAATGAAGTTTTTGAAGCCTTAAAGAAGAATGAAATTATGGCATTTCTGGTAAATAGATGGAAATGGAGAACATCATGCTAAGTGAAATAAGCCAGACTCAGAAAATCAAGAGTTGAATGTTTTCTCTCATATGCAGAAGCTAGAGCAAAATAAGGGCAAAATGGTGGGGGATCGGATATCATGAAGATATAGGGAAAATCAGTGGAGAAAATGATCTAGGAGGAGGAAAGAGGGATGGAAAAGGTGAGGAAAAGCTAAATAAATTTAACAAAATCATACTATGTGCATATATAAACATACCACAGGAAATCCTAGCTTTATGTACATATAAAAAGCACTGTTCAAAAACAAATAAATAAACACAATAAAGGAAGATCAGTAGAGGAAGGAGAATGGGGGAGGGAAGGGAGAGAAGGAGAGGAATGGGGACTGAAATGGAGTAAATCAAATTCCATGCATGTATGACTCTGTTGAAATGAACACAACTGCTATGTACTATTCTGATACAAAAACAAATAAAAACAACACATTCTTGCTAAAAAAATGTGAAAAAAAGAAAAAGAAATAGGGCAGGTAGCCAGGCATGGAGTTGCAGGCCTGTAATCCCAGCTAGTCGGGAGATTGAAGCAGAAGGATTACAAATTTCAGTCCAGCCTGAACAACTTAGACCCTGTTTCAAAACAAAACTGGTTGGGGATGTAACTCCTTGGTAAAGCATCCCTGGGTTCAATCCCTAGTATGAAGAAAAGGAGAGAGAGATGGAAAAAAAGATTAATTACAGAGAAAATATAAAACAAAAAGATCAGGCTGGGTGTGTAGCTCGGTGGTAGAGGGCTTGCTTAGCATGCAGAAAGTCCAGGTTTGATACCCCCAGTTCAAAAAAAAAAAAAAAGTAGGGGCTTTTTTATAACATCAGGCCAAGTTAAGTATCAAAATGGGAGGTTTTTGTCTAAAGATTAAAAATAACTTATAACCTACATAATTAGAATGAATACTTGTTTAAGTACAAATATTTGGATAATGGGATATAGGACAGGAAAAAATAAAGGTGGTAAGCTTGTTTCTAAAATGGCTGCTATCAACCCTGTCAACTCCCCACCTTTCTGCTTAAGCCACTTTTCAACTGAGAACTGAAATCCTTTTCTCCATTTCCTTAATTCAAGGCAGATGCATGACTTTCATTTCCCAAGCTCAGTCATAAGAAGTCTTAAAGCTTTGGTCTTGGACTCAGTCTCTGGGAACACTTGATCCAGAGGAAGTCCACTACTTTGTTAGAAGTCTGATTAGCCTGAGGCCACTATAAAATGAGGAAGCTAAAACTAGCCTTATGAAACAACCATATAAAGACAAAGCAACCTGCTCTCATCTATACCAATCATAACAAACCATGCATCAGACATGAAAAAAAATCCTTTATGTGCCAACTTGTCTGCAATTGTACTATGAGTGACTATAGAAAACTGACCAATTGAACTGCATCAACACATGAACTTTTTAAAAAAGTTATACTTCTGGGCAGAGTTTTACAAAGCAACAGATAATAGAACAGTTGTCCAAACTTCATCTTATAATAACTTTCACTAATTTCACTAATTACATTTACTAATCACCACATTCCATTCAATGTTATTGCTATTGGGAACGATGCCTTTGGGGAACTCCTATTTACACACACTCAAAGAACACTACACTTTCAAGCTAACCCAAATTCTACCTATTTTTGCTAGGTCCAGCTCAAATGTCATTTCCTTTTCTTTCCAGGACATATGGGGAATAATGCTGCTCCCCAAGGAATTCCCCCTTTTCTCTAAAGTCTCTTCTCAATCACTTAACATTTATATATTAGCTTGTATTAATTTTTTAGATATCTCTCCTTGAGTGTAAACTTAAGAGCATTATTTCTTCTACTCCTTGTATTACAGTATAGTATTCAATAACATAACACTTATGAGTATGTTAATAGGATTTTTAAAAGTTAAATATTTACCAAGATATAGGTTTAACAAACATTTCATGGAAAAAAACTGAATCAAGCTTAATTATCTATACTTCCCTGAAAAAGCCCAGTTTTTCTTACATATTCATGATTTGCTCCACCTCTTTTTAGATTTATACTCAAGTCACTGTGGCTTTCCCTGGCCACACTATTTAGAATGGCACCCCTTTCTACATTACTGACCTTCAACACTCCTATTTCTGTCCCACTTCTCTGCTTTATTTTTCCTCCTTGCACTTGCAATACCAAATGTTTTATATTAATTATAATGTACTAAATATTTTATACAAATTGACAAGACTCCTACTAAAATCTAAGGTTCTGTGAGCCAGGAATTTTTGTCTATTTTGTTCATTTCTTCATGCCCATGCCTGGAAGAATATCTGGTACTTAGATACCCAACTGTAAACTGGTGAATGAATTAATCAAAATTGATAAATTGAAGGTCTCTTAATCAAGCAGTGAAACTGTCTTCATCTCTTTAAATAATAATAATAAAACCTGCTTTTAGAGTAGGACACAAAATTCTCTAATCTTTAAACCTCCATTTAATTCTCAGCTAAAACATGGTTCAATTTGACGTCTACCTTTTCATTACCAATCATTTTGCTTTTAGCCAGTATGACACAAGATATGTATGAATCACATCAGAAATTCAATAGCAGGAACTGCCGGAACAAGGAAGTGTGGCAATATTATAACCTGAGCTAGGAGATAGTCACAAAGTCAAACAATTTAACTATACATTTTCCTCCCCTATAGGAAGATAAAGGTACTTGATTTAAAAGAATCACATGGATATAAGTCAATCCAGCATACTGCTCAATACTTTTAATTTCCATTTCTAATTCACTTTATTTTATTAACCAGATAATATGGATTACATTGGTTTAGGCAATGATTGTATCATCTCCTGACAATCTCTATTGGTCTGTTGAGTTGTTTTTTTTTTTTAGCAAGTTCTATAATGTCTGTCTCTGGCTATATTAAACCTTACCCTATAGGGCAAATCATCATTGGATGATGATAGGATACTGAATCATATTCCTTGCTGACAGCAAGGAAGATGATAGGGCAGTCAGAGATTACTACTTATCCTGAAGAAACCCTGCACTTAAATCTACCTATATGATGAAGATTTTAAAGTAAAAATCAAGTTGTAGCTTCTTTAGAGCACACAGGTAATCTGTTATTGAACAGAGAATAAAACATTCATTTTCTTTCCTCCATACCAGTACTCCAAAACCATCACCTTTATCATTAACCCATTAAGTCCCAAATTTTCAATTTTGTGAATACTTTATTTAAAATAGGTTGGAAATCATAACCTATATCCTTTATGTATTTTTTAAATGCTCTAATCATTCTTCTGTTACTTTTCTCAAAAGAATAGACCTCTATAAACATAATCATTATTTCAAAGTGACCATAAGTGGTATACTTGTTGCTCATTTGAAGTTTTCATGCATTTTTAACATCTGGGACAATGGGACAAAATGAGTTAAAATACCAAAGCAGTCAGGATTTGATTAAAACCCAAACCTGACATTTAGAGCCCTCCTCAACCTTATAAATTAGATATTTTTCAATAGCCTGCTCAAATCCCATCTCCTCTTTATGCAACTCTCAAGTTCCTCCACTCAGAATTTCTCTCCTCTCTTCTCATAGTAGTTACTTTACTCAAAAAATGCCCCATGTCACCTACATATGTACCTTTCTCCCCAAGCCTGAGAAGCCATGAAATTAAAGGCAAGATTCCAAGGAATGTCTGGCACAGTGTTTTGGGCTTGTTTTCACGCAATAAGTGTTGAATTTCTGTACTTATAAAAATTGCCTGTGTTGAAGTTCATTCTCTCAATCAAAACTTATGGAGGGACAATCCTATCAAGCACTGTCCTGGTCACTGAGGACCAAGAATCACACAGGATCCCAGGCTTCCAAAGACAGAAGGGAACCACTGTCCTTTGTGCCTACTCAATTTCTATCACAATTTTCATAAGACTGGGTCAACTGATATCTGGCCCCTACCACTCCCATTTCCAGCACTTACCACAAAGCCTGACTGCAATTAAGAGCAGTGCCTCGAAACTCTTTGGGAAACAAGTGAAGTGTAACCAAAGGGTAACTGGCTAAAATTCCAATTTCCCCTGTACTACCTTTGTGACCTTGGATTAATCAGTTAATGTTTTTGAACTTCAACTCCCTCTTTTGTGAAACAAAGGTATACAAAAACCATCTATCTTACTGGGATATTGTAAATAATGACACTTTTTTTTAAGTATTAAGTTACTGAATCTAATCCAGGGACTTAATAGGTGTTCAATAAAGCTCCCTTCCTCGAAAGCTCTGTCACTGTGATTTGCACAGAAGGGCCGGGAGAGCGACCATATGCGCGTACCCTGGGCACACCTGCCAAATAGTGGGTGCTGGAGGTCAGCGATGTCTCTGGCAGCCCACCCACCACCATGCCTCACCTTGGTGGTCGTAGACGCTAATGTAGGAGATCCCCACAGCCATACACCACACCACGATGCTCGCGATGTCCGAGAAGCTGGGCTCCTGCTCCTCCGCGGTGATCACCAGGCCCATATGTACAGGTAGCTTCTCCAGGGAACGGCCGTCCGCGCGCCAGCGCAGCCGGGGGTGGGCGGCAGCCGGACCCGGCCCCCCGCGCGGGTGCCGGTGGTGACGGCGGTTCCTGCCTACTGCCGGGGGCTTATGGAGCGCAAAGCCGAGCGGCGCTAGGACCGTGGCGGAGGCGGCACGGTAGCAGCGCCTCCAGATCCAGTTCCAGGTGCCGAACCGAACGCGGAGCCAGGAGGTGAGCGTGCGGTGCAGGCAGAGCAGCGCGTGTAGCACCCGCCACACCAGCTCGTACAGCCCCGTCATACTCTTGTGGCGCTCGGGCGCCCACCCCTCCCTCCCACCCACACCCGCGGCGTGATGGCTTTTATCCTCCCCTGCTGCCGTCGCGGGCCATCACTCCGCGTCCCCCCACCCCCCGTGCCCGAACCCCTTTCCACTGCCAACACTTCACCTCGCCCCCGCCGCCATCTTCCTCCTCCCTTAGCGGCCCCGCCTCCGTTAGTACATGGACAATTCTGATTGGCTGGCGTGGAGCTCTGACGCGGCTTTCGGGCCCGAGGATGAGGCGTAGCCCTGCGCGGCGAGAGAGGGCGTGCGCCTGGAAACTGGGCTGGCCCCGGACCGAGTGCGCCCCCTGGTCGTGTGGAGGGCAAGGAGCGGGTGCAATCGACCATTTCTGGAGGGACCCCAGAAAAAGCACACGTGTCCTAGGTAGAATGGGCGGCTCCAGGGACCGGCGTCCTGGGAGTCTTATACTGTCGGTCTCCTTTGACGGCCAGAACAGAAACGATTTTCAAGGAGAGTAAGTGATCTAAGTGGTTAGGAAATTAAAGATACTAGAAAGAATCTAAGGGTGGAAAGCAGTCCTCAGCAAGTGTAAACACTGGGGATCAACCAAGGTCCCCCAAAGGAAAGTGTCCCCAAAGACTGGGATGTATCTCTTAGAGAGGTTCTGCTACTACTGGTTGTTCAACCTCCCAGCCTAGACTCTCTCTTCTTAATGGCACTGAAGATCCTGAAACACACCCTCTCAAAACGGAATCCTTACTGGCTTGTCCATTGCTTAGTACATAAAAGAGAAACTCAGTTGCCCGGTGATCCAATCACTTCCCTCCTATACTTATTTTTCATTCAGTGATTTACTGACCCAGAGCTGGGAGTTAAGTTTAGAATGGGGAGGAAAATAGGCATGGCATCTGATCCCAGTCACCACCACGTCAAGCCTTGTCATACCTTTTATACAACCCAGTGTACAACCAGGCTGGACTTCTGCGTGGTCCTCTAAGCTATTTTGGTACTTCCCAGAATCTATTTTGTACTATTCTTCTCCTTTTTTTTCAAACTCTCCCCTTCTGGATTCCTGTTTCCCAATCAGTTATTGCCCAAATCCCAACCAATTCTCAAGTATTAGCCTACATGATACATACTCATTACACACACACACACACACACACATACGTACATACATACACATATAGACAGTTGCATTTGTCATAACCTACCTTTTTCTCCTTTTCCCACTGGGAAACGTCGGTTGACTTTTGGGCTACATGCCTTAATTTTTTTGGTCATTGTCCTTTTTACATTTAGTCTAATTTGAATTTCTAAGGCTTACTTCACTTTATTTTAAAACTTGAATCTCATGTCTGTCTCAAAGTCTTCCTCCCCTTTGGCAGCTTAGCTTGAGGAAATACCTGCTGGACACCAGGCTCACCCCTCACACACTTCTGTCTGCTCTGGACAGGCTCTTCTGATCATAGACAAAAGGATGAGGGGAAAGGCCAGAACTGGGAGGAAGCTTGCAATCTTCTTCCTCACTGGTCATAACTTGCTGTTTTTGCTGCCTCCGAATATTCGGCTAAGCATCAAGAAGAATGAACTGGAGGCAATCATGGTAAGTGAAATAAGCCAATCCCAAAAAACTGAAGACCAGATATTCTCTCTGATATGTGGGTGCTGCTCACAATAGGGATGGGGGAGGAGTGTAGATCCACCAGATTGGACAGAGATGAATGGGGAAAAGGAAGCAGGTATGGGAATGGGAAAGATAGTAGAATGAATCAGACGAAAGATTCTTGTGTCCATATATGAATATACGACCAGTGTAAGTCCACATCATGTACAACCACAAGAGTGGGAAGTTATACTCCATGTATTGTATATATGTCAAAATACATTCTACTGTCATCTATAACTAAAAATAACAAAGAATGCTCAGCTAAGGACGCTCCCTAAACATTCACTGAGATTTGGCCACGTATTCTTCAGACACTATTCCCCCACCCACACAGCTGACACTGCCACCTCTCTCAGGTACTCACTTCTTTACCCCAGTACTTGCTACTTCAAGTTGCACCAGGATATGAAGCCCTGGGTAGGATGTTTTCTGGGTCCCTCACCTTCAGTGGAAGACACATGCAAATGAGACTCAATCCTCCCTGGGCAGCTTTCTTGATCCTTGGGGTACAGATTCATCAGGAATCCTAGGCTTCTGATGTCCCTTCCTGCCTCCTTCCTTCCTGTCTTTAATAAACACACTTCATGTAACTTGTGTGTAGGTGTTCTGCCTGACCAGTCTCTGGTAGTAGTCAGAGTGTAGTCCAAGGTCCAGGGAGCTAAAGTGGTAACCAGAGCAAGGCAAACCTGCTTTGTATTTAATAATTGTTCCCAACTATGGCTGCTTCTCTACATTTAAAAGGAGGTAAAATCAGTGGCTTTTGTTTTAAGCCATTAATTCAGAAATGACAAGAAAACCATACTGGATGTCTTGCTGTGTATATACATTCGATCCAAAATCATGGAGTCCTCCCTCTCCTGAAGATTTTCTTATTTTGTAACTTCAAAAAAGAAGTATTTGTGGCACTTTTAGTAATTTGGGGGAGATCAAAATATAAAATTTGGACTTCTTAAACATATTTAAACTTCTACCCCCCAAATTAGCCCAGGGGAAGAATAATGTAGAAAAATTTATGCACCTTAAGGAAGATGTTAAGTCTCAAACATTATAGGGAAAGTATTTTATTTTCTTTCAGTTACAAAATTACATTACTTTAACTTAAATCCTCACCACCAAAATATGAACTATGTTGGTCAAGTGGAACCATCCTGATTTTAGAGAAAGGAAAAATGTTAAAGAGATTGTCAGGCTACTGAGATGGTGAATAAGGAGTTGGACTCTGACTCAATAAACTGGATTCAGCCTACTCATCCTTTTTCTTTTCCCACATCCTCATCTGTAAACTGGAGATGACGCTGTGGAGAGGGTTATGTTACCTGACCTTTCATTTGTTGTAAAAACTAAGTTGATGTTGGGCTTTGAACTGTTTAGCACTGTCTGGTCAATAGTGAAAGCTCAGTAATTTAATCTATTGCAGAAAAAAAAAGACAAAATTTCAATATCCTGATTTAGAAAGAGCATTTTCATATAGTACATTATTTATTCTAGACAATTGTAACCCTGTGGTTGAACTAATACAACTAGCCATTCAAATGGATGATGTTCTCATTCAAAGGTGAAAATCCTGTAAGTAAAAATAAAGAGACACAGTACAAGTTCAACTGCTGGATCTTGAAGCAAAAAGAATGATAATATTGAGAAAAATATGTTGACTCAAACGGCAAATTTTGATTTCCATTGAGTCACATTCTAAGAATAGAGCAGAGATTAAGAATTTAAAATGAAGATTATTTAAAATAGTTTGTGAAATGTACAAGCCCCCAAAATGAGACTAAATTTTAATTAATATTTGTAATGATATCCTTGCTAATGAAAGCCTAAAACCTTCAAACTAAAAACAAGAATAATGACAGGAAAGGATACTTGAAAACATGTTTCAGCATGCTGAACTTGTCAATAAACTTATTGTTATGGATTGGCTATGAATTGACCCTCCCAAAAAAATTTATCTTAGACAATGCAAGAAAGTTCAGAGGTTAAATGATTAGATTATTACAGCTGCAACCTAATCAGTGGATTAATCCACTTAGTGGGTTAATAATTTGAATGGATTACTGGGTGATAACTATAGGTGGGTGAGGGAGCTGGAGGAAGTAGGTCACTGGGGTGTACCCTTGGGAATTATATCTTGTCCCTGGTTACTCCTGCACACCCATGTGTTCTCTCTCTCTCTCTCTCTCTCTCTCTCTCTCTCATTCTTCATCTCCCCACCCCCATTCCTAGCTGCAATGAACTAGCAGCTTTCTCAGCCATGCAGTTCTGCCATGATGCTGTGCCTCTCTTCTGGCCCAGAGCACTGGATTCAGCCAACCATGGACTGAATCTCTGAACCATGAGCCCAAAATAAAGTTTTCCTTTTTTAAGTTATTCTTGTCAGGTATTTTGGTCACAGAAGTAAAAAATCTGACTAACAAAATTACTGGAAAAAAAGAAAAAAAGACATACAGCACCGAGAATTCCCATATAACCACTACTTTTAGGCAAAGGGGAGAGGGGGAAGGGAAGGCATGGGGGCAGGAAAGATGGTAAAATGAGATGGACATCATTACCCTAGGTACATGTATTACTGCACATATGGTGTGACGCTACATTGTTTACAACCAGAGAAATGAAAAGTTATGCTCCATTTGTGTACGATGAATCAAAATGCATTCTGTTGTCTTATATACCTAATTAGAATAAATAAATTAATTAATAAAAAAGACACCTCCCCCCCAAAAAAAACTTCTTCATAGAAAAGGAAACAATCAAGAACATGAAGAAAGAACCTACAGAATAGGAAAAAATCTTTGCCACCTTCACCTCAGATACAGCATTAATCTCCAAGATACATAAAAAAAACACACACACACAAAAAAACTAACACACACAGAAATAATAACCCAATCAATGCATGGGCAAATGTACTAAACAGGCACTTTGAAGAAGAAATACAATTGATCAGCAAATACATGGAAAAAAAAATTGTTCAACATCTTTAGCAGTTAGAGAAATGCAAATTAAAACTACACTGAGATTTCATTTTACTCCAGTCAGAATGGCAATTATGAAGAATGAAAGTAACAATAAATGTTGGTAAGGATATAGGGGAAAAGTTATACTCATATGTTGCTGGTGAGACTGTAAATTGGTGCAACTACGTGGAAAGCAGTATGGAGATTCGTCAGAAAATTAGGAATCCAACCACCATTTGACTCAGTTATCCCACTCCTCAGCAGATACCCAAAGGATTTAAAATTAGCATACTACATTGACATGGCCACATCAATGTGTATAGCAGCTCAACTCACCATAGCCATTAATTAATTAATTAATTTATTTATTTATTTATTTATTCTAGGTGCCCCTCAACAGAGGAATGGCTAAAGAAAATGTGGTACATACACACAGTGGAATATTACTCAGCCATAAAGAAGAATGAGTCTATGGCATTTGCCGATAAATGGAAGGAACTGCAGACCATCCTGCTAAGTGAAATAAGTCAATCCCCAAAAAACAAAGGCCAATGTTCTGATATGTGGATGCTAACACACAATAACGGGGAAGGAAGGAAGAATGGAAGTTCACTGGATTAGACAAAGGGTAAAGAAGGGAAGGGAGGAGGGAATGGGAATAAGAAGGCAGTAAAGTGAATCAGACATAACCTTCCTATGTTCATATATGAATACACGCCCAGTGTAACTCACATCATGTACAACCACAAGAATGGGAAATTATACTCCATGTATGTATAATATGTTAAAATACACCCCTCTCATGTATATCTAAAAAGAACAAAAAAAATCTGTTTAGGCTGAAAAGGTCTAACAAAGAAGAAAATGCTAGTTATAATATATAATTAGTACATCAATATGGTTTTATAGCATATTGTATATGCTACGTAATATAATCTTTTTTTTGGTTCTGGGGATCAAAGTCAGGGGCACTTAACCACTGAGCCACATCCCCAGCCCTTTTTTGTATTTTATTTAGAGACAGGGTCTTATTGAGTTGCTCAGGGCCTTGCTAGGTTGCTGAGACTGGCTTTGAACTCATGAGCCTCCTGCCTCAGCTTCCAGAGCCACTGAAATTACCGGCGTGCTCCACCACACCCAGCAATATATTATATTTTACGATAAAAAAAGAGTATGTCTTATAGCCAAAAATGTGGTCTATCATGGTGAATTGTTCGTGTGATTTGGAGAAGAATGTGTACTCTGCTGTCGATGAATGAAATAGTCAATGGATGTCAATGAAATCTAATTGCTTGATGGTGTTTTTGAGATCCACTATGCCCTTACAGATTTTTCTGCCTCCAGGATCTGCCCATTTCTGTTAAACATGTTGAAGTCTCCAACGATAATAGTAAATTCTTTTTTTCTTACATTTTTGTCAGTTTTTGCCTTCCATATTTTGACATTCTCTTTTAAGTGGATACACATAAAAGATTTGTATTTTTTCTTGAAGAATTGACCTTACCCTTATGTAAATTTCCCTGATAACTTTCTTTGCTCAGAAGTCTGGTCTGTCTGAAATTAATATAGCTATTCCTGCTTTCTTTTGAGTAGTATTAGCATGGTGTATCTTTCTCCATCACTTTACTTTTTACCATATGCGTCTTGATATTTACAGTTTCTTTTAGATAACATAATTGGATCATGTTCTTGTAAATATGGGTCTTTCTGTTGCCAGTGTGGTTTTAAATTTCTGGACTCCAGTAATCCTCCTACCCCAGCCTCCAGAGTAGCCAGTACTATACTCATGTGCCACTATACCTGGCTTAGTTGGATCTTGTTTTTTGATGTATTTTCACAATCTGTCTTTTGATTGATGTAATTAGACCATTAGTGTTTAAAGTGATTAGTGATGTACAGTTAGACCAATATTTGCTCAGCTTGTTATTGTTTTCTTTTTCCATTGTTCTTTGTTCCTATTTGTACCTTCCACTCTTTTTATGCCATTTGTAATTTTAATTGAGCATTTTATAGGACTCTATTTTCTCTCCTTTTTTTAGCATATCACTTATCCTCCATTTTTTATACAGTCTTTAGTAGTTGTGCTAGAGTTTGCAATATTTATTTATAAATAATCCCAGTCCTCTTTCAAATAACATTGTACTACTTTGCAGGTAATATTAATCCTGAAAAATAATAAGGTAATCCTAATTCCTCCCTCCCATTTCCTTTTATCATTGCTGTCATTGATTTCATTTGCATATATATGTGCATACATATTTAATATATATACAGACATAATCAAATACATATGTGCATAATCAAATGTTGCTGCCATTTTGAACAAACTGTTTTCTGTTAAATCAAGTAAGAATTAGAAGAATAAGAGTTTTAATTTTAGCTTCATGTATTCATTCTCCAATGCTCTTTTTTTCTTTATATTGATCTGAATTTCTAACTGATCTTATATTTCTTCTTTCCAAAGGGTTTCTGTTAACATTTCTTGCAAGGTAGATATGCTGACAACAAGTTCCCTAAATTTTGTCTGAGAAAGTCCTTACTTTCCTTCACTTTTGAAAGAATTTTGCAGATGCAGAATTCTAGTTTGGTGGATTTTTCTGTCAACCTTGTAAATATTTCACCTCACTCTTCTTGCTAACATGGTTTCTGAGAAGAATTTAGATGTAATTCTTATCTTTGCTTTTCTATAGATAAAATGTCTTTCTCCTTTGGCTTCTTTAAATAATTTTTGTATCTTTGACTTTTCAAAATTTAGAATATGATATGCTTAGGTATGGGGGGGTCATTTATCCTGCTTGAGGTTTCCTAGATCTTTGGTTTGATGAAATTCTCAGCTGTTATTGCTGCAAATATATTTTCTTTTTCTTTCTTTCTTCTCCATTAAGTGTATGTTACACTATTTGTAGCTGTCCTACAGTTCGTGAATATTCTGTTCCTTCTTTTCCTAACCTTTTCTCTCTTTGCTTTTCTTTCTGGGAATTTTCTAATAATTATATATGCTCAAGCTCAGAGGTATTTTTTTTTTCTCAGCTGTGTCTAGTCTATTAAGGAGCCAATCAAAGACATTCTTTTTTTTTTTCTGATACAGTTTTTAAATCTCTAACATTTCTTTATGATTCTTGGAAGCTCCATCTCTGCCTACATAACCCATTTATTCTTACATGATTTGTTTTTGACCATAGGGTATTTATTTCTCTCTTTCTTGGGGATAGAACCCAGGAACTTGCACATGCTAGGCAAGTGCTTTGTCACTGAACTATATCCTGCCTGAGTCCACAGGGATTAATTATAGATGTTTTAAATTCTTAGTCTGATAATCTCAACATCCTTGCCAGGTCAATATTTGATTTTTTCTGTCTCTTTCAAACTGTATTTTTTTCCTTTTATTATGTCTCACAATTTTTATTGATAGGCAGACATGGTAAGCTGAGTAAAAAGAACTGCCATAAATAGACCTTTAGTAATGTAAAGATAAGATGGGAGGGTGGTGTTATGGTTTAGACACCAGGTATCTCCCAAAATCTCCTGCATGAACTCAGGAAGTGAACCGATTAATCTGTGAAAGCTGTAACTTAATCAGTGGGTTAATCCATTTGACAGATTAATAATTTGGAATAGTTGGGTGGTAACTACAAGACAGGTGGGATGACAGAAAGAGGTGGGTCCCTGGGAGCATGCCTTTGGGGATTATGTAGTTTGTTCCTGGCTCCTCCTGCATTCTCTCCTCGTCCTGGCTACCAGGAGGTGAGCAGTTTTCCTCCACCACACCCTTCTGCCATAATGTTCTGCCTCACGTTGGGCCCAGAGCAATGATGTCAGCAGACCCTGATCTAAACTTCTGAAACCATGAGTCTAAAATAAACTTTGCATTCTTTAAGTCATTCTTGTCAGGTATTTTGGTTAGAGCAACAAAAAGTTAACTAATACAGGTGAGGAGCAAAAACATCCTGTTTTCCTATGATTAGGTCTCAGTTGTTTAGTGAGCCTGTGACTCTGGTCAACATCCTGCATTAGGTAGGACAGCCTGGCTAGAATGGGTTGGAACTGTTTCCTTGGTTAGGCTCTGATAAAAACTTCAGTAGTTGAGTCGCTGGTAATAAAGTTTCTCTAAGGGCAGGACTTGTTAATAAGAACAGTGTTCTCTTATGTATTAAAATGGTCCTTTTTTCCTTTCTGATGGTAGCAGGAGGGGTTTTTCTCAAACATTCACTTGGAGAACCTGGTCTAACTCTTAAAGGTAAAACTCATGGAAATATTTGGGTCCCCTATGAGTGGGCCTCCTTGGGGTTTTAAATCTTCAAACTTGTTCACTGTGAGCCTACAGCAATTCATCAAATACAATTCAGGGTTTCCTACCCTCTTCACTGATTCCCTTGAAGGTTTCTTCTCATAAGTTCATGCTCCAGCAAGTTGTAATTTTTCAGTATTTAACTCCTAGTCACTGCAATTTGGGAAGAGAGGTCTGACCTACTATTTTTGTAATAAAGCTTTATTGGAACACAGCCACATCCATTCATTTATGAATTGTTTATGATAGAGGTCAGTGGTTGCAACAGAGAACTCAAGGCCCACAAAATCTGAAACATATATTATTTATTTATTTACATAAAAAGATTTCCACTACCTGTTTTAGGTCATAAAGTCTCCTTAGTAAAAGGAGCTTTATTCCAATTGGTTTCTAGAATCTAAAATATACTTATGAAAGTCTACTATTCCTAGAGTTCTCAGAATTCCCAGTATATGGATTTGGCTTGACATGATTGCACCCATCTTGAGTCATAACCAACATGATTGTCTCAGAGTGACCCTGGTCAGTTTTCCCTGCATAGTTTTCCAGCAAGCAATAATTAGACAAAACCATTAGAATGGTATGTGGAACTCTACAGCTGTACCTTGGAGCCCAGGAATGTGTCTGACTCTGATGTTAGCATTAAGATAAACCAGGTGCATTCCAGCTGGAATGAGGTCACTTTTGTCCTAACCAGTTTCTGTTCTCCTTCTGACTGAAGTTATGGGGATTCAGTTGGTCTTGCTGTGGCCCAGGACCACACTTCTGTCTGTAAGTCCACTGAATAAATGGTACTCTATGTAATCATGGATCTATTGACCTATTTTCTTGGGTCTATGGCACCTTGGGTGGGATGTTCTGGAATACCCAGAAATAAGAAACTACATGTGCCGCGTCCGGCTAACGGAGCCGAGTCCGGTGAGGGACGGCGGGGTTAAAAAATACACAGGACACCAAGGTTCTTCATCCAGGAGGGAGCATGTGCGCGCTTTATTGCCAAATTTGTTCCCCTTATATATCTTTTTAACAGCGGCGGGAAATCACTCAAAAGTGAGGAGGGAAGAGTAATAACTGCGTCCTTGGGTTACCTTCACGACACCGTCCCCTATCAGGAGGCTTGAACAGGTCAAGATGTTCCCGAGAGACACATATGCTCTAGGCAAATAAACAGGGAACCGCAAGCCCGCATCAAGGCCTTGTGAGCTGGCCACATTGACATGCAGAACAAAGAACTGGGGGTTGAGTCCCCAGGGGCCAGGGCGGGCCTGCTACCAGCATACATGCTGACTTTTTAAGGTGAAGAAATCCTTTTATTACAGAAATTGCTAGGCCAAAAGCATTTTTAGATAAGAATTCAAAATTCTTTGTTAAATAACCTGCTTGACAGTTTGGGTTGGTTTTTTAAAAGTCCCTGAGTCTGTTCCTTGGATTTACCTTTGCATTAAGAGACTTATTAATACAAACTTCCTGAACTTTTTGCACTGGATAATTTCAGATGAGTTTAATTTAATTCTTTAAATTAGGAAAATTTTTAAATTATATGCTAAACAATTTAGAACTATATAAATTTCAACCGTTTCAATAGAACTTCCAAATTTCTTAAGTAATTAAGAACTTGAAAAAATATTAAATCAGGTTAATTGAGTAATCAAGTTATATAGATAATGTCAAAGCAACATAGAATACTAAAACATTGTTCAGTTGATGTATATATATATATGTATATATATATAAAATATGTATACACACATATATATATCATTTGATCAATTGATATATATATATATACATTTATATAAAACAATATATCAACATGATCTTAGTGTATGTACGTATTTGTATGTATGCAAACACTAACAAATTACAGAAACATGTTCACCCTCACTAGTAGTCAGGAAAATGCTACAGAAATGCTATACATTTACTCCACATCTTCTTACCCATCAGATTAGCAAAAAGTGATGACTGAGGATAAATGCTGATGACTGTGGAAACAGGAACCTACAGACACTGCTGATAGGAACATGAGCTGATATAACATTTGAAGAAAGTAATCTTTGTAAAATTTTCTTGCAACCATAATCTTTGATGAATTAAAATTAACACACACAGTCTTTTTTTTTTTAATATTTATTTTTTTAGTTTCGGCATACACAACATCTTTGTTTGTATGTGGTGCTGAGGATCGAACCTGGGCCGCACACACGCCAGGCAAGCTCGCTACCGCTTGAGCCACATCCCCAGCCCCCCACACACAGTCTTTAACACAGGGATCCTATTTTGGAACTTTATTACATTTCCAGATGAATCATTATCATGAACTACTTTGCATATAATAAATGGGAATTTACTGCCTAGTCAAATAATTTTCTAGCATTTGTGATTATCGTTTTTTTAAAGGGAAAATAATGCTCCAAACATTCTTTATTTTATTTATTTGTTTTTATGTGGTGCTGAGGATCAAATTCAGTGCCTCACATGTGCTAGGCAAGGGCTCTACAACTGAGCTGCAACACCAGCCTCATCTGTGATTATCTTTTTAAAAATTTTTTTAAATTTTTTTATCTATATTTTTTAATCAGTGTGCTGTTGTTGTACATAATATTGGGATTTGTTGTTACATAAGGATGTGACACTATAACAATATAATGTGGCCAATATCACTCCCCTGCACTTCCTTCTCTCTTCGCTACCCACCACTTCTTGGTCCCTTTCCTCTATTCTACTTATCTCCTTTGCTTTTCAAGTGATCACCACCCTTCCCACCCCCCACCTTTCTTTTCCTTTTTTCCTTGTGTCTTCATACATGTACTTTGGATAATAATGTCCATCACATTTCACCATCATTAATAACTCCATTCCCCCTCCCTTCCCCCTCCCTTCCCCCTCCCTTCCCCTTCAACCCTTCTGCCCTATCTAGAGTTTGTCTATTCCTCCCATGCTCCTTCTCTCTCTCTACCCCACTATTAATCAGCCTCTTTATATCAGAGAAAACATTCAGCATTTGGCTTTTTGGGATTGGCTAACTTCACTTAGCATTGTCTTCTCTAACTCCATCCATTTATCTACAAATGCCATGATTTTATTCTCTTTTATTGCCGAGTAATATTCCATTGTGTATATATGCCACAGTGTTTTTATCCATTCACCTATTGAAGGGCATCTAGGTTGGTTCCACAGTTTAGTTATTGTGAATTGTGCTACTACAAACATTGATGCGACTGTGTCCTTGTAGTATGCTGTTTTTAAGTCCTTTGGGTATAGACCAAGGAGAGGGATAGCTGAGTAAAATGGTGGTTCCATTCCCAATTTTCCAAGAAATCTCCATACTGCTTTCCATATTGGCTGCACCAATTTGCAGTCCCACCAGCAGTGTATGAGTGTTCCTTTTTCCCCACATCCTCACCAACACTTATTGTTGTTTGTATGCATAATAGCTGTCATTCTGACTGGAGTGAGATGAAATCTTAGAGTGGTTTTAATGTGCATTTCTCTAATGGCTAGCGATGATGAACAATTTTTTCATCTTCTGAGAAGTGACTATTCAGGTCCTTGGCCCATTTATTGATTGGGTTATGTGGTTTTTTTTGGTGTTTAACTTTTGGAGTTCTTTATATACCCTAGAGATTAGTGCTCTATCTGATGCGTGAGGGGTAAAGATTTGCTCCCAACATGTAGGCTCTCTATTCATCTCACAGATTGCTTGTTTTGCTGAGAAAAACTTTTTAGTTTGGGTCCATCCCATTTATTGATTCTTGATTTTAATTCTTGCACCGAGGGGTTATTATCTTAAAAGAGGGTCATTATCTTAAAAAAAGGGGGGGGCTTGGATTGTGGCTCAGCGGTAGAGCACTCGCCTAGCACATGCGAGGCCCTGGGTTTGATACTCAGCACTACATAAAAATAAATAAATAAAATAAAGGTATTGTGTCCAACTACAACTAAAAAAATGAATATTAAAAAAATGAATAAGTCTAAATAACAAAATAAGTCTAAATAAAAAATGTAGGTCTAAATAAGAGTGATCCAGTCCAGGATCAGGGAGGATGTAGGTAGATGTGGGGACTGTGTGGTGGGGGAAGAGAATAGCTAACTACAGAGTGTTTTTCTGAGTTCAAGATAGATCTGTTAAGAACACACCCTCACTCTCAAGGCAATTGTCAGTGACTATTTCAAAAGCTGAATAGTGTTTATTAAATCAAATCCTCTATATTGAATTCCTAAAGACAGTGTTTTGTAGAATCCCATTGAGTATATTTAAAACAATATCTTGCCTTAGAGAGGAGGAAGATAGGGTAATCCATCATATTGGTTCTTTCCTGCCAAAAAACAGATACCATCTAAAATAAAGGCAAGCCTAGGGCTCAGAGAGAGTTCAAGATCCCTAAACTGTTAAGATAATCCATTATTATTACAGGATGACACCAGTCATGAGAAGTTTATTCTTGCAAAACTGTGCTTTGGGAAGCTTTTACCTTTCCCTTGGATTGATATTCTGGCAAGAATCTAGTTATTAAATTCAACACACAACAATATGATGAAAAAATATTGAGTCCTGAGTGACTTCAAAGACAATAATTATTTTATTTGTGTATTTGGTTAAGCAACTTTAGCTAAGATCAAAATATCTAATTAAGTGATATGTGTCTTATTATTATATTAAACTATTATCCATGACTGACTAGAACTTTAAATATTCAGCTGAGCATATATATTCAATTCAGCCTTTCAGTGCTGGTGAAATCCATATAACCTATATATAAAAGGCATGAAAGAGTTAAATGCTTTCAGCAACCCCCTCCCAACATGTGCGCACCAATGGTTCTTTTAAAAGAAAAGATCAGAATTCTGGACGACAGCCTTACCACGAGAGCATTATTTGATGAGGGGGACATGGTAAAGAGCTATAACAGAAGCACCCAAGGAAGTTTTTTTGAGAATAAACTCGAAGAGATCTTTCCTTTATAAAGCCAAGACATCCACAGACTTCTTCTCTCTGAAATAAAGAAGGAGACTCACAGGTGCAATAAGCAGATTTTGAAACTCATGAACCACCTTGCAAAGGCCTTAGCTGAAAGCCCACACATCGGAGGGAGACAAGTGTACAGCATCTCCTGCTGTGCTCTTTGCATAGCAATAAAAGTTTGTGAGGAAACCATTCAAAGTTTGTAAATTTCGAACATTTCTGAGTAAAAACTAAAAATTTCCTTTACTGAAAATATTGATTCTAATGAAAGTAGTTCTTTCACATTAGACCACATGTGTGTGCCAGAAAGGAGAATCAGCACCCTCTTTTCAGATCCTTTATTTTAGGAATTCTTCCTAGAGTTCCAAACTGGGATAACATTCCTTCGAGATTTGAGTGGGAAACTATTCTTCATCTGAAAACAATCAAATCCCTACAGGGGGGCAATGTAAAAGCTTAAGTCAGAATTTATATTACCAAAGGAGCACTTGGGAATGGGTGTTGCAGGGGGCTGATGGTAAGAACAGGCTGTGTGGTTCAGTTCTGACTCTTGCAGTTCTAAGCAGGCATGACTTGAGGTGTTAGCAATTCCAGGAAGGGAAGAGAGAGCTCTTCTGGATGGGCTCACACTGTCCACTGCATAACCCTATTTACATGAGAAATATAATTGGCATTTGGGTTGTTGAGCAATATCTCCATTTGGAGAGGAGCAGATTTGCTAATCATAGGGGTGTTAGGAAATTTTTTCCTTCCATAAATTTTAATTATAGCACTTTCATAATCATCTTTTCACAGATGAGGAAACAAATCACTAAAAGGCCATACAGAAAAAATTGGTCTCTGCAAGTGCCCTTTTCTTTTGTCCCTAATAAATTCACTTCCTCAGGCCTCAGATGGACCCTTTTGCCAAGAGGACTGGTCTGTTCAAATCCAGTGACACTTAACCTACTCCACATGGTTCTTCTCCAGGGCCTTAAAGCAATTTTTTCGAATTTCATTCATTCTTCCAGGTTTTACCAAGCCCTACATCCCAGTTCTGATCTCTAGCTACTTTCCAAAATGGCTCTTTAAAAGTCTGTACACAAGTATAAATATATGATAATCAAGCTTTAAAATTTCCTTACTCTTTCTACTTTGTTGCTCCCCTTTTTTTTGTAAATTAATCAACAAACTTAATTAAGAACCAGAAGTAGATAGGTAGGTAGATAAATAGGTGAATACTGTTATGGACTAATTGTATTCCTCCCAAATTCAAATCGGAGACTTATCCTTGCTGTAACAGTATTTGGAGATAGGGCCTTAGAGAGGTAATTAAAATTAAGATCATAAGGATGGGCCCCTAATCTAATAGGTCTGTATCCTATAAAAAGAGGAAGAGATACCAGAAATGTCTTTTTCTGTGTGTACATAAAGAAGAGATCATATGAGGACACAGCAAGAAGGTGGCTATCTATAAGCCAGAAAGAGAAAGGAAGAGAGCCCTCCCCAGAAACCAACACGGATATACTTTGATCTTGGACTTCCAGCCTCCAAGACCTGTGAGAAAATGAAAAGTTCTGCTGTTTAGCCATCCAGCCTGTAATATTTTATTGTGGCTTTCCAAGCAGATGAATGCAGATGTTTTCTTGTACATCTGTGTTTTGAGGGTATTTTTTGTCAGTGTGCTAGGGAGTACAAGAAACCACAATATGAACATGGTTCTTCTCCAAGGGATGTCAATTTTATAAAATTTGAAGGAAGAAAATATGAACATAAAGCATGAGATTTTAAGTTAAAACATGACTTTCTGGAGAAAGTCCTATCTTCTGCTAGCATCTTTGCTCATTCACACAATTTCTACTTTCTCTGCCATTAGGAGTATTTTGATGGAAAACTTGTTAAGTGTTGCAGTAGGTGAATCTTAACTAATGAGAACATAAACTAGTTTTGGATATAGTTTCTAATAATCATAAGTAGATTGTATCTACAAATAGATTGAAAGAAAAATGTTTTTCTACAGCCAGACCTCTATTACAAAGCATGCCATGGATCAAAAGGAAGGCATTGTGGGGACTGTGGTTAACTCAGGGAAACAATATAAATGAAAGCACAACTCTTTTTTGGAAGGCCTTTTTGGAACACCTGTGGTATTTTCTAAGGTACCAGTTGCATTTCCCTTTCTGGTTTCCCTTTGGTCTTGGTGAAACTGTCAAACAAGATTTTCTGTCACCTAGCCAAGAGGCATGCACACATGTGAGTCAGGCTAGGCCAATTCTCTGCTCCTTCTGAGGACAAGAATCTTGAAAAGGAGGGAAGCACACCCTGAAAATAGTGGGAGATACTTCATTCTGTAGCAGGAAAGCTCTGGAAGAAGCTATGGGTCTCTCCATTACATCCTTCTGCAAGAAGCCCTGGGGGAGTTCTGATCTGAAATTTCCCCAAAGGCCTATATGTCAAAGGATTGGTTCCCACCTGTGGCATTATTGGGAAGTGGTGGAACCTTTAAAAGGTGGGGCCTAGTTGGAGGAAGTTAGGTCACTGGGGCATGCCAATGGAGGAAATATTGGGACCTTGGCCTCTTTCTCTCTCTCTTTGCTTCCCGGCTGCCTGGAGGTGAACAGGCCTTGTCTACTATGTACTTGCACTATGATGTATTTTTCTAACATGGGCCCAAAGCTATAGGCCAAACTACCATGGATGAAAACCTCTGAAGCCATGAGCCAAAATAAACCTTTCCTTCTTATAAGCTGTTTATCTTTGGTATTTTGTCATAGTGACAATGACTAACGCAATGTCCTTGCTTTGTTTTTCAGTTTTTCTTTGGATTTACCTACCCCCAAATCCTTCCAGTAAGTTCTTTTATGCTTAAGTCAATCAGAGGTCATTTTTATTGCATATAGCCAAAAAGCCTGTAGTACCCAGCTTATACTGTAGACCTATCATACCAATCCTAACTTACTTGATAAAATACTCTATTTGCAGGAAGTTAGTTATGTAAGATTTTATTTGACATTATTATTTGCCTAGGTTTCAGAATAAAACATAAACAGATTACTTTTAAAATGGAAAACAACCTGTTACTAATGTTTTTTTCTACTACTTTAATCCCCACCTCAACTTATCTTAACCCTCATTCCCATTTTGTTTTCAAAAAAAATGAAAACAAAAACTACTTACAAAAGAGAAGCTTATATATCTAAAGTCTAGTATATTTCTGCTTAAGAGATTAAATGTTGAAAATTGTTTTCTAAGCGGTAAACAAAGCTCATACTTAATCTATTTCATAATCGTAATCATCATCGTCCATGATGAGTTTGATGCTGGAGGAGTCTTCCGGTTTGGGTTTCTTTTTGACCTCTTTGCTTTTCTCGGTCAAGTGTAAGTGCTGCTCGCATTGCTTCATAATCTTCTTGGAAGACATCCAGCTTTCCCCTTGTTGTTCTGCTGGGGCTGCACACCGTCCTCCCTTCACATCTGTGCCCTTGGCCTTCAGTATCTCCCTGGCTCTTAGGAGAGTACAGGTGCAATTCCACGGATTTCCATCCAGGTACAAGTGCCTGAGGCGAGGCAGACCCTCCAAGGCTTTGAGATCTAAGGCAGAGATCTTGTTGTTCCTCAGGTTTAGAACCTGAAGCTGCTTGAGATCCTTGAGCTCCCTCTCAGCAATATCCTGGATGGCATTGCCTTTTAGGTCCAGCCTGGCTAAGGTCTTGGGGAGCCTGCAAAGTATGAAGATAGGATGGGAGAGGAGACCACAACCATCATTCCTCAACCATCAAGGCACCAGAAACTGAGCATCACCTGCCTCTTCTGTACAATTCTTATCAAGTTAGAACGCAAGCTTTATGTTAGAAAGTTAAATATGAGCACCAACTTGTCTGATCCTATAGGTCTTTAACTCTTTTTCATAGGTCTTACTTTCTTTTTTTTAAACCTAAATTTAATGTATTTATTAAAATAACAATTGTGGAACCATCATAACTGTATCTTGTCAGACACAATGAAAACAAAATTAAAACCTAAATCATCAAGAAAAATTGTATTCTTAGCTTCCTTGCATATATAATATGTGACTAGAGAGACAGGGCTGGCCCTGTGACTGGCCCCATAGGAACAGCCCCTGGAAGACAATTCAGCATGATGGGAGGTTGTTCCCAAGAAGACCAAGACAGGGTGGAGCACCATGCCTGGAAAGCTACTAGAGCTACCAGGCACCTCAGGTCATAGGTCTTATTTTTTAACCCCCTGATTTTTCTGGTTCCTAATCATAAAGCTCTTTAAAGTTTTGATTTATAAGATGAAAATGATTAAGATGGTAAATTTTATGTTAGGTGTATTTTAACACAACTTTTAAAAATCAACTGAGTGGGGCATGGTGGTACATGCCTGTAATCCCACCAGCGTGGGAAGCTGAGGCAGGAGGATCACGAGTTCAAAGCCAGCCTCAGTAACAGCAAGGCACTGAGCAACAAAATAGAGCTGGAGATGTGGCTCAGTGGGTGAGGGCTCCTGAGTTCAATTAAAAAAAAAAATCAACTGAGTCATGTGTCATGAACACAGGAGCCACTTGGAAGGACTCCCGCTGCCAAATTTGGGATAATGAGAACATCAAAAGGGACTAGCAACTGCACATGATTATGACACACTAAATTAAGATGCATGAGGGAGTCTATAGCAGTACTTGAGAAAAAAGAGAGAAAAGGGGAAAAAAGAAAAAAAATTCTATAATATTAAGTAGAAAAATATATAGTCGAATGACCCCAAATATGTGAAAACAGATTATGTTCTTATGTCTAGACATGGTTCTGATTGAGCAATTATAGCAATTATAATTTAAAAAATAAATTAATTTTGGCACACTAAGTTTCCAACCTTGATCAGTTGTTTATTTATAATAATCAGGAGGAAAATTTTTTCTAATACTTTGGATATCAGCTTGATAAATGTCATGCTAATGCCTATTGATAAAAAATCTTTTCAAAAATCAGAATGAACTAGAGACTCTTTCTGTTACATTATTTGCATATAGTTTGAACATATAGGTGGACCTTCATGTATTTAGTATTCAGAAACTTATGGCAGACCCAGCTATATTATTGCTATATGGAAGAGAGAAAGCAAACAAGTTAACCATATTCTATGATAGTACTACCTTTGCTTATTATAGTATTATTCTTTTATGAATATCATTCCTAAAAATGTTCTCAGTTAGCCTAAATTATTGGCAGTTAGCCTAAATTTTGATCTTGGGTTTTCTTTTCTTTTTTAATTAAATCGGTCATTTTATATTTGTACTCATATCCCAAACTACACAGTACCTCAACACACAAAAGCATTTATGCTTTTTTAGTACAGTCACACAACACTTAATGATAGGGGGATACATCGTATGAAATGTGGCATTAGATGATTTCATTTGTGCAAACATCACAACTATTACTGGATGACATCATCTTATGGGACTATTGTGGTATACACAGTGTATCCTTAATAGAATCATTGTTTTGTGACACATGACTCTATTTAAAGCCTTAATTATTTAAAATATCATCTTCTTAGGTGGGATAAAATTTACCTAACAAGGTAGATTAATTTACCAGGGGAAAATATTTTATACTTAGTGGTTTGAGCATTAAATTCAGTATTAAAGTTAATCTTCAAGAAAATACAACTTTACTCATATACCAATTTATAAAAGGTGAGTCTCCAAAAAAATATATGGGAAAATCTCTTATTCATAGTTTTATTTTGTTACTTCCCTAAGGAAAGATGAACTATTCATAGACTTTAGTTGCAACAGTGACTAAGATTCTACTTCCATTGCAGAGGACAACAGGGCCTAATTGGGGAAAAATGGTGTAATAAACCGGAGTCAAAAAATACCTACTTATTAAGACTTGCATTCTAACTTGGGTCATTTTATTTACCACTATGTGGCTTTAGGTAAGTTATTTATGTTCTTGAAGCTTCTGGTTTTCCACCCTAACAGATGAAAGTGCTCATTACACAGAAGTCACATACAAATGTTAGCTAATAAAAATTAACAAGCCATATTTTCTTTTAAATAAATACGATTATTCAGTTCTGGCTGTTTGCAGAAATTGTACATGTTTTTAGGCATCTCCCTTTCTTTCTTTCCTTCCGTCCTTCCTCCCTTTTCCCCTTTTTCATGTTTCTAGTGAAGTTACAGCCAAAATGACGTCATAAGAAAAAATACTAATTATCCTGGTTTTATAAATGTTTGACAGTTACTTTTTGCTTCAATATAATTTGTCTATGTAAATATGATTCATATTAAAAGATTGATGTGATTTGAAGGTAAACATGCCTCTAGAAATACCATCATATATTCTTTGGGTTTTGCCAGTAGATGGTGCTTATGTGTAAATAAGATTAAATGCTAACTGCCTTATGTTGTGAAAAGCTATTCTAAATTTGAATTAACTGAAGGGAGAATAAAAAAGACATGATGTTACTTCTACTTGTTCACTAAGATGCAGATTGGTGAAATGTGAAGCAGCAAAAAGTGAACCCAATATAATTCACCTATTATTGAGGTGAATATATTGGGTATTCTTAGTATAGTATTGTTGACAGTAGAGTAAATCACAAAGGTGGGATCATGAGGTGGCTAAAACTCCCTGGGTCTGGAGTTAAATGACTGTGTTTAAATCCATTTATTAAGGATGTGCATGGAGAGCAAGCTGTGCCTTGCTCTTAGTTACTCCATTTTACAAAGCAGTACTTTGCTATTAGTTATTCCATCTTGAGTACAAATGCTGATGCAAAATCCACTAATCCCTGTTTGTACAAGTAAACAGCCACCATCAGAATAGCACAATCATAAGACAAAAACTAATAAATAAGTGAATTGTGCTCATAAAAAAAAAAAGACAACCTGTGAACCTGTCAAATTAAATCAGAGGCATATGGAACCATGAGTATATCAAACCCAGGTCAAGGAAACCAGACACAAATAATGCAAAACCCTCATCTAAAACACATGAAAAGGTCTGGGATTGTAGCTCAGTGGTAGAGTGCTTGCCTTGCACTCATGAGGTCCTGGGTTCAATCCTCAGCACCACATATACATAAATAAATTAAAATAAAGATATTGTATCCACCTACAACTAAAAAAAAATAAAAATAAAAAAAAACACATGAAAGGAGAGACAACTAAGATGGTGATATGGTGGCACAGACTGACCGGTCATCAGTCCATCTGGTGAACACTTTATGACGCTGGCAGACAACACAAACTACTGACTTTATCCTGAGACTTCAGCTTGGCTCCATCTCCCTGCTTGCATAGCCTCTTTCCAAATTGCCTGCCATCCAGACACTGGCCTAGAATAAGTTCTGTGTGTCCTGTCAGCTCTGCATCCTGAAAGAATTCTTTGGTTCCTAATTTTATCTGACTACCTGCAGTGACTCTTTGCATTTGAATCTGCTGTCTTTGCTTTCAGTGTGGCTTTAAAAATCCTGTAGCTGTCTTAACCCTTTCTTAGCCCTTCCATAAGCTATTTATCATTATGTAAAGTATTGTAATTTGTGACTTGAGTGTTAGAGATGATAAAATTAAGATTGGAATAAAGAACCTATGATTGTCAGCTCTTGGGACTAAGTGACCCATGAGTATTCAGTGAATTACAACCAGTGGAAGTAATATAGCTTGTGAATTTATTGTTATTCAATAAATTCTGACATTGTGGAAAGACATAAATGTATCCTGTGTTAATGGCATGGCTCTCTTATGATAATGAATTTCAACAGGTTTCTTATTACCTCTAAGTCTTAGTGTCCTAATCTGTAAAATAATAGGTCAAACAATGAACTTACTTTTATAGGATTGTTGTATAGAGTACAAAGAATAGCAAATGTATTTATAGCAACTTCATTGCTGATTTTAGCAAGCATGTAATAAATGCTAGATATCATTTACTATTATTGAGGTGAATATAAACACAAAATTTATTTATGTTTTTTGAGTATGTGTGCACCCCAAATCATGTACTATTATGTTCTAGATGAATTGTGGAATGGAGGATGATAGGAAAAAGAAGGAGCTCATGAAAATCCTATTGTAATAGGAGCAGGTTACTATGTATAGACAACTGAATTTTATAGTACAGATTTTACGTATGAATAAGAAGCATGAAAATAAATAGAAAAGGTGTGCTGTTTAAAGGTCATAAATAAAAATGTTTAAACTCAAATATAGGGAATGAATATTATTATGTTTTTGTTCTTTATCAGAGGAAAACCACAGAGAACCTTTTCTGGATAATTCTCACTGTCTAGTATAAAGAAAAGTCATGGAGTGGGGGTGATAATGCTGGGATGTGCTTAAAAATCACAGGAATTCTGTTATCTTATGTGGCCAAGTTCCTTGATGGAACATACAGTTGTGTTGCTTAAATTAAACTTCATGAAAATCCCACTCCCACCTCCCAAGCTCCATTGTTGCTGAGTGGTTCTCAATCCCAGCTGCAAATTAAATTAATTTGAGGAGCTTTTCAAAAATACCGATGCCTGGGTCCCAACCCTGGAGCAGCTGACTTAACTGGTTTGAACTAAGGCCTGGGTATGAGTATACTTTTTTATGCTTTTCTAGATAATTATATTGTGAAGTCAGATTTGAGAACTATGGCTAGTTGAGGTTTGCAATTTTATTATATACTCCACTGAATAAAAGCATTGTGTTTTCTCCAGTCCCTTATAAACACACAAGTACTCTCATAGGAGTATATAATTAAGATATTTTTACTCATTAAACTTAGCAGGATTAGTTAACTAAATGCTTTCTAAAAGTCACTGAGTAGAAAAGTCCATTGACTATACCATTTTGCCCATGGCTGTCACAGCCTGCTGTCATATCTTTATGTGACATAGTCACCTCTTATCCTGATTTATGGGTTTTTATTTTTATATACATTTTTTTCTTAAAGTAGGACCATTCAGTAATATAAAATAAGGCTACTAAATAAATTATTTAAATAGCAAGTATTAGGCTTGTTCTTGCTTTAGAGGCTAGTGTTGGCTGTTCTTCTATTTAAGACACATTTCTCCAAAAATACTTCATGGCTAAATCCCTCACCTCTTCCAAGTCTTTGCTGAAATCTTACCTTTTCATAAGGATTACTGTGCTTACCCTAATTAAAATGGCAACCAGCCACTCCATCTTGTACTCTGCAGACCTGGTATATTTGTGTCTTTTTTGTTGTTATAACTATAATATCAACATGGTCTAAATGTTATATACTTTACTTATATATTAAATTTATTGTCAGTCTTCCCCTGTTAGAATTTAAGCTGTACAAAACTGCAAATTTATCTCTTTTATTACATTTGTGTTCCAAGTACCTGGTACTTGACATGTGGTAAGTTTTCAAAACAGGAAAAGAGAAGGATGAGGAAGGGGAGAGGGAAAGGAAGTGAGGAGAAAGGAAAGAATAGAGAAAAAAAGAGCTAAAGAGATAGCCAAAAACAGAAAGTAAGACCATCACAGATGGACGCACTCACTCATACAGACACATGAAGAAATAAGCAGAGCCAGCTTAAGCCCTTTAAAGGTCAGAGCACTGAGAATATGACGCTCCTCAATAAATAATTCAAAACAAATACAGAATTACACTGTAAAGTTTTGATTTTCCTCCATAACTACTACGTAAATGATTTTAAAAATATAAATTTTAATGTCTATGCCCCCTCAATTTTTCCTGGTATCCTTGCTAGTGGCCACTCATGCATGCTCTACCTGTTGGTTATCTATACCACATACTTAGAAGTCTTGATGATTTTTACAGTATTATCACATTCTGTTTGTATAGATATCAACAGTTGGAATCTTGTCCTACATACGAGATAAATTAAGTTAATATTGGATTCAGTTTGAAGGCTGCAGATTCTAAACCTCTGCTTAAAATTTCTATCCCTAAGCCTTTGTTATGTTTGCTGACTCATTTTGTTGTTTGTGCAATATGCTGCTATGTCCCAATCTTTGGAAAATGCTCATAGTAGTTACAATAAATGACAGCACTCACTTACCTTAAAGGTATAGACAACAGCAGGTTCTGCTCCAGGGCCAGGTTGGACAGCTGAGAACACTTCTGAAGGGCCCCAGCTTCAAATAAGCTGACAACGTTATTGTCCAGAAACAGATGTTTCAAGTCTGGAAGGTCCTGAAAGTCTTGTGCTGTAACTTTCTGGATCAGATTGTTGCTACAGTCAAGCTTCTGTAGCCTTACTGGTAGTCTAAAGGGCAGTGTTTGAAGTTGGTTTTGGGATACCTCAAGAGTAGTTAAATTGGCAAGGATCTGTGCCCCATCAATGGAAGAGAGGAGGTTCTCTGACAGGTAAAGATGGGAAAGGTTCTCCAAGTGTTTCATATCTTGAAACCTAACCACTTTGAGCTGGTTTCTCTCCATCTTTAAAGATAGCAAGGATTTGGGTAAATTAATAGGAATTTTAGTTAGAAAATTACCACTGAAACTGAGAAACTGCAAAGACTGCAGAGAAGTAAAGAAGCCACCTGATATAAGATGTAGCTTATTATTCTCCATGCTCATGTGTTTCAGATGGGGAAGAATGAAGGGTCCAGTTACAGACTCTATATTGTTATCATCCACCATCAAACTTTGCAAACTGACAAGGGAGGAGAGCATGCTGGGAGACAGGGAGGAGATCAGGTTGTTTTTAAGTTCAAGGACTTTCAATTTCTTCAGTCCTTCAAAATCTGATCCATGTAGGACATATATTGAGTTATCATTTAGTTTTAACACTTCGAGACTGGCTGGGAGAGCACTGGGGACTTGTCTTAACTTATTTTTCCAGAGTTCTAAGGTCTTCAAGGTATTCAGAATTTTGAAGGTGTCATTTTCTACAGACTCTGTTCCACTGGCCAGAAGAATAAAATCTTCCAGAGCCAACATTCTGGTGAAGTTAGATTGCTACAAAAGATACGGGGCAAGGAAGGGGAAAAAACAAGATTGTAGTGAAAAAATTCCTTATAAATTATTGTTATGATGCTAATGATACTCCAGATTTCCTTTCAGGTTCTATTTAAAATGACCTCTTGGAAAAGGGCTGATACTTAGATCCTGACTACTTTTATTTATGATTTCTAACATCCATTTAAGATATTAAAAATATTCTAAGCACTTTCACACACTTTAGACATATAATATTGGCCAATTCTTACTGTGTATTCTCTGACCCCACAAATTTGCTTCTAGGCAGAAGTATTTACAAATTGCACAATGATCTATTGTGCACTAGAGTGTTCTTTTGTTGCATTATCTTATCATAGCCAGAAATCGAACAATCTATAAATCTTTCACCAAACTATTAACAGTTTGTAATTCTTTGTAAGACTACAAGAATATTTGAGTTGCTTGGACTTTTGAAATTATGACATTTTAAAAATGTTTTCCCTTTAAAAAAATTAAAACTTTCAAATGTTCTAGATTCCACTATCAGTAAGATATACTTACCTGAGAAACATTTTCAGCTATATTATAATTTGGAAAATGAGCTTACCTGTTTCCTATCCACGGTTTGCACTTTGCCAATTAAAAAATCCACAAAGAAACGAATTTATAAATGAATCTTCCGCCATCTCTAGAGAGCTTCATTCATCCAAATATTCCAGAACTAATGCTATTCTTCTCCAAGAATTTACATAATTACTAATTCTGATATATTCCCTCATGTTTTGCAAGTTCCTCCACCTGTCCACGTCTGCCAACCTCCTAGCTTAACATCCACCTTTTTTCTTCAATGATACAATCATTTGTATTTGGTTGTAAGAGTATGGTTGTATTTAAACAGAAAGAATTGCTAAAAGTTTTCTTCAGGTTGCTAAATATTTACAAAATTTTCAATCTTCTGTAGAATTTGATTTAGTTGAAAATTTCAGTGTACAATTTTATGAATTTTACTATCGATAGTCTTTAAATATTTGATATAACTATGCCGTTGAGCCCTTTTATAGTACCAATGTATGACCTTCAAAGTGAGTTCATTTTGTATCACATTTATTATAGGTATCTATATTGTGGAAAGACATATGATGTGTATTATGGTACATAAGCATCTTCTAGTATATTATTCTTTTAGAAAAACCCCATAAATGGATGGGATTAACATTTCCATTAATGGAAGTTTTTACTCCTAATTTTTTGGCAGCTGCCTTGCATTATATATTGCTGCCAATATTTGACATTTTCTTAAGAATTAATCAGTTGTATTAATTTGTCTATTCCCCAAATGCTTGCAATTTTATTCTTGCATTTGTTGAGTATGTACAATGCCAAGTGCTTCTGTTTTTGTTTGCAGGCCAGGCCAACTCTCTACCACTAAGCTATATTCCCAGCCCCCAAGTGCTTTTTTATATGTTATCATCAATCTTCTGATAATGTTGCAAGTTTGCTCTCGTCAACACTAGCTTCCTGATAAGGGTATTAGGAAATGAAAGAGTGAAGAACTGAATAAGGTCTATGTGCTCTAAAGCTTTTTCTTTCTTGGTGTCACCATTTCATTTTCTATTGCATTTGACCTAAAATTAATGTTTTTTAAAAAAGACTCAAGACCTGAACACAAATCACAAAGTTTTCAAAAAACAAATATTTTATCAACTAATAAGTCTAAGTCTACCATTTCAGCGGTAGATTTCAGGCCACAAAAAGTTAAATGATCTGCTTAAAATTCAAGAGATCTTTAATCTGGGTTCCATTCTGAAATGTTCCATTCCGTCACATGAATTCAGAAGTAGCTGTAGTCATGTATCTTTACTTCTTGGACTGCTGAACTCCCAAAAGAAGAACCTGATGTTACTAATACTTCCACTTGTATGCAAACTCTGAAAGATTGCTGACTATGTGGTAAGTCTGAGAGATGACAGGAATCTGGACAGGCAATTTATTATGGAACTAGACAAAGTGTGACGTCAAAATTTCTGTTTGTTTGCCTTTCTATTTATGATGTATAGAAACTAAGGGGAATCAAAACTAGACTTCATATTTTTAACCTGAATCTAGTAGCTAGCTTTTTTCCTTTAAGTAAAGAAAACATGTTCATTTTCTTTTTTGTCAGACTCAATAAAGATTAGTTTTAATTATTATTATTAAAATGGCTACCATTTTCTAAGCATTTACAAAGTTTAATCTTTATAAAGCCCTATATATACACATAGCATTATTATTGCTGTTTCAGAGAAACTAAGGCTTAAGAAAGTGAAATCACCCATCCAAATTCATCCTGCTAGCAAGAATATAAAGTCCTGTGTCACAAACAGTGAGGAAGATACCCACTGATTTTCAACTTTCCTATGGGGTTTGCAGAGCTATTAATGGGTGGAAGAATCTGCCAGACCTAATGTTTTTAATTTCCATGGCCTCAGCATGTATTCACGAGATGTGAAAAGAGAAGCTTTTGCCCTAGAGCTAACCTTGGAGCTGCTGACAGCTTATTCAATGTTGCTTTAAAAAACAAGGCAAGTAATGTGAAGTAGAGCACAAGGTTGCTCCTGCTGGCTTTCCCACAAAAGGCTTTGTTTCTAGTTTCCATTCAGTGCAGGCTCTACTCTGAGCAGTAGAGGGCCACACACCCTTCTTGGGATCCTTATAGGTCCAATGTGCCATATACCCACAGAGACCTGGCCTCAGACCTGTGTAAACCAAGCCAGTGAAGAGTTTGTAAAATAACGTTGGAATTGAACATTTGTTCTGTAAAAACCATCTTAAAATCCTGGAAAAATATGGGAAGAAAATAAAAATAATTCATAATCCCACTACTTGTTATAAACTGTTTATGTGTGTCTTACCAAGGAGAAATTAGATGCAGTTTCTCCTTTCATAAAAGATGTAAATAGAATCATTTTAATTGTCTGAAAATACTGTCTGCAAGTGCAAACTACATTTGCATTTGTCCTCTGCCTTTGAAGAGAAAATGTCCTTTGGCTTGTGTGAATGGTAATAATGAGGTAAATTTAGTTATGTTTTGCATGTGTGGACACAAAGAACTGAGCTAAGCCTGCATGCCTCAAAATAGGAGTGGCTTGGGTAGACTGAAATATGAATATTCATAGCAACATCACTCATAATAGCAAAAAAGAAGAAACAATTCAAGTGTCCAGTAGCTGATGAATGAATAAATGACATTTAGTATATACATATAATGGAATCCAGTAAGCCTTAAAGTGGAAGGAAAGGTTTATAAGTGCTACAACATGGATGAACCCTGAGGACATGCTAAGTAAAAGAAGTGAGTCACAAAAGATCACAAACTTAGAGGAAAAGACTGAATTCAGTTTGGGACATGTGGTTTTGAGATCCTTCTCATATATCTAAGAAGTCCAGTGGGCATCTGGATAAATCTGAAACATGGGAAGTCTGCATTAGAAATTCAATTATGGGAGCCATTGTCACTTAGATACAATGAGGTCACCTAAGCAGAGCTGATGTAAGAAGAAAAAGAATGGCTGAGGATTGAGATTCCTTGAAGATACTCCAAAAAGGGAGGAGAATTAGAGGAAAGGAAACTACAAAATAATAGAAAAGACATATAAGAAAGGAATAATGAGGACATAAAAGTATGGTATCACAGAAGGCAAAAAAGTAAGAATTTCTGGAAAATAGAAGTGAGCAATCATGCTTTAGAATAGTTTAACTGTGTGGAATAGATAGAAACCAGACATGAGTGAATTTATAGATAATAAGTAAATAAGAGTGAAAATAAGAATAAATAAGACTGAGGCCTTGCTGGATAGGTGTTGAGATAACTAATTGTGAAATGCAGAGAGGAAATTAGTAGGGAAAGAAGCGAGAAAAGAAATACACTGATTATCTGGGAGAGCATGGGCAAGTATAAAGGGTAAGAAGTCTTTACAAGGTACAAAGATAATTGACAGCTAAAAGACAAGGAGATAATGACCAAATTCAAGATCTTCTCGGTAGAGAAGTCTGATACTTGATTATGATATGACTAAGTGATAAAATCAGGATGGCTGAAATAAAGGTAGATACTTGTTTTTATGAGTTCAAGGAAGTGTGAGACTGGGACATTGGACCAGCCATGCACATGGACATTAAAGTTGCCCAAGAAGGGCTGGGATTATAGCTCAGTGGTAGAGGGCTTGCTTCACATGAGTGAGGCCCTGAGTTCGATCCTCAGAACCACAAAAAATAAATAAATAAATAAAAATAAAGGGGGGAAAATAAAAAGACTGTATCTAACTTGAAAAAAAAAAGGTGCCCAAGAAGATGCAGGCCTTAGGATGGGGGGATGGGG